>NC_051160.1:74850069-74891236 GCF_013339745.2 Dermacentor silvarum
ACCGTCTTTCTGGCGCATTCGTTCGTGCTCGGCAGGATGCGTGCATCAGTGTGCGGGAATAGCGCGTAACAGAAATATGATAGTAAATGTATTGATGTTCCAGTATATATTTTCACGTAAGCGTCGCTGTAGCAGTTCGTAAATAGACGCATTTCCACTCGTAAAACCATTCGGGTAAGGACATCTCAAAATATGTTCTAACAGATAAATTGGGCAGACATATAGGCAGCCACAGAAATGGTCTCACCTCATAAAATGTATTTCCACCACTTCTGTCCGGCTCTGGAGGGTCTTCCATTTTATCATTTCCACACAAAATTCCAGAGACAGTGATTAGGGCCAAAGCTATGCTATAATAACTGAGGTTCCGTAAAGCCATATCTTTGCTCTTTTGCTACGCACAGTGGTTGCTTAGTGAGAACCTTAGAGCGAAGGCTCTTTATATTGCTACCGCTAAAGGAAACTATTGCGAAAGAAGCTTTTTATGTTTGTCACGAAGCTGATATTGACACGTAAGTTAACGTAGACGTTAAATGTGTATATTTTGTGGATATAAATTACGATATATTTGCAGCTTTTAAGTGTAAATGCTTTTACGGCCAACGTCATTGCCATGTCATCGTCACTACAGAAGACGTCAAAGGAAATTTGGCTTCCATAATTTATTTACTCATAAATGATCACACAGATGGAATGCTTCTCATGGGGCTCACAATTATCGCTTAGCATAGATATACAATTAGCGTTTTCACTTTTTCAAATTAAACTGACGTAGACTGTGTAGACATCTGTAAACATCGTGCGTATATACGATTGAAATATCTAATTGACGCAAGCTTTTTGATGCATTTAAAGCACGCTAGCGCTTGAGAACTGCCTTTTGTTGAAGTAAAAAATACCGTAATAACTATTATTAGTTCTAACATTATATAGACAAGAAATATAATTTTTACATTTCTTTACATCCTTTAGGTGCGCATGCACAGCCCAAAAAGAGAAGCAAATGTAGTTAGAAATTTTTACAGCTTAGTAAAGAGTAGCTGTGACAACATGTATATCAAACGATGGCAACATATTTTCCACGAATAGAAAATATAGCAGTTTGAAGAAAAGACATGTTTAAAGGGTGAAGAACAAAGGCTGAGCATTGTGGCACTATATTGTGTCCAAAAAAGATGCATCTAGTTTCTACCTAATCTTTTTCAGTTTCTTGTTATTGAATTAGAATTAGGTCACTCATTGTTAAAAAATTCTGAACATTTTATATGTAGCTTCTATATAAATGTTTTACAGATGCAGACTATTCTTGATGTGAAATATAATGAAAATCACCAAAATTATTTCCATGCCACCAATTTAGCTAATTGCCGTTATACTCGAAAGAAAGCCTTTCTGCACTTTAAATTAGGTGGGAATAAATGTTCTATTGCATATATTGTACTTAAAAACTGCTAGTTCATGAAAATTTACCAACATAGCTGAGAAAAGTGGTTTAAATGAACAGATCATACATACTGCAGTGGTTGTAAGCTTTGATATTCTTTTTAAAAGACTGGTAACCACTCTACTAAAATGCATAATGAGACCACCAATGTGATTTTTACATAAAACTCGCGTAAAACGGTGTATTTAGGTAAAAAGTAGGTTCACTTGCGAAAGATATATCTGCGAAAATTTCTATTATCAGTATTACCAGTATTGAAGGAAGGTGTAAATTCGTAGTTTCTCTCTAGAACGCAATGAACTACTGGGAGTGCTAAGCTGCTCCGCGTGTCATGATACATCAGCCATGAAATTTTAGTTTGTATATGAACTTCTATATTACCATAAAATCCTACTCCACATTTTTGCTTACGGCTGTGAGGGCTCATGATTTGCCCATATTTCTTTAGCAGCCGTTCACTTTATAACTGTTCGCGCGTACCAATCGATTCTGTACCACAAGTTTCCAATACAACTGTTCAACCTGTGACGTGGATTTCGAGTGCTACTGTTTGTTTCTGCATGTGTGATATTTTCTCTAGTTGGAAAATATTCACTGTGCTTGCCATGCAACCTTAGCTACCTAAACACCGTCTCGTATTCAGGCCAGCGTAATCTTCGTGTTCGCGTATGGTCTTTTTTTAGTAGGCAGGCATCAAGATACTGATTTGAATATCTGTATCTTTGAAGTTCCTTCCGCTTGGACTCAACTGGTATATAGCTTTAAGGAGACTTACATCTGTGCGTAACTGACGACGCAGGATAAATGAAGCTTTATAACATGCTTATGTTGGTGCCTACGGCGTGGTTTATTATATCTTCGCTTGGTAAACGTATTTGCTATCGTTAACGCATCGTTTCATGTCCGTAATTTCCATATTTCCTTTATTAGGCTTAGGTCAGATTACAATATCAGTCAATTATATTTTAGCATTGCTCAGTACTACTATTTGAGCGGTGCGCATTTGACACCGCTACCATTCTTATATTTGCACTGGATAATTGTCTTCCACAATTAACTATTCTCAATTTATAGGTTTGCATTCATATCTAATATTTTCTGTCATAGTTTTTCACTGCCTTTTCTCGCTGCAGCAGTGTTGCTGCTCTTGAAAGGCACTCAGATCAAACAAATTTAAATAAAAACCTCTTAGTCTTCCTGTTTTTTGTGGTGTATTATCCGTAGACATCGTGCCGATCAAGTCGATACGCTGAAAAACTGAGCTTCAATTGACGCTTATTGCAAGGGCAGAATCGGAGTCATATAAAAAATACCTGCTTCCATAAACGAGTGTTTTTATGGGTTATGCACTGATGAGTGCCGTATAGCCGGGTTTCGATCCAAATCTGTCCTCATAATATTTGTTCGCCCGTCATAACGTGGGCACCCGCCCTTCACCATAATCCTTTCGCCAACTTCCAGCATCAATGCGTGGTCGCCTCACTGCCAACGATTGAAATTAAGCACTGCAGTTAAGTGGGAAAGAAGGGCAATCTTGTGAAATTGCCCACTGCCTCCGTTGTCCACACAGCATATTATCCAAGTACTGGCTGATGGAGCGGGCATATTTGCACTGGTCAGCACGGGCACTGTAGTTTCTGTCACACCTGAGGCTATTAGTTGCAAAACGAGGAATTCCATGACATAGCTTTCTGGCATTTTAATTTTTCACAGCCAGCAGGAGACCCATCGAATCTTCAGCTCAATGCACTGCCAGAACTGTATTCAGGAAGTACAGTACAGAGTTGACTCATTTACTGCCTTCCTGTTAGCACGATTTCGTGCTGGGATGAGATTTTCTGCGGCGCCACAGCGCCATCATGGCAAAGTCAACCAGCAACAGTCTGCCAGCTGACGCTTTCGCCCAGATAAACCTGATTGTTACCTCCATAATGGTCACCCACCTGACACTTGAGAGGCTATCAGCTTTGTCTTCTCTAGCTGCACCCGAAGAGCCAGCGCTGTTGAAGCTCTGATTTGTTTTCTTCACCACATACACCTATTGCATCAATTAGCCGCTCTTGATGCTTCCGCTGGTAACTTTAGCACATCCACTCACGACTATTCGCGGTGAATCGCTCGGCAGTGTCCACGTCATTCACTTTTCTGAGTGTGTGGAAATTTCTGGCAGCATCTTGTGTCTTTGGGTGGGCGCCATTAGACCTTTTCTGAAGTGCCCGTGAATAGCTACAGAAGTATTTCATTCCTGCATTCCCGCTTACTATTCCCTAGAAAACCATGAACAACTCCTCTCTTGCTTAGGTAGTTTCTTCGCAGGCGCGCGTATACAGAATCGAGCAGTGGTGTTTATTACTGCTGGCGATAATAACAACCTAAAGGGGGCGCCACGGTAGAGCACACATGGGGATTGAATCCGCGACCTCGTCCGTGACCGCGTGGATGCTCAAGTTGAGCAGTCAAAATTTTTCTATAATTTGACACAAAACCCTGGTGTTTGTGTTTTGCAGTTGTCAACGTCTGTAAACTGATATAATTGGTACCATTAGGACGTAGTATATGGTTATTTGTATTCTGTGGAGAATAATATATACTGCATATTTATTTCCTTGGCTTTTGCATTTTTTAAGCTATAGTACGTTTTTTTAGGATGGGACTGACCGAGCTACTTAACCTCCTCTGCACCGACTTGTAGTGTGCCTAGACATCGAAAAAGTAGCGCATGCGAGAGGTGTACTTGGCGATGGAACTTGAACAGCTATGGCATGTTACGGCGACATCCACAATTTCCGACATCGCTCCAGAATAACGTGAAGTATTTGGGCAGTTGCTTCCTAGAGCCGCCCTCAAACCGCTGTTGAAATAAGCAGAAAAGTGCTCACAGGACGTAGTACTCGGCATAGACTATCTCAACCAACAATGCCCCGTCACCGATTCACGGTCCTAGGCGATAACGCTGTCCACAGACCAATCGACACCCCCGAATAGAGCTCTCGGTTACCATGCTTTCAATGCACCCGAAGAACAAGTCATCATTCCACCTGGCTCAAGCATCATTATTTCTGTCGGCACCGAAACATCCGCAGACGTAGAAGGTTTCCTCAAGGGCGACCAGCCTCTACTGTTCAAACCATGAAACTTGCATCGCAAGAAAAATTGCTTGAATTTACGGAGGAAAACCGAAAGTGACGCTGGCAAACTTCAGCCAAGAGCACTAACACCTCAACAAGGGCAGAACGATCTCATTCATCAAGGAAATTGTAGCACCAGACAATGTAGTTGTCCTCTCGAGTTCAGTTGCATTGACCTCGACGGCCTCGATTCCTGCACCAGCCTTCGAAATCAATGCGAGTCTTCCAAGGCATAAGCAAAAACTACTCAAGGGCTACTTTTCGTCGTGATCATGAATACGACAAACACCATGCAGTTGCTAAGCATGGCATAATAACCGAGGAATCCACCCTACCACTACTTCAAAGCGCGTACCGAGTTTCGACAAGAGAGTTCGATAAGAGAGCGATAGGCCATGAAGCATCAGGTCGACGAATTGTTGTGCGACGAAATCATCCAGCCTTCGTATAGCCCATTCGTGACTCCTGTTGTCTTGGTGAGAATGAAGTAGGAAACTCGGTCTTTTTATGTCGATTATCGTCGCCTCAACAAAGTCACGAAGAAGGATGTATAATCCCTTCCACGGATAGACGACGTACTGGACCATCTCTGTAATGCAAAGTACTTTTCGTCGATGGACCTCAAGACAGGCTACTGGCGAATGGAATTCGACGAGAGAGATACTAGAGCACTGCACGGGCCGATGTTTTCAGCCCGGCCCGGGCCCGTTTTTACGTTGGGCTGCCCGCCCGAGCCCGACCAAAAGTTTTATGGTGAGACACGGCCCTGGCCCGGGCCCGGAAATAATCTAGGTTACCCGCTCGGCCGGGCCCGCCACCCCTTTACCTTAGGCCCGAGCACGGCCCGAACCCGGCCCGTGACCGAAAATACATGTTTTTCAGAGTCGAGATGCGCGAGGATAAATCGCTGCACGTTACATGCACAACACCAGAAAGTCCGATCCCTGCCCGGGCCCACGTCAAAAAACCCGAGCCCGGACTGGGTCAAAAAGCACATGTCGTGCCCGAGCCCTGCCCGAGCCCGTGAAAAAACTGCCCTACCCGGCTTGGCCCGGCCCACGGGTTGGTCCGGGCCCGGGCTTTCGTGTAAGCCCGAGCTCGTGCAGTGCTCTAAGAGATAGTGAGAAGACCACCTTTATCTCGCCAGACGGTTTCTATGAATTAAAGGTAATGCCATTCGATCTCGGCATCACGAACATTCCAGCGCGTAATGGCTTGAAGTGGCAGGCCTGCCTCGTATACATGGATGATCTCGTCTTTTTTTCCCGCGGCTTTCAACGAGCACTTGAGATGGCTTCAAAAGTACTAGAGGCAATCAAGTCTTCCGGGCTCACATTTTGAAAGCTGGAAAGTGTCACTTTGCGTACGAAGAGTTGCTGTTCCAGGGCAACGCAATTAGCAAGTCTGGAGTACGCACCGACGCTCAGAAGACACCTGCCATCACAAAGTTCCAGCAGCCCATCGACATGAAGGCAGTGTGCTGATTCCTCAGCATGTGTGCATACTACTACAGGGCTTTGTCGAGGACTTTTCACGCATCGCTGTGCCGCTGACACATCTAACTTAATGAGCTTTCAACTTCAAGTGGGAAATGCCGCAGACCGAAGCATTTCAGAAACTCAAACAGCGAAGGCACCGGCATTTGAGCACTTCGATGAAGACGCTGATACCGAAATCCACAGTGATTCGAGAAGCATAGACCTCGGCGCCGTCCTAGTCCGGAGAAAAGACGGACTCTAACTGGTCATAGTTTACGCCAGCTGGTCGCTATCAAAAGTGGAAGGGAAGGCAAATATTTTAAGACCAAAAAGGAATACCTTGCCATCATTTGAGCTACAGCAAAATTCTGCCCTTACCTATATGCCAGACCGTTCCAAGTTGTAAGCGGCCATCACGCGTTGTGCTTCTGAGCGAATTTAAAGGACCATTTAGGACGCCTCGCACGGTGAATCCTCAGACTGCAAGAATATTATATCACCATTTCAGAAGTACGGACGAAAACACTCTGACGACTACTGCCTGTCTCGCGCTCCCAAGGACCCGTCACCCCGAGATGGGCAGGACGAGGACGCCTTTTTAGGAACAAGAAGCGCAGACGACTTTCCCGAGCAGCAGAGAGAGCACACAGAGCTAAGAAGCCATGCTGAATACTTGGAAGGCAAGACCGACTATGTTCTGAGATCATTTAGGCGAGGATTTTTTTTTTTTTTTTTTGCGAAACGACGTCCTGTGAACCCTAACGTTTCCCCAGTGCGCGCCAACTATCTTCTCGTTGTACCATTATGAATGCGGTTGGAGGTTCTGCACGCCCTGCATGACGATCTCATCGCTGGCCCCTCGGGTTTCCGCGCATACTCTCCAGGATGCAGGAGAAGTATAACATGGCACACCTCACTACCGACGTCGCACACTACGTCAAAACCTGCCGATATTGCCAGCGATTCAGGACACTACGGACACTGCCCACAGGGTTGCTCCCTCCTATTCAACCTCCTTTGCAACCATTGCAGCAGATTGAAATCGACTTAAGGGGCCCTTTCTGACGTCAACATCCAGAAAGAAATGCATCATCGTAGCAACCGTCTACCTTACCCGCTACGCAGAAACGAAAGTCCTAGTGAGTGGTTGTGTGGCGGAGGTGTAGAAATTCTTCGTCGAAAATATCCTGCTGCGAAATGGTGTCGCAGAGGTTAGTATCACCGACTGAGGAACGGCTTTTACAGCGGAGCTTATGCAAGCAACGCTACAGCCAGGCAAGCCATAGGAGGAAAACCGCCTTCCACCTGCTTACGAATGGTATTAAGGAGTTTCAGCGCCTGCAATATTTTGACATTACCCACCCTTTCAACCAAATGGATCCATCAGAGGAAAGGAAGTCACTACAAGTCTGGGCGTAATGCATAATACATCATTCGAAAATGAGGCAACAAAGTCCGCCCCTAAGCTACCCTGAGTGTCTATTCTACCTAAGGAGGGTTCTTATGACCTAATATGTCAAGGAATGTAGACTGCATGAAAGCAAAGCAGATTGTATGAGCTACAAACCTGCGCACATATTAGACTGCGAATTTCGCCCGATGACTTGTGGCCTCAATTGGTTGAGCCACTGCTGTTGTTTCCGAATTGGAGCCTGGATTCTGATAGTGGGATCTATATACTAATACCATCGATACTACGCCCTTTCCATGTTTAATTCTTCTTTGCCAAGCTCATGTGATGAACCAGGGTACAAGCGATTTAACTTAGGTGAAATCAAGGTTATTGCAGATGAACACATTCAGTGTCTAGTGCATACGGTACAAGCTCAAAGTTTCGCCTTGATAAGGCATGACTCCCATAAGCTAGAAGTACTTGGTGCAAATTCCTGGGTGGACAGCCACGTAGTGGTCTGTTCATATTTTATTACAAAATACGAATTCCAAGAAGCTCTCTTCGGAGGCGTATGTGCTTTAAGGTCAAAGATCTGCTTAAACTTTATATTGGATGACGCTCGCGCTGGTATTTCTTGTAGTGCTTCCACTCCTCGCTACCCGTTTGACCTTATTATTGACGTCTTCTTTGATTGCCTTGCTTCACGCATTCTTTGTTTCTGACCTCAGCTCTGCAACGCACTTTGCAGCCACGGTTTAAAAAAAAAGCATCCTCATATCTGGCCGTTTATTTTCTGCGCCTCCGATTCATTCGCCCTGTTTTTAGTGGAGTAATGTGTGATTACTCGGACAGTTGATTAGCGCAATTATACTCTATAAAATTGGCACCAGGCAGTCCCACAGCTACCTGACAGCCCCATTTGCTCTGGTTTTCATTGCTTGCTCTCCCTGACACAAATTTTAAAAATCCTCCTGTCTAAAATGCATACAAGGAAAAACAGGAGGAGCGGCATGACGGAATGCAAGCATTCAATTTTCTTTTATTCATTGTATTGCTAGGCTGGTAAAAAAGTCGCCCACACCTCCAGCAGATATTAACTTGTTTGTTTTATTTGAACGGAACAATGTTGTTTTATAGTTGTATATAGAGTGAAAAACTGAGAAAAACAAAGTGTAGTGGCACGTTGAGTTGCTGTATACTCTCCCTATACGGGAGCTGAGGGGCGCATAGTTCCGCCATCTTGCCTGCCGACGCATCTGTGTTAAGCAGCAAAGCCGCTCCTCTTGAATGCAGGATACGGCTCGACTTAGCTGCCGAGTGTGCTGGCTGCTTTATTCTGCGAAGGCCAGGTGGCGCGGCAAGCGACAGCGCACATAGGCTTGCGAAGACGATCGCGCGGCGGGCTGAAGTGCAGGCATAAAAACTCTATGGTACAGGCGCAGCCCTGAAGTTGGCTTTCCTTCAAAAGGATGCTTTTTGCGCATGTGACCACATTTGGCGAATAGGGGCGCGAGCGGCGCTTTCAGTCAGATGCGCAACTCTGCTTTGCACGGGGAGCATATACAGTATATCTAGTCGCACGACCTTGGTAGCGCCATCTCGTGTAATGAATATTACGGATTTTCGGCGTCGTTATTGCTGTCAACTTGCATG
The DNA here is from genome assembly GCF_013339745.2 of Dermacentor silvarum. Classification (NCBI taxonomy): domain Eukaryota; kingdom Metazoa; phylum Arthropoda; class Arachnida; order Ixodida; family Ixodidae; genus Dermacentor; species Dermacentor silvarum. The sequence continues at coordinate 74,859,166 of NC_051160.1, forward strand.
TATAATAAATGTTATGTTTCGCAGTGTTCCTTTAGTGGCTATAGCTTGTTTACTTGTCTGTTGAACTACACGGTAAACACGTTTTGTTTAAAGATTTCTTAGGCTGTATTTCTTCGGTAGCTCTGTGGGGCTTAGTGAGATAATCAAATGTAATTACTTGCACGGTACCTACGGTGGCCTGAAACGTGAGCTATCGCGGGGACTTCTTCACAGTCGCAACATTCATGTTCTCACACCGCACATTTATTGAATTATCTCGTCTAGCTTATATAGTAGTTTGCGTCACATGCCCTTGAAAGGTTATCGCAACTAGAAGAGGCATGTGTATGCTGCAGGGAAAATCCGGAGCCTACTCAGGACATCCTAATGAAATGCCTAAGCGATTTACCCAGTGAGACCCTGAGTTAACGTACACCTTGCAGAAGCGCTTGGATTTCAAAGTGGACGGAAGAATCAACCAGTCAGCAGTCGAGATAAGCAATAGGAGTTTAGAGTGTTGGTGGATAAACGCAGCGAAGAAATTTAAGCAGCTGGATTCGGTACGGACGTAGGTAGCAATAGGAGGTAGATAGTTAAATTTTCAGGGAAGATGATTAAGGAGATGTATACAAAAATGCTGGAATGAAAATTATGAACAGTGGAGCTGAATAAATCAAGCAGGCTGGGTGACTATTTGTCACTGCGCCTTTTCAAATGAGATATAAATAAATTATCATCATCATCATCATCGTCCGGCCACCTAGTAACGGTCATTTCTTTCATCATTCTACCAGTATTCTGAATATTTTCCGAACAACAATAGATACGCCCTAGCCAAATTGCTGATAATATTGCCCTGCTTAGCTTTCTGTGCATACATCTTGCCTTGTCATATGCCAAGTTTTCTTCTCACTGATTTCATGGTGCGTCTCTATTTTCCTGCTTCCTCAACCTATTCCACGTGACAATTTCGAAAATCCTTTACTTTCTTCTTGTTGAATAGTGTTGACCGTTCGGCGAATTCTATATGATCCCTTGAGTTCGACACTTTCAAGCTTTGCCGTTTCGTTATTAGGTCCTCTGTTACTTGGGAGTGCTTACCAACTGGTTGACTTGGTGCCTGGCCTCCCACTGCAATTGCTGCACATTTGTTTGCGAGTACCAGCCTGAATTGGTCTGCTGTATATATATATATATATATATATATATATATATTAGGGTTGCTTACAGCACAGCTAGCGCTTTGTGCGTCCCTAGAGCGTTCGTGGAGCAACCGAAGCTGCGCGCGTCTTAATATACTGTCTTAAAACGTGAGGTCCTGAGCAAGATGGAGCATCTTGCTCAGAAGGCAGCTTGATTGTCGTAACGCCAACTCGAAAGAACGGAGCTGCTCGAAAGGTTGGATTGAATAGCGTGGTGTTAACTTGTCTTTGGCGGGAGTGAAATGAGGTACTACGCAGTACGCTACGCTAGAACATATGTCCAATTGACGTGGCGCTGTCTTCGAACATCATCTCTTGAATATACTAAGAAACACTGATCAAATGCAAATGTTTCGCTCGCACATAGCATTATTCAGAGCCGAAAGTCTAAAGAACAGCAACGTGTGCTACATGAATAAATTCAGCAGCTTCTCCCGTATAAGAGATAAATAGCACAAAATAAAAGCACCTGCTCAATATACCGGTACCGTGCTTCCGTTCCAGAGCCCAGCAGATGAAAAATTAGTATAAAGAATTTGAACATAGGTTTCGCGGACATATATTTCAAGCCGTTTTTGGTTTTAATGAATATGTGCCATGTAGTCATCATTCACAAAATTATTCTGCAAATTTCTAGCATCAAGTTACTGTTTCAGGGCCCCCGACGCATCATCATCAAGATGAGCTGTAGAAGGTTTGTTCTGATCAATGTGGCATTCTGAATAAGAATGCTGGTTTCGCTATGTTCAAATCAACTACCAGCGTGTTGTTACCGCATGATCTCTATTATAATAATGAGAACAGCATTGGTTCGCCATGGCCTGAAAGGTTATTTTTGTTACGCAGATGTACGAATTGAGTCCCAAAAAAGCTGTTTAGAAAGATATCAAACTACAAAGGGCGTTTATATAATGAGTTCATAAACATTAACGGTAAATGTGATAATTATGTATTTATACACTGATTGCATGCATCGCCTTTTTTACCCAAAATGATATGCGAACTATCCCAATAGAGGGCGTGTTCAATTGAATTGAATTCTGGGGTACTACTTTCCGAAACCAGGATTTGATAATGAGGCACGCCATAAGGGGGGACTCCGGATTAATTTTGAGCAGCAGTGGATCTTTACCGGGCCCCAATGCACGGGACACGGGTGTTTTTTGGATTTTGCCCCCATCTAAATACGGCTGCCGTGGCCGGGATTGAACCCCGCGACCTCAAGCTTAGCAGCGCGACGCTATAGCCGCTATGCCACCGCTACAAATAAAAGACTTGTAGTACGCTGTCCGGCAGGCTCATAAACATTTCCATATAATCAAGCAGCTGAAACTAATAATTATGATAAAATCAAGCAAGAACGAAACCATTTAGATCGCAACTAGAAAAGGCGCCTCGCTTCATGGGCGCCCAACGATGACGAATAATTTCGCACGTCACACAGGCAAGTCTATTAAGGGAGGGTCGGTTGAGCTATTTCTCACCTCTGTTTCGTTTTTTACGCTATATAAAAACAGTTCATTTTTCCTGAGGAATGTTCATTATAGTGAAAAGGCTCGCAGGCTTCAATTATTCCACTGCGTTACACTGTACGTGTGTTCTGACTAACAAGGTGTATTTACATTTGCAAGATCTGCATCTCCAGTAAATAGAAAAGCACCTAAATACCCTTTTAGCTGCAGGGAGCCTGTGTAAAAGTATTTTAGAGTACTAAGGAGTGTCTTGTTTCTGGGGTTTTACGTGCCAAAACAAGCTCTGATTTCAGGCACGCCGTAGTGGAGGCTCCAGATTAATTTTGACCCTCTGGGGTTCTTTAACGTGCACTACAACGCAAGCACACGGGAGTGCTTGCATTTCGCCTGCATCGAAATGCGGCCGTCGCGGCCGCGATTCGATCCCACGGCCCCGTTCTCAGCAGTTCAACGCCTTACCTAAATGAGCCACTGCAGCGGGTATACTATTCAAGACTGCCAAGAAATGAGCCTCCTAGAAGGTAACAATGCTGAGCTGTGGCGAATAAATCTTATTAGGCGTAGGCAAAATTGACACCTTAGGGATCCCATAACAGTATCTTCTTTTCCAAGGTGTAATGTTGGTTGAGAAAATCAAAATAACAATAACATTTAAATAACTACAAATGATTGCGTTGAATAAATAAATCTAATGTATGTTATTCTTGCTCTAAAGTAATTTATAATAATAATAATAATAATAATAATAATAATAATAATAATAATAATAATAATAATAATAATAATAATAATAATATATTATTATTATTATTATATTTTTTCCCTTGAATTCGTACAACGTGTTCCAGCCTGCATAAGCGTTGCCGCTTGTGTGTGGGGCTGGGCAGCCAGGTTGAGCACATGAAGCAGCGAGTAAATCACAATAGAAAAAGAAGAAAAAAAATCAACCAAATATGCAGCAATTGCTTGTGCGACGTAAGAACAAACAAACAAGAACTAACAGTACTACTAATAATAAATCCTACACTGTGCACACTTTCATACACGAAATGAAAACATTAAGAACATGGCAAAAAGTAAATTACCTCATTGTATATTATCATTCAACCAAGATCGAAGAAACTTCTTAAGGTATTTTATACCGGTAATGCTCGAGAGGGTTCGTATTTTATTGAAGTAATAAGCAACATAGTACATTCAGGTTCTTTAACACAAGTTGTGAAGATGCGGAGTATGACATACTTTTCCTAACGACGGAGAGGCCGTACTTTATATGTTGCAGATTTTGAAGGAGCTGTGAAAGAAGTGCTTGTATAATATGTCAAAGATAAATTGCTTGCGTACAGGTTGCATTTAAAATGTTCCATACTGGCTCTGGCTGACTAATCGTGATGGTTGGTTCCGTAGGCGAGATTGGTAGCAATGCAATTCTTTGCAGTATGCGGCTTGGTGTGTTTAATTTATATAAAGATGGGGTTCCGTAAATTGTTGCTCTGTATCGTAACATGGGCTCTCCCATTCCCTTATATACCATTTTTCGAACCGATACATCACAAATATATCGTAGAGCTAATATGAAAACACACACTAGGCGTAAGCATTTGGCTAACTCTTCAATATATAAGTTTCATGGCAGTGTTTCGTCAAATATGATACCAAGATATTTGAAATTAAATTTAAGATCTTAAGGAGGGCATGAACAGCACGTACAGTTCCTCTCATGAAGATATATATTTGAACACGTTCTAAACAGTTATACATTCTATGAAAACAAAGTAGGCAGGCTTTTATAGTGGTAGTAAGCATCTGATTAGCGTTAAACCATTCTACGAAAAGTTGCACATCCTGTAGCATCCTGTCGGAGGCTTCTTCATATGTTTCACTTGGTATCACCGGGGCAGTATCATACGCGTATAAATACAGTTGTGAGTTCAATGCAAGACAGGTCATATTAATGACGTAAATAACAAGGGTCCTGAAATTGAGCCCTGAGGAACACCTGTCGAAACGTTCAAAATTTACCTGTATAATCTGCCTAGTTGGACACATTGGGCTCGATCAGCTAAATAACTTTTAAAGAATGAGATGTAGGGACCTCTGAAAGCAATAGTGTCGAGTTCATTTATTAATATATTGTGAATAATAGTATCAAAGGCTTTTTGCAAATAAATAATTAGTGTAAGGACACTGTTATTGCTGTTTATTTCTTTGCAGACTAGGTCATGAAAATCCTCTAGTAGGTTTACCGTACTTTTGCCTTTGCGGAAATCATAATGGGCTGCATTTAGTATATGGTACTTATCAAGAAATCACACCCGCCGTGATTGCTCAGTGGCTAATGGTGTTGGGCTGCTGAGTGGGGATCCAATCCCGGCCACGGCGGCCACATTTCGATGGGGGTGAAATGCGAAACTACCCGTGTGCTTAGATTTAGGAGCACGTAAAGAACCCCAGGCGGTCCAAATTTCCGGAGTCCCCACTACGGCGTGTCTCATAATCAGCTCGTGGTTTTGGCACGTAAAACCCCATAATTTAATTTAATTATTTTATCAAGAAATGATGACATGCTAACATGTATAATTTCCTCCATGATACAAGCGATGGAGGACAAGATTGCGATTAGCCTATAATTATTATCATCCTTCTTGGAGACTTTTTTGTGCAATTGCCTGATTATGCTTATTTTCATGCACGTGTAAATTGGACCAGTTATGAAAGTTTCGTTCATAATGAAAAGTCATAGAGTTTTAAGGTTGCCAAATGCACTATCAGATCCCTCATGTTAACACTATCATAGGCTGGTGATTTTGTTATTGGCATTGCTTCAACATATCCCATAATTCCGGCTAAGTCACAGTAGGAATGCAAGCTAAATGAATGCTCTAACCAACTGCAGTAGCGTTCGCCATTTTCCTTCCCTGTCAACCTAAGAAGGTAACAGAGTCTACAAAGTGCTCATTGAACTCAGTGGCCAAATCTATCTTTTTATCTGGAAAGGCCTGTTCTAAAGTATCATCAAAGCTTTCCTTGGATGGTTTTCCTGTGGTGGTTTGCACTAATATCCATGTTTTTTTTTACATCTCTACTGCTACGCCCAAAATTGATTTAGCTGGTACCGCTTTTTGCCAGTCGTATTTTTGCTGTAATTTTATTTCGCAGTTGCCTGAATTCTTCTCTTAGTACAAAGTCATGAAGGTGCTCATTGCACCTTCTTAAATGTTTACTCTTAAAAGAGGATAGCTCAATAGTTTCCTTGTTTATCCAAGGACTTGCCTGATTTCGCCGTTTCAGGGTCACCTTAGTTGTTGAGCTATAGTAAATTGATTTTAGTTGCTCTACAAACAGTTCGTAAGCATATAGGTGATTGAGCTGCAACATGGAATTCCAGTTTAACAACTTAACTAGTTGATCTACTTTTTATTCTGAATTACAAGCCTTCTTGCAGGTCGCTCCTGTGCCGCCGTTGTACTATATTTTAACAACGTAAGGGAAACAACATAATGATAAGCAACTTTTTCTTTATTAATACAGCCGAACGTTTCCTGTCGCGTTACGGTTGTACTGATATGGTCAATACATATCTGTGTAAATTTATTTCGAATAAATTCTTCCCGCGCGTACCCCTGAATTTTATTCTCCAAGCCAAAACTGGCCACTAACGTTAAGTGCTCACTTACACCTACCTTATCAGTTACCGACATGTCAATATTTATATCTCCTGCAAGAATTACACCTTTATTTACTCCATACCTTTGAAGGAATCAAGCGAGCTCCTCTAAAAAACTGCAATATTCTTGCTAGGAGGTCTGTAATCGCACAAACTAACAATTCCTCTTCATTGTTTCAAAGATAAAGCGCTATAACTCCCGCTTCATCAAATTCGACTTTCAAGCATTCACAAAACGAGCAGTTTTTCACAAATACTAACACTCCTCCGCCACATGTGCCTTCTCTGCACAAGGTATGCGATTGATAGTTCTGTATATCATAAAGAGAGCAATAAGACTCACTGACATTGATCTCAGTAAATATTATGACCTCCAGAAAAGCTAAAACCTTCTCCAAGTACATTTGTAATATGTTACCATTATTGTGAAGACTTCTCACATTCAAATGGATAAGATCAAAACTTTAGAAGATTCAAGTGACACGAATTCCCGGCGTATCTTCATACATTCAGAAAATGAACGTACACTCTCAGTCTTCACTTTATCTTGCGCAGGTCCGCTTCGTTCTCAACAAGAATAACAGGGGCCGTTTCGCACCTAAACATATGTGTAGTGTTCTTCAGTTGCTATGCGCTTTGCCATCCACCGGAGCTTCTTGGATAGAGGTGTCAGATTTTCATTGACGTAAATGTTCTCGTGTTTCAGCGTGTTTCGTTTCGCAAGCAACGTTTTCTCTTGTTTCTTTCTTGGTGAAACGGATTATTATGGGAGCCTCAGCATCTGCTTTGCCTTTAATCCTGTGCACTGCTTTGACTTCCTCATTGCTGGGAATGGAGAGTTCGAGTCTGCCTGTAATTGACTTTATAACTGCTCTCACGTCTTCGCTTTCATGGCACTTGACCCCATGTATCTCCAAATTATTACGTCTTGAATAGGATTCCGTTCTATTCACCTCCAATTCCAGCTGAGAAAGTCCTTTGCTAGCAGTTGAGCCTCCATATCCGTATTTTTTTCCTTACATCTTTTACTTCTTGATTCTGGGCTTCAAGAGTTTCAAGCGCTTTATCACATTTAGAAGAGAGCAAATCGAGTGATTCTTCTATACTCTGTATTGTTTAATGCTTGCTCCTTATGTTTTCCTATGGTGGTATCATGTTTAGCCAGCTGCTCATCCTGTTTCCTTTCGAGCTCATCAAAACGGCGTAGCCTAGTGTCTAGCTTCGACATGACGACAACCAAAGAAGGTTGATCACTGTCTGCCATTAAGTTCTTAGGCTGAGTGCCAGCCCCGTCTCCAGTGTTCATCAATCGTGTTTCGTGATTTGCACATGTGGAACATAGCCAAGTATGGATCGCTTCTACTGGTATGCTTTTTAGGGTAGTCTTTGCCATGCCAGAACATTTCCCGGCGTGATAACGGTTATCACAATCTCTGCAACGAAAGCACTGGCTATCAGTTGCAATACTTTTAGGCACGCGAGGCAATCACTGTTATACATAGCGAACACAAATTTCTGCAGTCCAACTTTGTGCAGTCCGGCGGACCAGAATTTAAATTCAAACACAGTAGTAGTTATGAAACGCTGTTCTCACCTGCACAAGCGAAGAAATAGCGTGATGCCGCGCTCACGTACTCCGCCAGACTGCGCTCATTGACAATCGGCGTTGGCTTTTTAAGCGTAGTTGCCCGGTGTCGCCTGCCTAGATTCGCTGCCCCCACAATGACGCACTCGCAGCATGGACTGTGTAGCCATGGGAGCTCGCACCGAATCTTCTCGGGTATATCACTTCGATAAGGGTGCAAAGATGGAAGCATCCGAAGCCAGGGAAGCAGCAATCAGGTCCCCGTTGGTCTGGCGGTTCCTACACAAGCGAAGAGCGTCATGCCGCACTCACATAGTCCGCCGGACTGCCATGTCCATGCATGTTTAATTCACACTTACACTTGAGTATCGTTATTCCCCCACTTGGGTGACTAAAACGTATGCGTAATGGTCATAAGAAATTTGTAGGGCTTATTTCATAGTGCATCAGCTGTGGAGGGATTAGCCTAGACTGGCACATATCAGTACACATAACGAGTGCCGATGTTGTATTTTTAGTTACCTACCCAGTTGTCCGAATTGTCTACTCGGTAAGACAACAGGCAACATACAGCCATCACCATGTGAAGAGTCCCAAAGACATAGACAGGATGTCGGAACTATCATGCACCAAGATGGAAAAATCTGTAAATGCCACGTAGCTGGACAGAGCTACCGTAATGTTTGCCGTCGCTTTGAAACACAAAGATTATTTTTAATTCTGCCTAATTATATTGTTGATGTAGCGTGCATGTGTTGCACGTGAAGAAGTTGCTTAAGCACAAGTAAGCACACATCTACAAACAGAAACTTTATATAGAAAGGTCGCGAGGCGAGAAAGCGGAAAACACTTCCGACGTGGCTCGACGATTGTGCAGTTCTGATCTGGTCGAAAACCTCCAACCCACTGCCAGGGGCCCCGGCAACAGTCACGGACGCTGCGCGCGTTCGGTGCGCACGTGGGAAAAACGCGGATGGCGTCGACAGCAGTTCTACGCGTTGCTGGTGCTGCTACATGGGCTCCCAGCTAGTGAAGAGTCCCGGTGAAAGTCGGGAGTATGAACGATGCGGAACAACGCTTGCTGGTTGTAGCCGTGGAAGCGGTCAGCGGATGCAACGAAGTAGCGGTGACGGGCATGAGAAGGGAGGTAAGGTCTGGCATTGTATGGGGCAGTGGGTCTTCAATGATGGCTGCTTTAGGGTGGTCAGTAGAGATGGTGTCGTGACGCCCGTGCACATCAAGCGTATAGAACTTGTCATTGCGCTTAATGATGCGTTAAGGGCCATCGTAAGGGCGCTGCAAAGGCTTGCGGACTGCGTCGAGACGGACAAACCCATGCATTGCCGTCTACAAGTCAGGAATGATGTAGGGTGAATCACGGTGTTGTGGGCGAGGATAAGGCACACAAGATTGCGCAGAGTGGAGCGCAACTGAACCACATATTCGGACGGGTCGGCACAACGCGAGGGTGATGCAGGGTTGAAGAGTTCGCCGGGAAGGCAGAGTGACGAACCATAGACTAGATCAGCCGGTGTACACTTGATGTCCCGCTTTAACGTTGCCCCAAGGCTGACCATGTCGCCAGCTCACCCAGCTGACCAGCTGACCGTGTCGGGTTGATGCCCTCAGAGATGCCTTCAGTGTCCGGTGGTAACGTTCGACGAGGTCATTTGCGATGGGGTGGTATGCTGTGGTACGAATCTGCGAACTTCCGAGCAAGGCCATCATCTTTTTGAAAAGGGAAGACTCCAACTGTCTACCTCGATCGGTGGTGATGGCAAATGGAACGCCAAAACGTGACACCCATCCCGTAAGGAAAGCTTTACCGATGGTTTCACTTCTGATGTCGGGAATGGGAAATGCCTCAGGCTACCGAGTAAAACGGTCAATGCACATCAGCAGGTAGTTGTTTCCATCTGATGGAGGCCATGGTCCTAGGATGTCAACATAAACCTTGCCGAAACGGTTCGAAGTTGGTGGGCCGGTACCATACGGAGATGAGGTATGACGATGGAACCTGTATTGCTGGCAATTCAGGCAACAGCGAGCCCACCAACGACTGTCCTGCTTGATGCCCGGCCAGACAAAACACCGCGTGATAAGGTATGCGTGGCGCGGATACAGGGATGCCAGAGGCCGTGTAGGGAATCGAAAACAGCGCGACGGAAATCACTGGGGACAAGAGCTCTGGGGTTGCTAGTCGACATGTCGCAGAGATTGGGAACAGTGGAGGGCGGAAAGGTAACTTCACGAACCTTAAGAGTTCCAGAGTCCAGGCGAAGCTTAGCGTGCCAACTTTATACCAATGTGTGGTATATAATTCCGTACTTGTCAAGCTGTATGGCATGTATATTTCCACATCTTTTATTAGAGATTCTTCACGCCCTTCTCTTATGTAGGTGTTCTTTTCTTTCATTTATTGTTTATTTTATATCTCTCACACACATAAACATTCTATAAAAACAGTTTGTCGCAATCACAAAACATAGCAACTCTGCAAAGAATGCAATCGAAAGCAATTCCCGGAACTCAGAAGTTAGTGGAGGTCACACTATGGGGCTAAAACCATCGATACTATGTTCTTTTAAATTTTTATTCTTGTTTACCAAATTCACGTGATGAACCAAGTTCACAAGAATTTAAATTATATCAATTCAAGGTTATTGCACATAGACACTTTCAATGTCTAGTGCATCAGGTAAAAGCTCGAAATTTCACCATAATAAGGCATGCCTACCTTAAGGTAGAAATTGTTGGTGCGAATTTCGGGGTGGATTAACCACGCATTGTTATTTTCCCATTTTCTTACAATATAGGAAATCCAAAAAGCTTTGTTAACAGCTGCATGTGTTAAGGTCAAAGACCTGCGTAAACTTTCTATTTAGTGACGCTAACGCTGCCATTTCTTTGACGTCTTTGACATCATTGACGTCTTCTAGCCTCGCCTGGATGTGTGCAAGGGTTCGCTGTCTCTCGCCTCAGCTCTTTCTCTGGAGCCACAGCTGAAAAAGCATACTAATAAAGGGCGATTGATTTCCTTTGCCTAAGATTCCTTTGCCCTGTTTGTGCTCAGTAAAGTACTCGGGAAGCTGATTCGTGCCGTTTTATTCCATTAACTCTACACGAGCCTGTCTGACAGGAACGTGAAAGCAGAATTTGCTCTTGTTGTCATTCCTTGCTGCTCCTGTCCTATTTTTAGGAATCCTCCTGCCTTAAATGCATACAAAAAAAGTCCGCAAAATATGACCGAAAATGTTCACTTGCTTTACGGTTCATAATAAGTGTTTCTGAATAAAATATTTTATGATTTGCGCGACATTCATCGGTTACACGCCACAGAGTGAATGCCGCCTTTTACCACCTTCCTGAGACGTAGGCGCTTGAGTTCCGTGTAAATGTGGTTATATATGATGATTTACGTCGACTAACGTTGAACACAAGTCCACCCACAGGACAGGGAGAACTTCGGAGGTCTTCGGCGATGGCACTGAACAAACTTCAGAATAGCAAATTAAAATACTGGAGCTTTATGCGCCAAAACTACGATCTGATCATGAAACACGCAGTTGTGAGGGACTCCGGATCAATTTTCACCACCTGGAGACCGCTAGCGTGGCCCAATGCACGGGACATAGGCGTTTTTGCATGTCCTCACCAACGAAATTCGGCCGCAGCGGCCGGGATTTGATCCCGCGACCTCGTGCTTAGCAGTGCAACACCATAGACGCTAAGCCACCGCGGCGTGCAAGGACAGCTAATTAAGGTTTTCTTCTTTGCTAATGAAATGTTGGAGAGCGTTGCCATCTTTCGTCTCCTGTGACATGCCGCACCAGCATACCTACACTGTGGTATGCTCTGGGACAGCAGAAAGAGCATCTAATGAGCAGTGTTGTTGTGGGGCCGAAAGTGAGCACAGCTGGCAAGGATGACGAAAATGGCTGCATCCACTGTACTTCACTATTAAAAATAAAGAAGCCATAGACTTGTGTGGTTGGCATGACATAGTACCGCCCGCCTCTTAGACATTCCTTCTTGTGCGTATGTGACCTTGTATCAAAATCAATGATCAACATGCGGATACGTTTCTTGACCGATCCCTCCTTGTGGGCATGTGCCACGGCACAGCGTGACGTCACGATGTCAGCATGATGACAGCGCCAAATTGACAACGGCGGCAAGACAACGATTACGCGACAACGTCCGTTTTGTAGTCGTGATGGTTTTCCCACTTGGTGCTGCAATAAAGCCGATCTGTACCCCCCGGCATGGTGCTTTTATCAGTTGTCGGTCGTACAAAAGATCTTCCAGCGGAAGCAACCCTACGAGGGCTATCGATTGTAAAGCGAATACTTACTTTCAAGCAGTGTAGAAACACACCTTATCGCTCCAGACAGCTTTATTTAGGATCAGCAGGGATAATTCTAACATTTTCACTGCTTCGGACGCATTCGACACACACTGTATCCGCGATCACCCACATTGCAATGACATTCGACCAGCAGTGCCGGCTATGCCCATGACGTCATGACGATGGCTAAATGACAACTACGCTGTGACGGTGGAATGGCCATGAAAGAATGTTGTCCACGGAACGAAAAAAAGTTGTACGAGAACTATTGCATGATGGCAATTAGATGACGAATCTGGTTCGACAACGATGGCAAGAGGAAAACATCGTGAAGATGAGAGTATGCGGACAATGGGAGAACGACGACTGTCTATGTAACGAAGATGGCGTGAAGACGTTAGTATGACAAGTGCAGACGTTTAAGCTGGAATAACATCGTTGAACCAACCGCGTTGGCATCGGATGACGGAATGAGAAAAATTCATGACGACGATGCTGCGATGACAATGGAAGTACTACGTACGGAACCGAAATTGGGACTGGATAACGGCAACGTGAGTACGTTGGTATGACGAAGTTGGTATACCGACCACGGTAAGGCGACAATTGGATGACGTTTCCCAAATGGTTCACACATTTCTCAACAACCATTGAGAGTGCTCGAGTCTGCAGTATTGCGTTAAGAAAGCGGGACATAATTTCACATATTTGTTTCATTATTTTCAGAGAGCCCAATAAGATTGTGTGCTTTCGCACTTATAAATTGAAGGCAAATAAAACGCAATTCAAGTGTAAAGGTTATTCGATCACATCTTTTATTTTGATGTTCATTTGAACTGCAAACACGAAGTCCTGAGAGCAGGTCTCAAGACCTTGTTAAATAGAAAAAATCAACACTCACAGATATACAATAACGTTGTGGATTACATGGGAGGCAGTGTCCGTGCTGAAAGTAATATAGGCAGATTTCATATAACCCTTATGGTGAGAAACGTTTCTTTATTAAGGAGTTTGCACATAATATATATTTCACTTGACGTAAATGACGAGAAATTCCTTTTAGTTATTTAATGCACCATCATAGAGTAATAAAACGAGGGAACAGTAGCTCATGTGATACACGATGAAATTTGTGTTCCTTGAAAAATAAAAGCGCGTAATGCAAGACAACAAATTTTTGAAAGTGGTGCAGGTATTCGGACTCAAAAATAATTAGGCTTACCTTAATGAAAATAAAAAAGCTAACATGACGAAATGAACTAAATTAGTGAGGCCAGGTAATCTGCACCCTGCGTTCGCTGATGAATTGTAGCATGTGCTGAAGGATATCGGCTTTTGTGCACATTCCAAATTTCAAAACCTTTAATTATTATTGATACGCAACAATGTATTATACTCTAATCTGCACTATCAAGAAAATATTCTTGCACAATAATTTCACAATTCGATTATTATGACAAGTGTTTCATAAAGTAACAGTTTTCAAGACACAGCAGCTAATGAAAAGTTTTATAAAAAGAAAAGTTTATAAAAAAGAAAAGTCTATTATAACCCAACAGGCGATTAGCTTTGTCAGCAACAAATCGATGTGAATTTGTCATGTCAACTTATTTGATATATGAACTCCGAGGTACTTATATTGTAACGTAGATCGAAGACGGAGTCTTGAAAAAAATTGACGCTTCTCTTTAATGGCGGGCCTGAAGAAGAGCGTGCAGCCTAAGCGCTTCGTCGTCTTTCATGGCGCCGACGTTTGCGCCCGCCGTCCGGCGGTGCGGGAGCCCCACATCATTGTGTGAATATGAACTATCAGCCTGTAAGACGGAAACAAGGCCAAGAAGGGCGGTAATATAAATTAGGAAGAGAAAATGCCCGAGAACGTCACTGGCGGTACATCGGAGGTGACAACAGAGTTAGGAGAATCAAAGCTGTTTGCCGTGACGCACAGCGTTCGATTTAATAACAATTACTCCATCCACTGGAGCATGGTACGGTCAATTTTACGTGTTTTCACTTTTAGAAGAAGGCGGTAACAGACGGTGACAAATGTTTTCTGAAAGTACACGAAAATGCATCTACGAAATCGTCACGATCGAGGACGTTAAACACGTTGTTAGTAAATAGAAGAAGCTGGATTTCGCAACAGTATTGTTTCCTGAGGATGTGCTAATGTATACAGAAGAAGTTGTTACTTTGAAGGAAGTTTAACAGATTGGGACATATAGCTTGTTCCAGCAGCAGTAGTTTAGAGGGCAGGATAAGTTACCTTGCTTGGGAAGTGTTACTGCCCTCCCCGGCTTCAAGCAATGAGAGAGCTCGAAACACTGCAAAAACTGCGTAAATATTTCTGACAAGAATATTAATGTATACGTCAGTGTGCTTCAGAAACAGAGCGGTGACTTCGTCGGTACCTATTGAAGAAGATGGGTTTAGCGCCTGTAATATTTTGGCATTGCCCACCCTTTCAACCAAAGTTGGATCCATCCGAGGAAAGGAAGTCACTACAGCTTGGCAGCAATGCATAATACATTATTCGATAATGAGGCAACAAAATCCATCTCTAAGCTACTCTTAGTCTCAAGTATTCTACATAAGGAGGGCACTTATGACATAATATGTCAAGGAATGTACACTTCGTGACACGAAAGAAGATTGTAAGAACTACAAACTTGCGCACATATTAGACTGAGATTTTCACGCGATGAATTGTGGCCTACAGTTTGTTGAGCCCCGGCTGCTGTTTTAGCATTGGAGCCTGCATTCTGACCGTGGTATTCATGTGGTAATACCATAGAAACTACGTCCTTTCCATGTTAAATTTTACTTTTCCAAGCTCATGTGATGAACCAGGGTCATATCAATTTAACATATGAATTCAAGGCTATTGCTCATGAACACTTTCAATGTTTAGCGCATAAGGCAACAGCTCAAAGTTTCGCCTTTAAAAGGCATGCCTCTCATAAGGTAGAAGTAGATGGTGGTAACTGCGGGGTGGAAAGCCACGTAGTGATCTATTTACATTTTCTTACAAAATACGAATTCCAAGAAGCTTTCTTCGGAGGCGCATGCGCTTTAAGGTCAAAGATCTGCGTAAACTTTCTATTGGGTGAGGCTCGTGCTGATATTTCTTATCGTGCTTCCACTTCTCGCTGCCGCGTTGACCTTATTACTAACATTTTCTTTTATCGCCTAGCTTGGTTCACGCATTCTTTGTTTCTGACCTCAGCTCTGCAACGCACTTTGCAGCCACTGTTGAAAAAAAGCGTCCTCATATAGGGCCGTTTATTTTCTGCGCCTCAGATTCCCTTGACCTGTTTCTACTGGAGCAATGTATGAGTACTCGGACAGTTGATTCGTGGATAGATGTGCTATAAAATTTAAACCAGCCAGTCCCACAGCTACCTGAAAGCACCCTGAATTTTTTACCCGCCTGGCAATACAATAAATAAAACAAAATGATGCTGGCATTCTGTGATGGCGCTCCTCTCGCTTTTGCTTGTATGCATTTTAGACAGGATGATCCTTAAAATCTGTGGCAGGGAGAGCAAGGAATAAAAACAAGGGCAAATGGTGCTTTCAGGTAGCTGTGGGACTGACTAGTGTAAATTTTATAGCATATAATTCCACGAATCAACTGTCCGAGTACTCGTACATTACTACACTATAAATAGGGCAAATTACACTGAGGCGCAGAAAGTCAACATCCCTATATGAGGACGCTTTTTTTTTCAACGGTGGCTGCAAAGTGCGTTGCAGAGCTGAGTTCAAAAACAAAGAATGCGTGAAGCAAGGGGATAAAAGAGGACGTCAATAATAAGGTCAACGCGGCAGCGAGGATTGGAATCCCAAAATGGAATACCAGCACCAGCGTCACCCAATAGAATGTTTACGCACGTCATTGACCTTAAGGCACATACGCCTGTGAAGAAATGCGAACAGATGACTACGTGGCCGTCCACCCAGGAATTTGCACCATCTACTTCTACCTTATGGGATGCATGCCTTATCAAGGCGAAGCTTTGAGATTTTACCTTATGCGCTAAACAATGAAAGTGTTTATAAACAATAACCTTGAATTCTTATAAGTTAAATCGATTATACCCTGGTTGATCACTCGAGTTTGGCAAAGAAGAATTTTTCTTCTTCTTTCTGGGGTTTTACGTGTCAAAACCAGTTCTGATTCTGAGGCACGCAGTAGTGGAGGGCTCCGGATTATTTTGACCACCTGCAGTTATTTAAGAAGAATTAAACATGGAAATAACGTAGTTTCGATGGTATTTCCATATGCATACCACGGTGCTAAAGCAGCAGCAGTGGCTCAACAAATTGTAGACCACAAGTCATCGCATGAAATTCTCAGTCTAATAAGTGCGCAGGGTTGCAGATCATACAATCTTCTTTCCTTTCATGAAGTGTACATTCCTTGACCTAATAGGTCATAAGTGCTCTCCTTAGTGAGGATAATAGCCACTCAAGGGAGCTTAGGGGTGGAATTTGTTCCCTTATTTTCGAATGATGTATTATGCATTGCCCCCAAGCTTGTAGTAACTTCCTTTCCTCGGATGGATCCAACCTTGGTTGAAGGGGTCGGTAATGCCAAATTATTACAGGCGCTGAAGCTATCTTATTCAATAGGTACCGACGAAATAACCGCTCTGTTTCTGAAGCGCACTCAGAAATATATGTCAATCTGCTTGTCAAAAATGTTTACGCAGTTTTTGCACTGTTCCGAGCTTCCTCATTACTTGAAGCCGGGAAGGGCAATAACAGTTCCCAAGAAGGTACCTTATCCTGCCCTCTAAATTATGAACCCATCACATTACCCAGCATTCCTTGGAACATGCTAGAGCATGTAATATACTCCAATCTGCTAAGCTTCCTTGAAAGTAACAACTTCTTCTGTGCCCTATTAGCACATCGTCAGGAAACAGTACTGTTTCGAGAATCCAGCTTCTTCTATTTACTAACAACGTCCTTAACGTACTCGATCGTGACCGTTTCGTAGATGCATTTTCGTTGACTTTCAGAAAGCATTTGGCACCGTCTGTCGCCGTCTTCTTCTAAAATGGAAAACACTTAAGATCGACCCTAACGTCCTCTAGTGGATAGAGTGTTTGTTAATAAATCGAGAGCAGTACGTCACGGCAAACAGCTTTGACTCTCCTAACTCTATTGTCACCTCAGGTGTACCGCAGGGGACGTCCTCGGGACTTTTCGCTTCCTAGTTCATATTAGCGCCCTTCTTGCCATGTTTCCATCTCACAGGCTGATAGTTCATATGAGTACCTCGGTGTTCATAAATCTAATACATTGACATGAGAAACTCACATCGATTCGTTGCTGACAATGCTAGTCGCATGTTGGGTTTCCTTCAACGAATCTTTTCATTAGCTCCTGTCTCTTTGAAACTGTTATTTTATGAAACACTTGTAAGGCCGAAACTAGAATATGCCGCCGGTATCTGGGATGCTGACTCTGTTTTGCCTACCACTTCTGTCGAAGCTATCCAAAATCTAGCCACCCTTTTCATCCTTTAGAGTTATCCACGCAGCGCAAGTGTAACTGCAAAAAAAAAAAAATTCACCTGGGCCTACCTGACCTTAGGACACGAAGCAAAATAGCGCGACTTGGGCTATTCCACAAAATATACTATACGAATGATAACTTCATGGACACTTTACTCGCTGTTCCTCATTACATTGCAGCATACACCGATTCCAACTTGAAGGTGCACTCCCCAAGTTTGCGTACAAACCTGCGTACAATCCTTCATTTCAAGGACAGCGACCAGCTGGCACTGCCTCCCCGCCTTCATTGTCAGCATCCCTGTTCCATCATCCTGTAAAACTACTATTTCCACGTATTACATAGAATACCACTCCTCTCCTAAACTAGGCACGTGGCATTGACAGCATTGAAAACAACGAAATAAATAAATACGTTAGTAGAGCGTTGGCCAACATGCGACGGGCTTTTGGTTGTAATGCTCACACTTAGTAATTATATACCTTCATTTAGCGTTTAGTCAGGACACAACCACTAAATGTTCCAGGCCTTATTTTTTCGCAGGCAAGTTTCACAAAATATTGTATGCGTCATTGCTGAATAATCTTACCTTTAAAGGGCCCCTAAACCACCTCAGATATTTTTTGAACATTGCAAGTAAACAGGCGCATCGAGTTCAGAATGCCGTCACGATCAACGATGCCAAACGCTGCAGCGCTACGCGCAGCGGGCGCGCCACAAAACCAAAAAAAAAAACAATGCCGTCCCCCTCCCCTTGCCTTTCCGGTAACCCCAGCGGTCGTCATGATGTCAGCAGGGGGAATCTGGTGATGTCAACTGCCGAAACGATGTCCATTGGTCGAACAAGAACCTACGACTTCCGGTTTGTCTGCTAGCAGGTACGTGCGCTCCCTGCTCGTCCTCGCCGTGTTGCTCGCTTGTGCGCGCTTGCGCATAGGTAATTACAGCCCGCAACGCAAGTGGCAAATCGCTCGTGTTCCAACACAGTCATGCTAGCAGTCTCATTAGCTGCGCGAACAGAGTGCGACAGTGTTGGCCTTTCCAGACTTGCGCGCAACACAGGGTCTATAGCGGCACGCTTCGCATAACACGCGCCGGCACCGCAGCAACAGCGGGTACCCGAGAAGCGCAGAGTTCACGTCCACGTTACCGGCACGCTAACTCGCCGCACGCCGTTTGCCATTCGCGGGCCGCCGTTCGACAGCGGTTTTGCTCGCGAGCGACGAGATTTCCTTGCCGTACGTAGAGAGGATGAGACCGCGACTCAGTTGTGCGGCATGCCTCACCGCCGCTGATCGCTCGACGGCGCCGATATCGTCGCTAGGCCTTTTCCGGTTCCCTTCAAAGCTAAAGCGGACTGCGCTTCGAAATGAATTACCGACGCTCACAAGCCGCAATATTTTATTATCGTTGTTATCGCTTTTCGCAATAATTGTACACAAAGAAGAAAAATACGCTGATATTAGCGGCGCCGTCGGCTACCATGCGAGCACAGCCAAGCCGGTCGTCTCCCGTCGGTAGCCGTGCACTCAGCTGCAGCCAATGTTTTCGTTGCCGGTGGCAGAGGCGCGCAGCTTCGCGGTCGTCGATTGGCCCGTTGATCGCGCAGCGGGCGGGGCGCGGGTTGAACTGTCGTCTACTTTGGACACCTCTCACGCGGCAGACTGGAGGCTGTATCGTCGTCCGCATATGTGCCGCTAGCATGGCTAGCGTGGATGTGCCTTAACCGGAAGTAGGCAGTGTTTTGAGAAGCGCGTTCGCGATGACGTATGTCATGTGACATTTGGAGCTGCAATCGGCGAGGAGGAGAGACCAGCCGTAGCGAAGGAAAGCGCGAAATGAGCGAGGGCCGTCTTTCGATCATCAAACGCGTGTAACTCCGCTATTACGGCACCATTTCGAAAAATTCTCGCGGCTACGTGTTCGTTGTAGACTCGTGCACAACTGCAACACCACAACTAAATTTCGACGTCTGGGTGGTTTAGGGATCCTTTAATTTATGTCCTAATAATATGAGCATGGTGTCCAAAGAATGGCAATGAAGAAGAAGAAGAAGAACGTAAACCTTATTTTCAAAGTAAACCTTACTTATCGCTGCTGCCTTTTATATCCCTGGTGTGCCTACTTGATTTTAAAAAATAATATGCTTCCTTGATAATCCCTTTCGACTAGTTAAAGTTAAGAATCAAATCGAGAATCATTTCGTGTCAGGGTGTGCGTCTGTTCTAAATCTTGCCTGGAAGTAAAATAATCTAACTGTGAAATTATTGTGCAAGAATATTTTTGCAGGTTAGAATATAACATATTGTTGCATATCAATAATAATTAAAAGGTTTGCCATTTGGAATGTGCACAAAAGCCGATATCCTTGCACACATGCTACTGTTCGTTGCTAGCGCGGGCGAAGAGCAAAGAGACCGTGAGCCATGAGTTCCAAAGAAAGACTAAACTTTTTTTCTTTTCTCTCACGAGAAACAGGGAGGCACGTGCGTAACAGACTTGCGTTTCAGGTGCTTGACGTGGTGTCCTTGAGTGGTGCAATAAACTAGCCATTTAAACGCGGACCATTTATAGCGGCGCGCGGATGGCATTCACTACATCACTCCCTCCCCAGTGAGTTGCCGAACGTTAAATGTCCAGTACAACGGAAGGAGTGGTTCGCGTCCCACTATGTGTGCGCTGCACTGTTGTTCGGGAGGAAGTCGCAGTTGTTTCTTTCGTTGCTCTAACAAGAGTCGCGACAGCCGCGGGACCTTCGGAGTTCTCCATGTGAGCCGGCTTCACGCTGTCAGCAGAGACTACTTCACGTCGACCACGAATATCCACAGTGAATTGCTTGTTTGTACGATGGAGGACTTTGAAAGCGCCGTCATACGGTGGTTGAAGAGGTCGCTGCACTGCATCATGCCCCACAAACACATGGGAGGAGGACCACAAGTGTGAGTGCATGTGGACGGGTCGCGGCGCTGGCTGACGCGGTGGTGTGGCGCGAAGCTTGCCCATGATGTCGCACAGCCGGCTTGCGTAGTCGCCAGTAGCTACAGGGCTTTCATCTTCACAGCGCGTAAAAAGTTCGCCTGGTAATCGCAGTGTTGTTCCATACACCAGCTCGGCGGCGCTGCAGCCAATGTCGGCTTTGAGCGTTGTGCGGATACCAAGAAGGACGAGCAGGTAGTGCTTCGGTCCAACTGTGCCCTTCCGTCGCTGTGAGAGCCACTTTCAACTGGCGGTGGAAGCGCTCCACCATACCGTTGCTCTGAGGATGATAGGCAGTAGTTCTGATGTGAGAGGTGCTGATCAGCCGTGTTATACTGGCAGAAAGAGCCGACTCAATCTGTCTGCCGCGGTCAGTCATAACTGTGGACGGCGCGCCGAAGCGAGCCACCAAGTTGTACAGAAAAGCATGGACGATTGTGTCAGCGGTGATGTCTGCGATAGGCACAGCTTCAACCCAGCGTGTAAATCTGTCCACGCAAGTAAGTAAATATGACTGACCATTAGAAAGTGGTAGAGGTCCGACAATGTCCAAGTGCACATGCTCAAATCGTGCGTCTGGCGCTGGGAACCTCGCGAATGGCGTCACGGTGTGGCGCTGGACTTTGGAGCGCTGGCAGGCGATGCACTCTCGCGTCCACTGCCGGACGTCTCGATTTATACATGGCCAGACGTACCGTGCAGTCACTAGTTTTTGTGTGGTCCGAACTCCCGGATGTGCGAGCTTGTGCAGCGACTGGAAGACGGTACGACGAAGGCCAGAAGGAACGAAAGGACGAGGGTTGTCCGTTGATACGTCGCAGCACACTCGGTCTTTTGAGCCGGACACAAGAAGCCATTGGAACTTCAGCGCGGTTGTTGTTGTCAGCAACTGACCGAGTTCTTGATCAGCTTGCTGAGCTGCCACCAGCTGAGTCAAATCAGTTCCTTGGGAAAGGCTAAGGGCGTTGACAGGACTTCGTGACAGGGCGTCTGCGACCCCATTGTTGACGACGCTCACATGCCGAATGTCTGTAGTGAACTCGGATATGTAAGACATATGACGTAGCTCACGGGCTGTGTGCGTTCCTCTGTCCGATGTCGGAAGACTCAGGGCGTACGTTAGAGGTTTGTGGTCTGTGAGCACAAAGAAATCCACGCCTTCCAGGTAGTGACGAAAATGTCGGATGGCGGCATAGATAGCAAGCAGCTCTCGGCCGAAAGTGCTGTAGCGCTCTTCTGTAGGGGTCAGCTTTCTCGAGAAGAAAGATGTCGGGCGCCAGATTCCGTTGCTCAGCTGTTGTAATACTGCGCCGATGGCTGTTTCTGAGGCATCGACCATTATGCACTGTGGATGCACTGGTTGCGGATACACGAGCAAAGCAGCGTTTGCCAAAGCCTCCTTGACCCGATGAAAAGCGTTGCATGCTTCGTCAGTCCAAGTGAGGGTCCCCGCTTTGCTCTCCGCAGTTGTTAGTAGTCTGTGCAGAGGGTGCAAGATAGCCGCGCACTGAGGTACAAAACGGCGATAAAAGTTCACGAGTCCAAGGAACTCGCGGAGCTGCCGCTTAGTGTTAGGTTTCGGGAATTCTCGCACAGCTTTACCTTTTCCGGGTGGGGGCGAATTCCGGCACACGATATGGTATGGCCCAGGAATGTCAGCTCGGGCTCACCGAGCTGGCATTTTGTTGCATTGACGACGATGCCATGTGCAGAGAGACGTCGAAAAACGATTCGCAGGTGTTCCTCGTGTTCAGATGGTATGGCGCTAGCGATAAGCAGATCGTCCAAGTAAACGGGGCAAAAATCTAGACCACGTAAGACACCGTCCATAAACCGCTGAAAGGTCTGTCCAGAGTTGCGAAGTCCGAATGGCATTCGAAGAAATTCAAATAGGCCGAAAGGTGTTTCTATGGCGGTCTTCGGGACGTCCTCTGGTGCCACTGGTATCTGATGGTATGCCTTCACGAGGTCCAGCTTGGAAAATATTATAGCACCGTGCAAGTTCGTTGTAATATCATGAATGTGTGGCACAGGGTAGCGGTCTGGTACAGTTGCTCGATTGAGTGCCCGGTAATCGCCACATGGTCGCCAGTAATTTGATGCCGGTTTTGGTACCATGTGAAGCGTAGACGCCCAAGGGCTTGACGAGGGCCGAATGATACCAAGCTCGAGCATATGATCGAACGCTTGGCGTGCCAAACGGAGCTTCTCAGGGGACAAGCGACGCGGTCTGGCATGGACGGGAGGACCAGTCGTAGTTATGTGATAGAGGACGTCATGCTGAGCCGCAGTGTCCGCCTTTGCTTGGCGCATAAGTTTGGGACACTCGTTCAGTATTGCCACAAAGCGATTATGTTCCGGCTGGTCCGACCAAGGTAGGGCTTAACGGAGGGTGTCTTGAGGGCTTGGCTTGCACTGTTGCTTGCGACACAGGATCATATAGGCGTCGGTTGCGCACGTCTACCAAGAGGCCAAAGTGACGGAGGAAATCGACGCCGAGGATTGCAAATTTCACATCAGCAAGTATAAAAATCCAACGAAATGTTCTTTTTAAGTCTAGGTTGAGAGATAGCGAGCGATGTCCGTAAGTAGCGATCGTTGTGTTGTTGACTGCTTGTAATGGAGATGAGCTCGGGCGCTTACGGTAAGCTGGAGACGCAGGGATAACGCTCACCTCTGCGCCTGTGTCCACAAGGAAACGGACGCCAGCACTGCGTTCGGTGATGAACACTGAGGGGCGACTTTCCGTCGATATTGCAGCATTGGTCGCCCTCAATGCTGGCCTCTGGCGTTTCCCGGATAGCCACAGGGAGCAACACATTTGCGCGCAGCATCGCCATGTTTCCTGTGGTATCAGCACCAGCGGAGTCGCGGCTGCTGTGGTTGTGCACTGCGCTGCTCCAAATGGCGCGAGGTGCGTGCCTGCAAAGCTGCCACTGTTTCGATGAGGTGCGCGATCTCTTCGCGAAGCTCGAGGAATTCGTTGGGAGAGGGGGCAGAAGCACTCTCCACCTGCACGTTAGCGACGAAGGCGGAAGGGGTTTGCCGCTGCCATGATGGCGTCAGCGATGGCGGCCATCTTGCCGATATCCTTTTCAGCCACCGTAGCAAGCGCCACGCGCACGTTGCTGGGGAGACTGCTAAAGAAATATCTCGCGCAGTAGCGTGCTGTCGAGACCTGTAACGCTTCCGACAAGACACTGCATGTGGCGCAGTAGTTGAGATGGCGTGCGGTCGCCAAGGTCCGTGTCGTTCAGGAGCTCCCGTAACCTTTTTGGTTCGGATGGCGTGAGGCGTCGAATGAGTGTCTCCTTCAACGTTTGGTAGGTGTTTTCCGCAGGTGGTGCGAGAAGCAAATCACGGACCTCGCTGGCTGTAGCTGGCGGCAAGCTACTCACGATGTGATGGTAGCGCGTGAGGTCGGCTGTGATGCGCCGGGCGGTTAATTGTGCCTCGACTTGAATGAACCATAGCTCAGGGTCGGCGGGCCAAAAAGGGGGCAGCTTCAATTCGACTGTAGACACGGTAGGCGCGTCGATGTCGCTGTGCGTGTTCATGTTGGGTCACCACTGTTGGTTGCTTTTCTTTTATTTTCTTTTTTAATGCCTCACCATAACTTTTGTTGGTTGCTAGCGCGGGCGAAGAGCAAAGAGACCGTGAGCCATGAATTCCAAACAAAGAGTAAACTTTTTTTCTTTTCTCTCACGAGACACGGGGAGGCGCGTGTGCCAACAGACTTGCGTTTCAGGTGCTTGACGTGGTGTCCTTGAGTGGCGCTATAAACTAGCCATTTAAATGCGGACCATTTATAGCGGCGCGCGGATGGCGTTCACTACACTACAATTCCTCAGCGAACGCAGGGTGCAGAATTCTTGGGGTCACTAATTCGATTCATTTAGTCATGTTAGCTTTTTATTTCCATTAAGGTAAGCCAAATTATGATCCGAATACTTGCACTACTTTAAAAAATTGCTTGTCTTCCATTACGCGCTAATATTTTTCAAGGAACACAAATTTCATCGTGTATCACATGAGCTACTGTTCCCTCGTTTTATTACTCTATGATGGTGCATTAAATGACTAAAAGGAATTTCTCGTCATTTACATGCTCCTCAGTTGACCGAACGTCAATTGAAATGTATATTATGTGCAAACTCCTTAATAAAGAAACGTTTCTCACCATAAGGGTTATATGAAATCTGCCTATATTACTGTCAGCAAGGACACTGACTCCCATATCATCAACAGCGTTATTGGCTATCTGTGATGGTTGATTTTTTCTATTTAGTAACGTCCTGAGACCTGCTCTCAGGACTTCGTGCTTGCAGTTCAAATGAACATCAAAGTAAAAGACGTGATCCAATCGCCTTTACACTTGTATTGCCTTTTATTTCCCTTCAATTTATAAGTGCGAACAACTCTGAAAATAATTAAACAAATATGTGAAATTATGTCCTGCTTTTTTAACGTAATACCGCAGACTTGAGCACTCTGAATGTTGTGGAGAAACCTGTGAATAATTTGTGAAACTTCATCCAAATGTCGCCTTACCGTGGTCGGTGTACCAAGTTCGTCATTCCAACGTATTCATGTTGCCGTTATTCAGTCACGATTTCGGTGCCGCTGTACTTTCTTTGTCATCGCAGCATCGCCATCATGAATTTTTCTCTTGCCGTGGTCGTGATGCCAACGTGGTTGTTTCAGCGATGTTATTCTAGCTTATACATCTGCACGTGTCATACTATCGTGGTCACGCCATCTTCGTTACATCGACGGTCGTCGTTATCCCATTGCCCGCATCACCTCATCGTCACGATGTCTTCCTTGTGCCATCCTTGTCGAACGCAAAATGTCGCCGTAACGTTCTGTGAATGTGCACAAATGTTGGTGCATAACGTTGCCTACATGCTTCTAATGTCATGCTTTTTTGCTTCGCCAGGCAACGCTGGGTCGTAACGTTGTGACACCGTTGAGCTGCGCATTCACGACGTTGACATAACGTTAACGGAACTTCCTGTCGACGTAATCTAGATGTTGCCTTATGTCACTTGAGCTTTCAGGCTACATACGTATGTGACGTTCAAGCAATACTCCAATGACATAGCAGAATATTTGTAGCCATATATAACGGCAGTGCTGTCAACATCACATGGCGGACAGCACCGCAAACCCTTAAATTTATATTTGCTTGACAGAGTATGCATTCTAGTAGCTTTCATGCTGCATATGCATGAAAATGTGAAACAAGAATTCTCCAAAAACAGCATTCTTTTACCTATATATGTGTATCTTACCAGATATACGGACAACTGATTTGTCTTGCACTATATAGTAGCAACTCGCCCTAATCGAGACACTTTAAAGTGTTTCACATGGTGGTTTGCCTGACTTGTCTTGCTGTTGTCCATAGCACAGCATATAGATGGCTGACTGCAAGTAAAAGCGCATAATGCAAAAGCTGCAAATTCGTGCATAAGAATACTTTTTCATTTTGGGTATAACAGCAAGAGAGGAGCATGCACGTCCAGTGTGCAGAGGTTCTCGTATAAAGGTTCTCACAGCAGGAAAGTCTAAAAATCTTCCACAAATGTTCATTTTCCCTAAACATATCATTTAAGCTTAGGCTACAGAAGAAATCAGTTTCTTTTCTTCCGACTTACTGGTCTACAAATCATGTGTCGGTAGCTGCATGTGCTTTCAAGAAATTGTATAATAGCCAACATCAGCTGCTAAGAACAAACGCTAGTAAGTAGGAATTGTTTGTGCAGGAGGAATATGTGGTGGTTGAATATGCACCCATGAATATGCATTTGTAAACCTTAGATAATAGTGAATATGTTATAGACAAACCTAGTTATAATGTCAAGCCATCTATTTATTTACCGTCTGCTTACATCAGTCCTGGCAAACAAATATTGACACTCAGATAACAGTAACTTAAAAAAACAACGTGAACAGCACTGATATCACACTTAAATATATTTTCCATTAAACATCAAGGTCTTGTATCGCATATTAAGGCACTCTACTGACAGCTACAGCTACAACACAATATATGTTGCCTGCCCAGTTAGGTCAGACTTCGCATTTTTTGCTTTTTGTCAAGTTCTCCTATTTCAATGGCAGAGCACAATTTATACTATGTCGTGCCAAGCATCCAGCCGGTCTTTCTGCCTAAGCTTGCAGACATGGCAGCAAGTGTGATGTAGTCAACAAAGCCCAAGGGGTAGTGTAACTGGAAGTCATCCAAGCACTGACAGCCAGCCTTCACTTTTGCAGACGATGACCAGCAGCACAATTGATGCCCACATGCCTCCCTCGGTAGCTTCACTCGCATCCAAGACCTCACTGGTTTCCAAGTTAATAATGCGGTAACCTGCAGAGACATGCTGAATTACATCAAACTATGAAGTGCCATCCTGAAAAACTGAAGTCAGCCACGTTTACTGTGAAAACAGGCTATAAAAATGCTTACAAACAACTTAAGCTTCGCATTTCTGTGAAACAAATAATAGTGACCTTACGCAGGAGAATAACGCAAAACGTGAAAAGCAAATTTCAGTAAAACCTAACAATTATATCCATAAGTTTCGACACAAGAGCAAGGGAAGCACAATAAACAATACCCACAACTTCTTTTATTGCGCTAACCAGTTAAGACCTTGGTATCAGTATATTCCTTTAACATAAAGATTTCTTGCAATGCCACGGCTGCTTGTTACATGCAGTTCACTCTTGGAAGAGAACGAACATTCACAAATGAAGTGTATGCTCTATCACGATACCAAAAC
Source organism: Dermacentor silvarum (assembly GCF_013339745.2). Classification (NCBI taxonomy): domain Eukaryota; kingdom Metazoa; phylum Arthropoda; class Arachnida; order Ixodida; family Ixodidae; genus Dermacentor; species Dermacentor silvarum. The sequence continues at coordinate 74,886,712 of NC_051160.1, forward strand.
CACATTTCATTCGTGATGAAAGTTCGAATAAGTGAGTGATAAATTCGACTTGTTGGTACAATATATTGGTGAATTGCACCGCAGATATTGAAAACTACAGAAAAGACGAGACGATAGACGTGTGCTAACTTCCAATCAAAAAGCTTTATTTTCAGCGACCCATGTTTAGAGCCATCACTCATCACATTGCACAAGCCTAAATCACACACTTAGGAAGGTCAACTCTGTGTCTGATAAGTGTACAGATGCTGACACACACAGAACCAAGTCGCGCAATCCTTTCAGGCCTCAATTATTGCATGTGTTAGTTGATCACCGCTTCTGCTGACAACAGTACACTGAGCAAACAATGGTTTTACAGGCACACGAACTGCAACGACATGCAAGCCAACTGCCACACACGTTTTTCTTGACATTGTATGAGTGTTCTCTCAGCCGGTCATTGATACAGCATCCTGTTTGATCTATGTACTGTTTACCACAAGAAAGATGGATACACTAAACCATGTATCTAACATAGGTGACGAACGAATTTTTGTGCTTTTTGTTACACTTGTGTGGTGCGCTGCGCCATTTCCTTTGATTACACAACTTTATAATCTTCTGAGGTGCAGAGAAGACAACTTTAACTTTGGAACGATCTGCAGTTTTCATGATACTGTGAGACCACTTATGAATGTATGGTATGACAGCCACTTTATGTCTGTCAGATGCAGTGACCACATGGCAACCACTCGGCGCATGCGCTTTTCTGAGTACTGCAGATTGCAGGCTTCCTACCCCCATGTTGTGTGCCCTGCGCACTTCTGAGTACTGTTGCATACAACTAAGTCATGCCTTTCACGCATATCCAGCATCATGTTGCCTGTTGAGTCTGTCTACCCGTCCATGTCTTCTCTGTGTGCATTCATGTCTCCTAGTATAATAATCTCGCACCCTACTCCTAGCTCATTAATGTCACTTGATATGCATTCCAGCATTTTTTGTTTTCTTCTTTGGCATTTGCTCCTGTCCACAGGTAGACAAAGCCAAGGAGTGTCTGCTCTCCTGCCACTTTTCCTTTTAGCCATAAATGCTCCTTGCATTCCTCGTTTAACCCTCTGCCAATTCATACTTTTATGAATGAATGCCCCAACTCCACCCCCTTTTCTGCTGCCCTCTTTTCTGTTGCAATATTCCCATGCATAGTCAGGATTACAGGGCGGTTGCTCCATCTCCCTAAGATGTGTCTCCACAAACCCGTATACCATCAGCTTTTTCTGCCCTAGTTGCTCGTCCATCTCCTCCCACTTCTGCCTATTCCTGCCACCTTGCATGGTAATATACCCTATGTCCGAATAGCCTTGCCACTGGTGCTTACGTCAATTTTTTCTTCTACAGAGTCTACGTTTCTTGAACCTTGGGGCCTCTCCGGGTGCGTCTTTGTCTACACTGGTGGCCTCAGGGCTCTGGGTCCCCCCCTAAAAGCCATAGGTTTTTGGGGGGAGCTTTTAGGTGCAGTTTCCTCTTGCACTTCACCCCCAAAAAAGTTATTTGTGCCATGGAACATGCCATTGGTCTCGCCGATCAATCTGAGCACCTACACCGTCCTTAATCATGACCCCACACTTAAGGTAGAACGGTATTTGGAAAATTTTCTAGCCGACATGCCGCAAGAACACGAGTCATTTATTATTCGCTCCTTCGCCACAACGGCTCCGCTCCGGCACTATGTTTTCATCCTAAAAATCCACAAGTCAGGTAATCTGATGCTGCCCATTGTGGATTTCATGTGTTCCCCCCTCTGCAAACTGTCCTGGTTACCTGCACTTGTTAGTGGCCCCACGTTTATTCGCAACTCACAGGACATCATTGACAAGGTACGCCATCTCACGGTGGATGATGATGAAGTCGTGGTATTTTTAATGCGGTTTCCCTCAAACTTCACAGGAAGAATCCGCACACAGGGCGGTATCTTCATTTCACTTCTGTAAACCATGTGTGCCAGAAATCGTCCGTGGCATTGTCAATAATACAAACAGCCAAAAGGATTTGTTGTAAGCCAGACGACTTGGACTCCAATTTTACCGGCATTCAGCGCGAGCTCGGTGCGTGCAGCTACTGAAAAAGCTTTATTGCTTCTTCAGAAAAAAGAGCCTTGCATCCTACGGAACCACGTGATGACCCCGGCCAACGTCGCACCACCATTCCGTATGTTCCCGGCATCAGCGAAGCTTTAGCATCTGTCCTGTGTAAATATAATGTGCATGTCGCCCATGTTCTCAGCGGCAGGTTACGTAACGAGCTTGTCAACGTCAAGGACAAACTAATAAATTTTCCAGGGCGTTACATATAAGATACCGTGCACCGACTGCAGTTATGTCTGCATTGATGAAAGTGGCAGTCTCGAGCGGTGCCTGAAGGAGCACATAAGCGATGTGAAAAAGAAAACTCACTTCCAGTGCACTCGCTGAACACGCAGAAACCAAGCAACACGATTTCAACTGGAGCCAAGCTTCAGTCATCGCCCAAGAAAAAGAACTGGGCGAAGCGACAGTATCTGGAATCTCTGACCATCCAAACCACAGCACACACGCTCAATCGAAACGATGGCAATCTCCGGCCAACATATGCAAGATGCCTGAAGCGATTATTGACGCAGATTTACGCTGAAGGTTTTTTGCCTCTCAGATCAGTGAACAATGCTTTCGTGTGGAACCTGAAACGGTTAAGACTTTTTAGACATTTTGGTCGGCGTTCGGTTTTTTCCCCTATTATGTCGTTATTTTCCAACCAGACGAGATTTCCTCGAACTTTTGATTTCAGGTATCTTGACACTTGTGCTTATTTCAAATTCTGCTTAGCCGATTTGTTTGACTTCACTCCTGCCCAGCTGCAATTCCACATTTGCAACAAATGCCCTAATGTAAATAATTAGAGTGTTATTGTTTGGAAGGTTTAGAAATATATGTGAAACAGTGAATTTGTTGTATGCGACAAGCAATGCCATCTTCTAGTAACCCACTTGAACAATTAGAATTGCCCTATATGTCACAAAGATAAAGAATATATAAGGCGCAACAGACTTTTATGTTCACGTTACAGCTCAAGTTTCATTGCCGGCATTGTTTTTGTTTATAAAATTACAATGGATAACATATAGCACAACTTTTGCTTAAGCTTCTTGGTCAGAAACACTGGTAGACACATAATGGCAAGAAGGAACGAGCACAAAGAAACACGTTGACAGCACTGGCACTAAGTACCAACTGATTTTATTCGTGAAGGCAGGTGAGCCTTTAAAACCACAACCGCTGTTTTTGTGCCATTGACGACTCTCACTTATCCAGGGATTTTGACCTACTCAGTGCCATGGACAAGTGGCAATGTTTTCTTCATTTTGGTGTGAATACTGTGTTAATAAGAGGCACCAATTTCGCAGTAAACAGATGCTTTGAGGGCACAGTGGGAGGAAACGAAGCAGAAGTCTGGCTTGTTTAAAAGTAGCAGTGCAAAGTGAAGTGGCTGCAGTGACAAAGCTCGCCTATTCAATGCCGGAATTGATGTTTTTGGGTGTTTATTCATCTGAAGTAAACAACTGGAGCTGGAAAGCTCTAACATGTCATGGTTGGAGCATCAATATCGTAATAACAATTGTGAAGAAAATTTCATCCCTGGCGACGTGGTTAGAAACAAAAAACTTTTTTCTTACACATTTGCGACTGTATTTCCATGCAGCGGCAGCAATAATGCATTTGATGGGGGATAACAAAGGCATGGTTGGCTTGTGTTAAAAAAAGCGTCATTTCTTTTACAGAGCATTTACCTGCGATTCATCACTCACATTGTGACAGGTGCATATTTTGTATGCTTACTGTTCTTAGTGCCCCATATTGTATTAACTCTTTCCGAGCTCAATTTTATTTTCATAAAACAACTGAAATTTCCCAAATTTTTGATTGATTCATTGTTAAGAGCCTTCATTACTGCAATATCAGTTCTTGATTTATTATTTTGTGCTGTCCTTTACTAGTTGCGAATAGGCAAGAACACCGAAACAGTTTATATCGGTATTAAACATAACATTATGAAGCATGATGTTGCTACGAACCAGTAACTACAATGACGAAGCGGCCAGTGGTGTGAAGGGAACTGTTGGAGGCTTGCACGGGCTGTTGCCTATTGGCCAAGTGCAGCTTATTCACGTGTAAATGTACTTGTATGTATCTTGTCGTCTGCGTCTTCCCACGTAAAATATTTAGTCGAGGCTGACATTCCCTGTCCTTGTGACAGAAGCTGCGCAGTGTTTGGTACTTCGAGCCTCCATCAGGGCTCCCTGAGACGACAGCTCGACTCAACTGGTTCTGACACCTGCTGCCACTTCGATGACTTTCATCGCACTCCACTCCCCGTGGCTCTGGCATATTCTCGGGAACAGATGGGAAAGACGCGGAGGACTGGATCAGGCTGCACGAACGATGCACCAGTAACTGGTGGTACCCTGCTATCATACTTGCCACGTAGTATTTTACCTTAGTGTCACACC
>NC_051160.1:74891336-74953807 GCF_013339745.2 Dermacentor silvarum
AATGATGAAGACAAATAAATACGAGCAATTAACTGTACATATACATTTGAAACAGCGCGCGGATCAAATATACAAGAATAACACCTAACAGCATTTCACTAAAACAAAGTTAAAAAAATCAAAGTTCAAAAAAAAAAAACAAATGGTGTCATACGCATGGCCGGGCAGCAGCAGCAAGTCAATAAACCGTGAAGTCGGTGCACAAAGCTTTCCCGAAGAATGCTGGCGGTCCGATCTTGTCGAGGTAGATGCGAATTGCTGGGCTGGGTTTCCCGGGAGTCTAGATCTGACGACTTCCCCCAAGCAGGTTGAGCTAACTTGAGGCGAACTACCGTGAGCTTCGTTGCAGACGTTGGTTTGTCGTCTCGTACGTCAACTAGTTCCTCGGTGTTCCGACGTGGCCAGGCGGTCCAGGCGATACTGGACGGCACTAGCCCCCCGACGGCTTCTCAGCAGCGCATAGGTTAAGCTTCTAGACAAATCAGCAGGGCCCAAAACCTGCGCTTAAATAGCCTCTCCTTTCCCTAGTTCCTTATGTAGGGAAACTGCCGGTATTCAGAGTTCTCCTAATTAATTCACGGCTCCTCCCAAAAGTCTTGGCCGCGCCCCGTTCACCATGGACGAAGAACGGCAGATTCCCCTCTCTCCAAGGTCAAGGGCCAAGGTCGAGCCCTGTAACTGCAGCACGCGGAGGTACACGCACACTTCTGGGTCCGTAATCGGCGTGTCGCGTCTCGAATCGAGATGTCACCCCGTGAGGCCACGACGCTTTTTGACGCCCATAATTCGGCGTGTCGATAATCAGCGTCAAAACCACTCGAAAACTCGAAAAAATATGTCACTGTGTGACAGTCGCTAATCGAAATTATACGCCGCATAGTGAGTGCACCACGTTTTTGGCGGCCTTTAATTGGCGTCAAAAACCACTCGAACTCTCGAAAATATGCCGCTCCGTGACATTCACCTTCGGCCCTGACTTAACAACATAGCAGCAGAATGATGACATTGCTTGCGGCCGAAATATCGCAGATTTATAGCAGTTACGCAACGAGAAATTGGTTGTACGATCGTACAGTGGCATGCGGTTGACCCTGTGTGTCATCCACTGATATGGCACAGCCCACACTGACTTTACTCGTCGGAACGCGCTCACATTTCAATCCAAGTAAAGAACATGTCCCATTGTGGCTTGAAAGCCAATTCGTGCACTCGTTGTTTTTCGCTCGTGGTCCCTGGTGAAAGAAAAATTCTGACCAAATCCATCTACCGATGACTCTTTGTGTTGATGCGATTAGGGTTCACGCAATGCAGCAACACATCTTCATGCAGAAGACACCTGTATTTAGAATATGCAGGGGATATTTTAAGATATAGATAGCTTCTGCTATAGATAGTGTTCATGCGACGTCACGCAGCCATATCTCACCGCGTTGGTACCCAAAGATGGCGACTACGATGACGTCAGTGCAACTTATTATCACGCACAAACTGTTTTGCTTTTTCATGGCGATTGTTTTTCACCGGTTTATCATGGTTATCGCTCTGACGTTCGACGCAAGACGCGCTTTTTGTTGCTGTCAAGCTGTCATGTTCCTTGCTTACGCCCCTTCTCGACCTGCTGGTACCCAAAGATGGCGTCCGCGATGACGTCCGTGCAACGTATGTATATATCGTTTGCATTGACATCATCGTGGCCACCATCTTAGGGTACAAGTACGCCGAGAAGCTGCGTAGACAGCACGACAGACGCGTCATGCACCAATCAATAAATCAATCTGGGGAAATACGGCCACCATAAAAAAAAAAGCTGCAGTGACGTTTGACTTCGTGAACGCGGTAGATACACAAGCTTATCGGTGCTATAGCGCACACGAAGCTATCGACCCTCGGTGCGCCTAGATTAGCCGCATCGCAGATGGCTTTCAAGATAGGGTTCGCGCGGCCGCGCTATACGCAGCAGCCGCTGGACACTTGGACACTCGCTTGCCGAGGGCGGCCATGAGCTTAACGGCAAAGTGACGACGCATCGATGACGAGCTGACAAATGGCTTTAGGGCAGCTGATAAACTTGCTTTCGGTATTGAGCCAAATCAGTTTAGTCTTAGGACATTCTCAATATATTTGCATCTATTGAAAGCGATGCACCGAACTGTAATGTTGGGCCCTGCTCCTTCAGCGAGCGAATTTCTTTAAGTATATCTTTGATGTGTTGTTTCTGTGTTTCATTGGTGCCACTGTGATAGTGCGTCAGATAAGGTCCTCTTTCGGTGGTTTCTCAAGCTCTCATGTTGACCAGATGTGTAACAGTGTATATATATCTACTAACACTGTATTTGTTAACTAATCTTAACCTGTGAGTGCGCGACGGCTGCTCTTGTAGTTTGCTTATTCTGTAAAAAAATAGAAAAAAAATTTACCTACGATTAATATACTCGCAAATGCGAATTTTTGCATGCGTTTATCATGTACCAGGTGACATAGCTACACACGCAATCTTTGTTTTTCTCGTTTACGTTCGTCTGCTGCCCATGTAAAAACCATCATACGGTGGTACCGGCCAGCGTGAAAGTAGCATGCCGGTACTACCGTATGATTCTCTTCAATGTGGTCGTCACCGTGCCTCTGTCGTCAAAGGCACGTATGCCCACGACAGAAATGCAGAACTATCCAATTTACAAGAACAGGTTGTCCCATATGATATCGCTTTGCGGTACCCCTAACAATGCTATAAAGTCGGGTACTTCCAAAATACTTCGCTTAACGACTATTCCCGCATTGCGTGCGCATTGGACGATTGTTTTTACACTATAACTCTGGAAGCACAGCAGATTCAATGGTCCTTTCCTTTCATGAAGTAGGTGTATATAGAATGGAATAAGTAAAATAATATCAAGCATCATTTTCGTGGACATTTAATCCCGGGCTGCGTTTAGTTCCAATAAAAATAAATTTTGCATAGATTTTTTTAATTAGGTGACACATAAAACACATTGTGAAGGTATTCTTGAAGATTCCACAGCAATATTATATAGACAACCTTTTGTTTCTATACGGCTTCTGACACGCGAGCTTCAACAGAAGCACTTTGCAGCAATTTCATACTCACGGTTGCTATATTTAGAAAGATGTCACTGAAATATGCTTTTTATCATATTATACGACGAGCATGAATTACTGTCGTTAACACGAGAAATGTTATCATAGTGATATTTATACCCCAAGTGCAGCGTTATAGGCTTTTGTAGCAATAGCTGGTGGCAAAAATGATAGCAGGAATGACATGTATTGAACGAAGCAGACAATTTTTACGGTAAAAAAATTACTACCTACAGTAACTGCGCTACTCTTTTATAGTTAGAGTGCTTAGCAAGCACGTAAAGATTCGTTTTCCTTTAAAAAGAAAGGAATTTCGAACGCTCAAACGGAAACAGGCAGGAAAAGCAGTGGGAACTGAGACATTTTATGATGAAACTAATCAATTCTAAAAGCCAACCTGCTACAGCAAGCACTCAAGCCCGAATATTTCCATGGAAATCAAGCTCATGCTTACTTTTATCTGGTATGCAAAATGAAAGTTTTTTTCTTGAAATTTGTAAATCATCAAGGTTCTTCTCTCAGCTGCAAGGTATTTGAGAACAAAATTGTGCAGCGAACGCATCTATCTACCCTTTTGTGAATTGAAAATTGCTGCGGGTACTTAATGGCACGGCTGCCGTACTGTTTCACCTAAATGCAGAATTCGTGTCGGAACCACAACAGAATCATTCAGATTTTTCTACACATTTTGCGTAATGTGACTATAAACATATCTGGTGCGCACACTTGTGACAAGTGTTGGGAGTAAGTGTGCAGGTGAAATCGCGGGGAAGTTCTACAATAGAAACTTTTTATATTTGCTCGTAATTACTTAGGTTAATTCTTATAACAGGTTATAATCTATTTTATAGTAATTGCCACTCAGCACTGTCTTGCGCATCGCTTGCGTGTATGTTCATCATACTCTGCAATGAAAATGTAGGGATAAGTGAAGCCACATTTCTTGTGTTGTAATCTAGGAAACGGACATGAGCCTAGGAAATGTCCAACGAGCGTGTCATAAAGTAGATAGTTGCCAGATGTCCTCAGGAATACTTACCGGCTGCTGTGATTGTTTCCACTTTAACGACGCCGCACATGCTACTCATATTACCATACATCAGATATTTCTTTACGCTGTCAGTTCGACCTGCATACGTAGAAAATAGATTCTGGTCATTCATGAAGTAACCCCTTTCAAAAAAGGCAATCATTATAATGCGCAAATTCGCTAAACAAGCTGAATGACATAGATATCACAAAATTTTTATTGGCTGTTCTATATCCACGACACTAATGTCATCAAAAAGGTTATCAAACGCGATACAATTCAATTGCAATTCTCTTTATATGTGTTTTTTCAGCAAAATTTTTGTCAGAAGCTTGAGAAACCTTCGTGATTTTGGTGGGCAAAGTAACTATTAGCGCGGCAGATATACTGGATACAAATGTTTCTTGTCTTATATGAGACATCTCCATCTCACCAAATCAACACAACATTTTTATCACCTCATTTCACGAAATTATGTAGTTCAATAGTGTTTATGACAAGGAAATTATGGAATAATTTGTAGCGGCGCGCTAATAAACCAAATGGCACATGGCAATTTCCCTCAGCAAGAAAGAACCCTGCTGCAAATATTGTCATCAGAAACTGTTGTATCCAAAATATAGGCAAGCTTTTCGAATTAAATTGCACTACAGGGCTTGTATCAGGTAGCGATAGTTGCTTCTTCTATTAGGGAGGTCACAGTTATTTGGTAGCATACGGGTAACGGACACTCTTTGAGATGAAATATGTTTCTTGTGATTAATATGTCGAAACGAAGTACACGTGAAGAATGTCGTGTATAAATTGTGGTTAATTGTATGGAGTTGCTCACAGGCTTGACATCATATTTTTTTTTTTATATCCTGAAAGCTACTTTGCTCATAGTTTGTACGACATGCAGACGCAGGATATATGGACACAGTTCGGGGACATTACTTGCAAATAAATTAAAATTCGCACGTAGTTTTAACATTACTGAAGTCCCTATTGATGTATCACAGACGTAGCATTCCAATGTTCTTATTTGTTCACAGTAATGCTTTCTTACTGTTTTTCTTACTGTTAATCCATTTATGAGGTAAATCACTTGTAGTATGGTTATACAACTACAAAACCAAAGAGGACCAAGCCAACCCAATTGGGAAGTACACGGGCCGCAGTTTAGTGTGATACATTGCATTTTTTTGTTGCGCAAATGCAGTATAGAACCATTTAATGCTTTCCTCAGCACGTCCTCCGCATGTAGGCACTTCCGAAGAGTGGAGAACTTTCAATTAATTTTCACCCGTGTATCTTCTTATTTAGTTTTATCTATAAAGCCGATGGATTGAGTACTCCCTCTTCGTGAATCGGAGCTCCCGTGAATAATGCATCTCTAGTCAGCTGTGGCAGCGCGTTATAGTTCCAATGTCCCCACGTTAACAAGGAAGCGTCGCTTAACAGATAGTCACTTAAACTCTTTGCGTCGCTGTTTGAATTTTGTTACACGATTATTGCCATGTTAGAAACATTTCTATATGCATGTCAATCTTACAATAAAATACATCTAGCGAGATTCACAAAACTAGCCTATGAACCAATTTTCATGTAGGAGTATTCAACAGCTTAAATCGACTCAGAAAACAAAAAAACAAAAAACAACGCTGCAATAGCGGCCTGGTTGTGCAGTCTGCAACCGCAAACTTGTGCGCTGCGGGGACGAATCTTCAATATTCGTCATAGTGGAAAAGGTAGCGCGCGTCAAATTCAATACCTCAAAATTGTCGCGGAAAATTCTGTGACCACGAGGAAGTTATTAGATAGGCGAAGACCACTTTTACGTCGCTGGTCAAAGATACCATAACCGAGCCCTTCACAGTTTGTTTGATGAACTTACTAGGGTCGTTGTTTGACGTGGTACGACCATTTGTAGGGCGATTAAGATTCCTACGGCACTTAACAAACGATTATGGGGCTGGCTTACTACCTACCTACCTACCTATGTCTCTAACCATTTTCAAGCCAACTTAGGTCATTGGGTAGTCCATATTCTACTGGATAGAACATCGATATACTACAGGAATCTGGTTCGAAACAAGCCAACTTGTGTCATAGTTGTCTGCTACTGGGTACCTCTTTAGACTCCAACTTCCGTCACTGGTAGGGGCGTGCCAGGGGCGGGGGTGGCTGATGGGGAGGTACCCCAGCCCCCCGCCGGTAATTTTGACGTGCTGTCAAGCACCGCCGCCCAACACAACCACCGGCGCCGGGAATCATTCTTGATTTTGTCTAAAATGTCTTTTTCCCGCTCGAAAAGCCATTTCGGCGTAACCATTGCGATTCGCCCTCACCGAAACCATTACAATTTTCTGCTATGCCTTGGGATTAACATGCATCATCTTCGTGGCCAAGGTTATGATGGTGCCAGCTCGATGGCTGGTAAAACGAATGGAGTGCAAGCTGCCTTTCGCCAGAAATATCCAGCCGCACTATACACACATTGCGCCAGCCACTCCGTCAACCTAGTTCGCTATGCGGCGTGCTCCATCACAGATCGGAAACTGTTTTGGAATGCTGAGGACAACACTGCTCTTTTTATGCAAATCTCCTAACGGCTCACACGTTTTACGAGACATGATAAGTTTGACGTGTCCTGAGAGAGCAAGCCAGCGACTTTTGTGATTATGTGAAACGTGCTGGGTGGAAAACCATTCTACAGTTCCTTCATTTGTGAATCTGTTTGAACCGGTGATTGTGGCACTAGAGGAGATAAAATTAAAGGCAATGGCGAAAGTCCGGTTCAGGCAAACAGACTAGTGTTGGCACTTTTGTCACCGCCATTCCTTATGAGCCTGCACTTGGCGGAGCATGTGTTAGCGGTTACTCTGCCTCTGTCAAAGAAGCTGCAGACCAGGAACATCGACATGAGCGCCGCAATTGACGACATAGATGTGGTACAGCAAGCGATCGAAATTACCGCAAGGATGCGATTGCTTCATTTTCGAAAATCTTGGCTCAAGTACAGGAACTGGCAAAAAAAAAACTGGATGTGAAAATCACCTGCCGATGAACCGGTGTTCGACAGCAGGATCGTGGGAGCGTTGCATCAGAAAATGCTGAGGAATATTTCCGTAGAACTCTGTTGATTCCATTCATGGTCCACGTATTAGCACAATTACACCAGTGGTTCGGAAAGTACGTAACAATCTCAAATGGCTTTTCTGTAACTGTACTATCCGTGATACCACCAATGCAAGATGTTCGAGAGAAAAAAACAGAAAATCTCCTGGCCATTTTTGCGCAGGACGTGGATGCGAGGGCTACTTTGGGAGAACTGCGACTATGGTGGACCAAGTGGGGGCGAACGAAACAGCAAGCCCGCGCCCAGCACAGGAAAAGATGCCCTCTCTCATTGCTACTGCAGGTTCAATCCAAATGTGTAGAAACTGCTGCAGATTTTATCCACCCTTCCAGTGACCTCTGCTAGCGCAGATAAAACAATTTCAAGCATGAGAATACTAAAAACTACTTGCGCTCTACAATGTCTGAGGAACGCATGGTTGGTCTGGCTTTTCTATACGCCCACAGAGACGTCGACATCAAGATGTCCGAAGTCATTGACCGCTTCGCTAAACTTCCCCGCCGGGTGAAGTTTGTCCTTTAGATAGCAAAGCAGCAAAAATCAATTAAAGTAAAAAGCTCATTTTTCATTTGCTACACCAGGCTAATACTGAGTCGAGGTCTTGTTGCAGTTGTTTCGAATCATTTGTGCATGTAATATCGCGATATATGCAGCAGTCATCTGCATACAACTTTACACGACTGGTCACACACTCAGCAAAATCATTGATATAAATAAAAAAAGAAGCGGCCCCAGAACAGAGCCTTGTGGCACGCCCGATAAGACGGATAAATGTGAGGATGACGCGCCATCAAAACGGTGTATTGTTTTCGGCATGAAAGATAGGCTTGTAACCATGCAAGTGTGTTAGCCAATATTTTAAGGCACGATAGTTTTAGCAAGAGGAACGAGTGTGTTACAGTGTCAAAAGCCTTGCGGAAATGGAGGGAACTACAATCCATTTCGCCACCAGAATTTAACGTTGCGGCAATGTCATGTGTAAATTCTATTAGTTGCGTGTCACGGGAGAATATTTTCTAAACCCATGCTGTGTAGGACAGAAAAAGTTGTTAGCCTTAAGGTGGTTTATTAAATTTGTTTAAATGATATGCTCAAGGGTTTTCGAGGACACACATGTTAAAGAAATAGGCCAATAATTACAACTGCTCGCTATGTCACCATTCTTGTAGATGGGAATGACATTTGCTCGTTTCCAGTCATCAGGTAATGCCCCTTGCGATACCCATTTTCTGAACACAGCTGTCAGAAATGGGCTAATAGAAGTAGCACAGTTTTTCAGAATGAAGTTCCAAACCTGATCTGGACCTGACGCTGAGTTTGCTGTAAGGTTCTTTAAAAGGAATGCGCTACCCTTTTCAAATAAGTAAGGGGAAGCAATGAGGGAACGACACCTAGCGGTGCTACTGGCAGGCGTCATGGACGTACTGTAGGGACAAGAGAGAGGGGGTGGATCACGAAGCAAATATTTAAAGCGGCTAGAGAACGCGGGAAAGTTCCATAGGATGCGCAGGTCGCAGTGAGTGCAGTGGACAGAGTAAGATAAGACAGGAGCACCGACTCCGTTTGTCAGGAAGGGACATATTCTGCAACGCCGGTTCCTGCTCCACAGCGTGTGAAGAAAAATAGTGGAGAGGAGAAGCCCAACAAACCGATGAAGCAGAGGCGAGAGCGGGCCAAGCAAAAAAAAATTAAAAAAAAAAGCTCGCGTCTCGCTGTCGTTGCTATATAGCAACGACGCCTGCTTGATTATCCGTTTTAACGCGACAACGTTAAGGGCCCCGTGTCACAGAAAATCCGGCGTTGGGGTCGGTGTAGGCGTCGGTGTCGACGTTAACGCCGGCATCTGCGGCGGAGAAAATCATCCCAAACCACCCCAATCACGCAGGCCCTCCGTGTGGCGCAAGGTGTTAGTCAACAAAAATTGAATTTCAAAGTAAAATTCGTTAGAGAAATTTAAAGTACGACTTAACCACAACCTACAGAAACGGTGGCGTAGGATTGTAATTTGAATGCATGAGAAAACATAATTCTTGCATCACATGTTAACCGCTAATCAAGGACAAAGACAGAGAAAGAGAAACTCAAAACGACGACACGGGCGGTGCTGTCTGTTACCGCCCGTGTCGTCGTTTTGCGTTTCTCTTTCTCTGTCTTTATCCTTGATTAGCGGTAAAGATGTCATGCAGTAAACACCAACTAGGCCAAACTCAATTTCTTCTCAAACATAAAAATTCTGTTACGAGGAAACTCAAACACAAACCCCTTTTGCATCATTACTACCATAACAACAGTGGCGCGCTCGGGTTGTTTACTTGCGAAAATTCAATCCAGATGGCGCTCACATCCTCGGCAGGTCAAATTGGGACTTAGCCTGCCTGATGCGTTATGGGCACGTGCGCGCGTCGGGGCAAAAGCAAACAAATATTAAAATAATAATGAAGGTCCTAAAGCCTTCACATTTCAATAAGACGACTCATATAGCCCTTGGAGAAACGTCCTCCCAGCAATGCAATATCTGTTTAATAGTGAAGCCGACTTTAGGGGATCGGTGTAAGCTTGGTATTCGTAAGCTGGCTTTCCCACGTTCTGTGTTGCAGTAAAGCCTATTCATAAAGAAAAATGTGATGCGAACGGGACCCGATAACGCTATCGCGTTCTGCTCTTAAAGCGTCCCGCCATTTTTGTAGCGTTAGCTACACTGGCCTAGCCAATCCGGTTTCGCGCGGCACATCCAGAGCCGTGCTGCGCATGCGCAAGGATCAGTGATGTCACACGGCTTGCGCACCGGAGCCACCGGAGCCGGCACCTCTCGCGCACTCCGCCGCCACCGCGCGCGACTCACCGCCGCCGGTCTGCGCATTCCAGAGGAGTGACGTCGTAGCCGTGGTAGACGCACTGGCGCCGGCGCGCGCTCGCTGTGCAGTCGCCGTCTGACACTGCGCTGGAGCCGCTGCACTTCTGACTGGCGTTTGCCAGTGTGGTATAGCCATGGAGAAGGAGAGCGCAAATGCTGCTCAACAGCGCAAAAGAACGGAGAAGCTTGACTCATCGGATCCCGAAGTAGTTGCCTGGCAATTAACGGTTGAGCGTAGGAGACAACCAGGAAAGCTAAGAATAATCAGCTGAACCTTTGCTAACGCTACGTATATCCTGGCATAGCCGAGCTAAGCCACTGCAACTTTTTTTTTTTGTCGTCTGCTCCGTGCACGCCATGACGCTTTTGCGGTTCTCGGAGTGACGTCAGCAGTAGAAAGAAGTCATGTATCATTTTATATCACTTATTTTATGCAGGCCAATTGCAGGGAACTTGTTAGGTCGGCCACATGGATATATACAAGGGACAGGAACAGAAAATAGACCAATTACGGAAACTAACACTGAAAGAAAAACTAGGAAAAGGGGAAGGAGATATAACAGCAGTTCGTGCGGTCTCAAGCAATGACAGACAACAGCGAAACGAAGCTTTTAATGCAGAGGTAGCATTTATCACTATTTTATCTATACGCCCGTGTGCTTGCGTTGTAGTGCACGTTAAAGAACCCCAGGTGGTCAAAATTAATCCGGAGCCGTCCACTACGGCGTGCCTCATAATCAGAACTGGTTTTGGCACGTAAAACCCCAGAAAGAAGGAGACTGTTTTATCTATTTTTATTTATTTTTAGCTTCTTTTTTTTTTCTCGCGTTGCTTTTCGTGTCGCCCGGTTCTCTTGCGAACAAAATTGTTGCATTCTCATTGAAACATAATGATAAAGAATTCCTGATAGTGTTTTCTACTTACGAATTTCACAAGGGAAGCTCAGATTACGTGTCTCCATAACTGGGGGAATCTTCTCGAAGGCAAGACTGAGCATTTTCCTAACGGCATGTCTCTGGACAAGGAAAGGCGCCTGCACTGTGGGTAGTTGTAGACAAATTGATCTCCTCCCGTCCTTCCGCATCGGCGTATTCTGGTGCATCCTGGCATTCAGCAACATTAGGCTGTGCCAGTCTTCCCTTAAAAAATTTTAGGAACGACTCCCTTTTGAAGTCAAGGTAGTTTCTTTACATTTAGTAGCGCAAAACTTCAAAGCATTTATGACGCAAAACTCACTCCCGTCCTTGTTTTCGTCCGAAATGCTAATTCTGGGACAAGCTAATCTACCAATACCATAGTAAATGGGCAGATAATTATGTGCATGTAAAGCTCTGCCGATTATCGATGTTTGTGAATCTCCAGGAACAAATAAGAGTATGCATAACCAAAAAAAGTGATGGTTGCGACAGTCATTGAAAACCACAGAAAATTTCTTCAATAAATATGAAAACAATAATATGCTAACATTTTTCGCATATAGCAACAGGTGTTAAGAGGTATCTGCTTTTGCAAAAAATATTTTTTTATATTGTGGCAGAACCCATCTTGCGATGACTGTCAACGGTAATGAGTTAGCAGCGAATCACTTTAGTGACACAACCTACTACTACCTTGGGAACCAGTTATGTATGACTCGTGTAATGCAGCGGCACTCGTCTTTCGTGCTGAGCTTTTCGGGCTCGTGCGACCCCAAGGATCATCGTCATCAGCAGGAGCATTATATTTATGTCCACTGCAGGACGAAGGCCTCACCCTGCGATTTCCAATTACCCCTGTCTTGCGATAGTTGATTCCAACTTGCGCCTGCAAATTTCCTAACTTCATCACCCCACCTAGTTTTCTGCCGTCCTCGACCGCACTTCCCTTCTCTTGGTATGCATTCTGTAACTCTAATGGTCTTCGGGTTATCCATCCTACGTATTACATGGCCTGCCCAGCTCCATTTTTTTTCTTCTTAATGTCAACTAGAATATCGGCTATCTCCGTTTGCTCTCTGATCCACACCAGCCTCTTCCTGTTTCTTAACGTTAGTCCTAAGAATTTTTCGTTCCATCGCTCTTTGTGCGGTCCTTAACTTGTTCTCGAGCTTCTTTGTTAGCCTCCAAGTTTTAGCCCAATATGTCAGCACCGGTAGAATGCAATGATCGTACACTTTTCAATGACAGTGGTAATTAAGCTCCCAGTCAGAATATGACAATGCCAGCCGTATGCACTCCAACCCAATTTTTTTCTTCTGTAAATTTCCTTCTCATGATCAGGGTCCCCTGTGAGTAATCGACCTAGATAAACGTACTCTTTCACAGACTCTAGAGGCTGACTGGAGATCCTGAATTCTTGTTTCCTTACCAGGCTATTGAACATTATCTTTGTCTTCTGCATACTAATATTCAACCCCGCTGTTACACTTTCTCAGTTAAGGTCCTCAATCATTTGGTGCAATTCGTCCCCATTGTTGCTGCATAGGACAATGTCATCTGCAAAACCGAAAGTTGCTGAGATATTCCCCGTTGATCCTCACTCCTAAACCTTCCTATTCTATGAGCCTGAGTACTTCTCCTAAGTATGCTGTGAATAGCATTGGAGAGATTGTGTCTCCTTGCCTGACCCTAAGAATACTCGGTGCCATCTAGCGCCGCTGCCGCGAAGCCTGAGCGTGGTCTCCGAAATGCATGGTGCGCCGCAGCGTGGTGAACGCCGAGAAACGAGTCATGCGGCACGCGGGCTCCTCACACGCGCTTCTTTCTCGAGACGCTGCGCCGACTCGTGGCACTGCCGAGAAGTCCATGCGTGGCCTCCGAGACGAGAATCATGGCGCGCTTCTCGTCCTTGTCGTCACGTGATATGCTTTCGAACACTGAGAATTGTTCCCTGGCTTGCAGCACACGCCGTGACACATACTTAGTGACTCAAGTTAGCGAGTGCTTCATTTGTTAGCGGCGCATACCAAGTGCATTCATGGCGCAGCTCGCTAGAGCGTTGGCGTGAAAGGCGTTCATTCGAAAGCGGCACATATGCAGTGCATTTGCAGCGCCGCCTGCTAATGCATCGGGTTGCAGTCCTTGAGGATTACTTGTGATGTGGGTTCAAATTTGTCCAGCATCGCTGAAATTTAGGGGAACTTTCTCGTCATTGTAGAGCGGCTGATTCCCAGTGGCACACACCTAGTCACCCAAGTTGGTATTCAGAGAAGGTTGATTGAAGAGCAGCACACACCTACTGGTACATTCGGAGTGACCCAACTTGGCAACAAATATGTTCATTGGAGAGCAGCACAGAGCAAGTGGCACGTCGGCGTCATAGAGTTTCAACAGCGCTACCTACCGAGTCTTGCGCCTGCAGTTACCGATGTCGGTGTATTAGAGATTAGTTGAAGATTGGTACGTTTACACACAGAGCCACATACTTAACAATCCAAGTAGTTCGAAGGGTTGGTTTTGAACTCCTACCTCAGTACAGCAGTTGGATGCGCTACCAATTCAGCCTCCTACTTTCCAGTGACCTAGGTAAGCGGGAACTTGTTAGATACGAGCATCGATACAGATATAATAGATTGATAGATAGACCCCAGAAAGTGCGTGAAGTAGCCTAAAAACCCTAATGCATTAAAAGGAATTACGCCCAGTCGGGTATCGCTTTCTCGGAGAACGCACATGAGCTGATAATGAAAAATAAGGCCGGTCATAAGTTATTAACACTGCAGTTTGTTATGCGCATTCCGTTGAAAGCATTTTATCACTGGACATTAACGTTTACCCGAAAGTGACAACAGCGTTTTTCTGCATTAGCTCAGCAGGACGACACTGTCCGAAAGGGAAAGCCAGAAGGTGCTTGTGACGACGTGGTCACGTGTTCAATGTTCGCAGTGCCGATGCCATGGCACTGTATATGCTCTATAATGAAGTATTCCAACAAATATCGTGCCCTTCCGCTCACCTTCTCCCGTTCACGCGGCGTAGGGGAATAGTGGCCTACCACTCGCTTTCACGGCAGGTAGGGCGTCTTGGTGGGCGCTTAGGCATCGGGGCCAAGGAAGAAACACTAACGCCTCTGTTTGTAAACTGAGTGCTGTTTACAGATCTATATTGAAAGATGCATGAAAAAAATGTCGCAGTTTCGCCCGAAAGGCGAAGCATCAATTGCGATAGCAAATTAGCAGAGAGCTATTCGGAGTCGGGATAGTAGTTTTATCGGCTGCATAAACTTGGACGCATTCGCTTACTAACTGAATTAACAAGCCTGGTGTCAGCGCGCACAAGCAAACATGAATAGATCACACTGAATGACCGCACACAACGACTGTCAAAACTCTGGCAGCAAGCGCAGCCGCCGCAGCGGGCGAATGTTCGTGCGGTCCATCGCTTCAACGGAAACTGAGCGGCGAATGCACAGCGCATACAAAGGTCATAGCCATGTGAAGATAAAAGACGGTGCGGGCGACCGCCAGAGCCGGGCAAAGTACGATCGCAGTTGTTGGCAGAGTAGAAGCTGCGCCCCCCCCCCCCTCTCCTCCCGTGATGCCTTCCCGCTTTCTTGCTTTCGCTCGGGGCATTGAGTGGCAAGTTCCCCTTGCCCCCGGTTGCAAGATACGCCTCTGGTGCCGCATCACAGCGTCGAGCCGCCTCCCTCCCTTCCATACCCCCACGGCCTTTCGCGCGACGGTCGCATTTGCTTTCCGCCGTGCGTTCGCTCTCCGTGATAGCGCGCGTCCCCCGCGCACTTTCGCTCGCGCATACAACGCGCGGCGACGATTTTATCGCCCTTTGATTTTATACGGAACCTCACGGCGACGGCGACGGCAAAAATCCGGTTGAAGTGTTCATATAATTGCTATCGCAATAATAAAGCGATTAATCTTGACCCTAAGTGGTCCATGTAGAAAGGTCTCCACTCTACACCTCGCCGATCTGTCGCAGATCTTACCCTCATGAACCTGAGTCTACCCCGACCCGTGAAATCACCATATCCACTGTTCATACCTTGCACTCAGGAGCAGCCACCGAAGGGGGTGCTAGTCAAAACAACTGGCCTGGCGGCCAACTATGAATGCAATAAAAGCGTTGACGAGGCGGCCTTAAACATTTTGTATCAATGGCCACCGGGGCACAAAGAGCAGTGGTGTCTTCAAATGCGTCATTGGGAAAGTTGCTGAGGGCCTTTCCGAACCACGCGGCACGCCTCGGCACGCCCTGCGCCGACTGCGTGGACGTGGTAGATGCAGCAGACACTACTATTCTTTAATGAGGTCGGTGCGCTTTAGAGATAGATACCTAGGACGTGTCATTCTACATGTTCTGCAATTTATGTGAGCATTTATTTTTTATTATGCGTTACGGAGTTGCGGTTTCTGCCACTACTTCGACGGTTACCAAAAGCAACTGTATAAGCCTATTCGCTGGTACTAGCACTCAGTGAAAAATAACATTTGTGTATATATATCCGCCACTTATTTGACGAGATACAGACCGACACAGCAGCACATGGCAACTTTGCGAAATGCAGGAGGCTCGGAAGAGGAAGCTTGGCTTTACGATACTTATCTTGAGATGCTTTCGAGGTACAAGTGGACGTTGTCTAGTAGTTGCGCTGCTCAATCTAGTATGGTATTACTGATACTGGTATGCCAGTTGAGTTTTCAAAAAGAACAATTAAATACCATCACTTACTTTCGTTCCACATTGTCATTTCATTTGAGGATGAGCTTCCGGAGTCCCGTGTGAATAACCATTCATTGACTTCAGAGAACCTGTGTAAGGAACCGCTGTTAACATCAATCAGTGCTATTATAAAGCTGTATAACTTACCATGTACTTCCATTGATATAGGATGCATTGATATAAATAGATTCAAATGTTATGTTGACTTTGTCATCCCTTTGACACTTTGGAGCAGAAGTCTGATTAGAATAATATACCCACAGAGCGTCTGTGTCGTTCCAAAACTGAAATAAAAATAGTGCAAAACAACAAATTAATGCATTCAAGTGATGCAGAAATGCTTAGTGTGGTTTTCTAAGCCCAAACACGTGTTGAAGACGGTACTGCCCAAAGTTAATATTATGCGTAGAGCACGTACTGCTTATGACTTACGGAGTTCAAGGCTGAGAGGCGCCGTCATTTCAATGGTGGCAATAAGAAGTCTCGCTTATGGAGAAACTTTGTTCGTCAAATCAAATTTTCTTCATGCGCAATAAATATATAATTCGAGTATCCAGTAATGAAATTGTAGGAGGAAATGTCGTTGTTGCCTCCCTTATGATTCGTTATGTTTTGTTATTACCGAACCCCAATTATTCATTATTGAGCCAAGGCACAACGTGAATGAAAAATTACATAGATGATTTCTTCAAAGTATTTTGGTGTAAAAGGTATGCACCATTACTAAATATTATCACCTATGTACTCGAGAAAACGTAATGAAATGAAAACTTTGCATCGTATGAGCATTGTACTGAAATCCCTGCTTTAATTGGGCAAAGAGAAAGCTCCGCGACAGAATGCGATCAATTAACCCAACACGTAGCCCTAGAAAAATATTATCCGATTGATAGCACAGGATAATTCATATCACAATCGATGCGAGATCAGTACTGTGCCCACAATTGTATTTTAGCTTGGGCTGTGTGTCAGATTCGTGTAATCCAAAAATGGAAAATGAGAAAATAGACACCTCGCTTCCATATCTTTTCGTTTTCAGAATCGGAATCAGAATTTATTATTAAATGTTTGGACAAATTACACGTCTTTAGTATGCCGATGGAGGCCCCAGAGTCAAAGACTGTATCGGGATCTCGTCTTGCAAGCGTTTGCGAGTCTGTGCTGTAAATCAAGAATATTTCATGAATATTCAATGTTCTCGCATATTTGATCCGAGCGCTGGACCAACTAAGGGAATGGAAATATATTCAATTCCTTATTAGAGATTTTTATTAGATTTGCACGCCCCAGATCAACTATGATGCCCGGGTGTGATATGACTGACCCCAAAAGCAGTATTGATGAAATACAATCAGCAAAACCTTCAAAGGCGCTAAAATTTTCTTTGCACATGAAGGTTGTAAAGGTTAAGTGTTCGCATAGAGTCATTCCACATTTCTCCAAGATGAGTCACTGCACAGCCCCAGGTTCTGCTTCAAAAAAATTACGGTTCCATCTTGTTTTCTTCAGAGTGATTAGCTGGGATATGCTTTCATATGCGTTGAAACTTTTCTCTAGCACATGCAACATGGTTCTACTACAAAATTATAAAACTTAATTTCGTGTCTAAGGCTTCCTAATTGCGCCTGCTGAACCTATAAACATTAGTCTTCAATATGTAGGGGTGCTTATTGGCAATTGCAGAAAGAAACACATTATTTGAAGTCCTGAATTTCGAAAACGTCCACCAAATTGACAATGTTTTCCTATTAGAACTATTATTCATCTGTTTACTACAATAGTTTACCTGGACTTTCTCAGCGTTCTATATACCAATGTAAATATTTAGGTGGCAATACAATGTAGCAATGTGCTAAAATACCATGCCACACATAATAAAAATTTGTCGGCCAACATTTCGATGCCATTTTCGCAGGAACGTACTGGCAAAAATGTGTGACTCAAAGTTAAATAGGCCAGCTGGGCATTTGATTACGAGCATTATCCAATTTTCTTTTTTTTATTATACCCGAATAAACTTTTCATTTTGACGCCCGTCCCCAACTCGGCATATTTTTGTGCTACCACATCACCGCCATGCTCCGTGGCTGGTCCTGCTTTACACATTCGGCGGGAAGCTTGATACTGTAACGCAACCTTCCCCACTGCATGAGGGCTCGATCGTCTTTCCCAGTCCCATTAGTGTTGTATGACTTCTCTTTGTGCTGTCTTTTTGTCGTACAGTGTCCCGCATTTTTAGATATATCCCGCGAGAACACTATAATACGGTCGTACGTCGTCCTGAAGGCCCTTCAGACGACTCTTGTACAGACGACTCACAGACTTGCACAGGCACAGGAGAGTGCTTAGTGCACTTGAGAGTACTTCGGCCGGTCTCGCTGATTTTCGCCACTTAAAGGCGCTAAAATGGCGCGTGACGGATGCTCACACGATATAGCTAAAAATGCGGGAGGCTTACGTCTCAATATTTGTAAGGAGCAGAGAGGTCGGCGGATAGTCCTCAGTTAACTTTTTTTGTCTAGTTGCTCGCAGGAAGGCGCTTTTTTTAACAGCGTAGCTGTTTAAGCTCGACGTTCAGCTACAAATTGTTTGCAGAAGCTCCACTGAGCTATGACGTCACTGTATTGCCTAGCAACCACTTGGCACAGCTCCGCCTGGCTCGCGCTGCGCCTAGCTCTGGCGTCACTATGCGTTGCTTAGGAACGACCTGGCATGTCTGCGCCCGGCCGCGTCACGCTGCACCGCCGCTTCCCGTACATCGCCAAGCTTCCACAGCTGTGAAAGCGGAGAAAAAAAAAAAGCCATGACGTCAATGCGCGCCGCTTCGTTCTCGGTCCTCGTATAAAGTTCCGTGACCTCGCGACAGCAGAACATTGCCTAGTGTCTATGCGCCGAGCAAAGTGTTTGTGCCACCTAAAAACATGGGTCGGCGGAAGAAGGATACGTAACCCCCGAGGAAGAAGATGCTCAACGGAAGCCCGTCGCACCGTTGCTCGCGAAGAAATGCAACGTCTGCGATGAAACCCGGAATACCGTGACGGTGAAACTTCATCAAAACGACAGCGAAAAGTGGAAGATACTGAGTATCTGGCCCTTTGCAGGGAACGCTCTTGTCTGAGTGATCGCAAGTGCCGAGAAAGTGGTCCAGGCTACCGTGTCATGCGTAACTTCCAGCGTCAAACCTACAAGTCCGTGAGTGGCGCGAACGGGCGATTTCAGCGAGAGTTCTTGAACGTCGAGTTTCTTCATGGCTGCCGCGTCTGCGATCGGCTGTGGTTTCACGTCAACCTGTTTACTCTGAACTCGGTTCGGGACCTTGAGAAACGCAATGCCGCCGTGCAAGTGTTGCGCGAAGCTTTTCCCGCTGCAAACGACCCCGGAGAGATGAAGGTTTGCAAAAATCCTTGGCATGACATAGCAATAAATAGCAGAACTTGGTAAAATCTTGGCGTACCACGGCAAACATGGTAAAAATTGGCGGACCCCCAGCTACGCTGTTTCTTCATCCTTTCACCAATAGTGCAAGCTACCCTCATTTTTTGTCAGGAGAAGCTCGTATTACGTTATAGATTTCGGTGGCGACGTAGTCAAAAATATGAGCCAGGAACAAGAAATAAAGAAAGGAAGGAAGGAAAGAAAGCAAGGAAGGACGAGCAAGTGCAGGGAAAGATGCGCCGGCGCTAGATCACGTGATGCGCTCGACCAGTCAGGGTCATTTGGTGTGTAGCGGGGAGGGAAAAGGAAGGAAAAGGGGTTTGCAGGCGCTCTCCCAGGCTTCCCTCGAGTCAGATCAGTTTCGGGGCCCGGATAGGAAGACAGGTGCGTTCCGCCGAGGAGCAGACTGTGTTTGAGCAACGATGCCGTGAACTCGTTCGGGAAAGGGCTCGTCGTCGACGCGCCGGGCCAGGCGAAACATCAGCGAAGTGCCGCGAACCCTGAGTTGCGGGGGCGCAATGTTTTGGTCAAACGTCAGCGAACAGCCGCCGACGCTGAGGTTAGGGCAAACGAAGGGGAATGTCTGCGACAGCGTCGTCTTGCCACAAATTTGGCTTACACCAATTTCCTCGACAGGGGAAGAGCTCTGAATTTTTTGACGTAAGTGTTGTCATCCTTGTGAAATTGCATGAGTTGATGTTGCAAAATCATTACGTCACTAGCATTAACTATTGTCGTGTATATTATCCATTCATCAAAATAATGTCGTATTTTAGAAACAATCTAGCGATATATAATTGCCATAAATCTCAAGATGTCAATACGCAAATACTGACCACTGTGACACACTCGAAATTACATGAGAGTGAATAGATAGCTGAACAGCTCCGCTGTTAAAAAGCACACGGCGCTGTGTTAATCTGCAAGAGAAGCTGCTTCCGGCTATGTTGAAGCTACTGGCGCCTCGGAAAATGAGGAAGGCGAACACACAAAATGTTTTCGTTAGCATTTTGTCGCCTGCCATAGACGCCTGGGACGTCCAAAGTGCCCACAGTGTCCGTCGTTGCGCAACGATACGCAGATGTGGCGTGGTAATAATAATAATAATAATAATAATAATAATAATAATAATAATAATAATAATAATAATATAATATACGAATTATATTGTCCTTGTGCAAATACCTGCGTTCCCACACCTCGCAGCCTATAAGTGGCTCTGCTGAACGCCGTTTGTGAGACGGAGATACTACACCGAACGGCTCTGCTTGGAGCTACCACCGGGAGCGGACGTGAGGTTCGGAGCTCTTGCGTCTACGGGAGACGCTACAGCGTCTCACGCACGTTTCTTCGCCCGATTCCGACCTCGACAACGAACGCTTCCCGCGGCTTTCCTCGGCGACGTCAAGATCACCACCGATGGAGCAGGGACGCTCGCGGCGTCTCTAAGTCACCGCGCAGGCCCTCCTTGAGCTAAGCCTAGGCGTGGTCAGGCTTGGCTACCATGGACTGCCAACCTGGCCCACCACCACGAACACCCTTGACCACCGTCATGGAGTTGGAAACTACCAACGGCGACGATCCAGCCCCAGAAGGATATCCAGAAGACCCGGCGGATGGATCATGGCTCACCGCCCGCGGTCGGCGGGGCCGCCGCGCCGACGCTAGGTCTGACCTAGCAGCTGGCCGCCAAGAGACACAGCATTCGAAACAAATTGGACCACGACGACCCCAGGGGCCCCCACCTCTGCCCATCGATGATTTTAAAGTCATCCTGCGCCCAAGAAACGGTCTCACGTTCGGTGAGTGGCCTCGACACACTCTGACTCGTGCCGTCGGCATCGAGGCGGGTCTCAAGGGTCAAGAGGTCGACGAACTTCACCTACGTGTCGAAGTCGCTCAAAACATCGCCCTCATCAGCACGCCAAGCGAAATAATCGCGACCAACCTTAACAAGATGGCATCGCTTACACTTGGCCCGCATCGCTACCCCATCTCAGCATACATCGCCTCACCCGATAATTCCTGCAAAGGAATCATCACGGGTCCTGACGCAGGGACTACACCAACTGAACTTTTAGACCACCTGCTGGCACCAGGGGTGGAAATCCTCCATGCTCGCATGATGGGCCGAACAGCCACAGCCATCATTACATTTGCTGGCCTCAAGGTACCGCGCTACGTGAGGTATTATGGAGCCGAGTACAGATGCTACATACACGCCCCGAGGGCCCAGGTCTGCGGCATCTGCCTCACAGTAGGCCACCGTGCGGACGTCTGCCCCACACCAAGCATTAAGCGCTGTACCACATGTGGGACTGAAAACCCATCCAGCACTGAGCCTCACCAGTGCCAGCCCCGGTGCCTGACGTGCAAAGGCGATCACCCGACCACCGATCCCAGCTGCCCAAGCCGGGCACGAAAGCCACCCAACAAGAAGCGAGTGCGCCGGGAACTCGAGAAACAAAAACGGCACCAGAACCATCCTCGCGCCCAATCGAAAGAGCGACGAAGCCGATCCCGGTCCCCATCCCGATCCCCATCTCGGTCGCGATCCCCGAGTCGAGGCCCTGCCGACAGTTCCAAGAACAGCGAGCGGGACCAACCATCATCTTCCTCGTCACCACCGTCGTCACCACCACCGGCCAAGAAGAAGCCGCCACCACTACCGCAACAGCTACCATCAGCAGCATCCGGAGGGCCAGCCGGACCTAAAGGGGTAAGTTGGGCGGAGGGCCCGCCACCTTCACTGCGCAAATCTCCCTCACCCTCATCCAAACCTCATTCCCTACCACAACCACAATCCCATGAACAGGCGTCTCGCGTCAAGATCCCTCCCGAGTCTGTAACTGCAATGTGCCGTGACCTCCAGCATGAGCTTCGACGAGACTTACAACAAGCTATACAAGAGATGCGAGAAAGCATCCTCACGGAGGTTAAGGAAATGATTCGAGCCGCCTTCGCCGACTTCCAAACCACGGGGCTGAAACCAATGCTTCATGAAATTACCAATGAACTCAAGCAAAGCGTGCGAGAGCTCACGGCACAACCCCTTCTCTCTAAATCATCCTCCTCATCCTCACTAGTCGCACGCGCTACACCAACGTCAGCACCGTCACTAACGATAAGCGAGCGCGCTCACCCATACGTTCGCCCAGCCCAACTACAGAATGATGGCTCCTCCAATGCAAATGCACAATAGAACGGCGGGACTGACGCTGTGGCAGTGGAATTGCAGGGGGTACCGATCTAAACGGGGCTCGCTGCAACAGTACGTTGCCGCAGCGTCAGAACCGCCGGACGTCATACTTCTCCAAGAGCCGGGAGCCACACTTGCTCCTATCAGTGGCTACGAGGTCCTAAGGGGCTCGGACGAGGCGAAAGTGTGCGCGCTCGTGTCCAGGAGACTCACCTATACCCATAATACCCTCACGTCAGATATCCCTCATCAAATCATCGAGATTGTCCCCACGGACGCGCGACAAAATAGCTTGTACATCTTAAATGTGTACAGTGCACCTCGTGCTCGGGGGGACAATTTCCAATATCTACTCGCGGAACTGATAAAGATGGGCCCACAGTCTTTAGTGTGCGGAGACTTCAATGCCGCACACGTGGCCTGGGGGTATCGCAGTAACACACCTAAGGGCACCCGACTTTGGGACCTCACACATAATCACCGACTCACCCTCATAACAGATCATACCCAGCCTAGTCGCCAGGGAACCAGTGCCGAGAGAGACACTTGCCCGGATCTTACATTCACGAGAGGGCTCCAGGGTGAGTGGCTGAACACTGGCGAGACGCTGGGTAGCGATCATCACATTCTCGTCATCCGCATCATTCTCACAAGTTATAAACGTCCTGAAAAGAAAACTTGCATCACAAATTGGACTAAACTCCGCAAAATTCGCAGAGATCGAGCCACAGGAAATGAAAGCCCCCAAAATTACGCCATTTGGCTCAGTGATTTACGCAAGGATTTAAATAAAACCACTAGCCGCATAACCACTACGACCAAGACCCCTGAGGTTGACCCGCATCTCCTACATCTGTGGAACGCACGCCGAGGTCTCACGAAACGGTGGAAGCGGCAAAAGCTCAATCGGAAATTGCGCCTCAGAATATCCCAAATCACGATGGCAGCCCAGGAATACGCAGACCAGCTGACCAGTGCTAACTGGCATACCGTTTGCGGTAGGCTAAGTGGTACGCTTGGCACCGCGAGAACCTGGGCCATCCTTCGGTCACTAATAGATCCGAGAAACACGAAATCCCATAATAACCGGCAGCTGCAAATACTCCTCCACCAGTACGGAGGAGACGGAGACAAGCTCCTAAAGAACCTTGAACAAAGGTACATCTCCCGTGGCCCTCAGACAAGCTATGCGGACTATCCGTATACAGAAGAAAATGATCAATTGGGCACTGATATAACTCTCCAAGCAATCAAAGCTGCACTCGCAGAGATTCACAGGAACACGGCACCCGGTGAGGATGGGATACGATACACACTACTGCGAAATCTTCCGGATGAGGACCTGGAAACGCTCTGCGCAATGTACAATCAGCACTGGCACGCCGGCACTCTCCCTCTGGAATGGCGACGCGCTGAAATCACTTTCATGCTCAAGCCCGGGAAACCACTCTCCATCGAAAATTTACGGCCTATTTCCCTCACATCATGCATTGGAAAGCTGCTTGAGTATGTAATCCTAAAAAGGCTCCAACCTTTCTTGGAGATGCAAAATTTCTTCTCCAACACACAGTTTGGATTTCGCCCCCATTTGTCCACTCATGATGTTCTTCTTCAAATCAAAGAGGATCTCGTTGACCCCCCCATCAGGGCGCAAACGAGAGCTCTTTTGGCACTTGATGTCAAGGGAGCTTTCGATAACGTTTCCCATGGTCTCATCCTTGAGAACTTGGCCCACTCCCACTGTGGCTCCCGCATGTACAATTACGTACGAGCCTTTCTCAAGGACCGCGTGGCCACAGTGGGAATGGGCCCATACCGATCATCAGACATTGAAATTACCGGAGTGGGCACACCTCAGGGATCGGTGCTCTCGCCGACGTTATTCAACATAGCTATGGCGAGGCTACCTCGGTTCCTGGAGGAAGTCGAGGGGCTATGCCACGCGATATACGCGGACGACCTGACCCTTTGGACGAGCACCGGCTCGGACGGAGAAATTCAGGACCGCCTACAGAGGGCAGTGGATATAGTGCAGGCGTACCTCGCGAATGGAAACCTCGAATGTGCACCACATAAGTCAGAATTATTATAATTGCGATCCAGAAACATCTCCAAAAACCCAATCCCAGTAATTGAAGTCACAATCCAAGGTAAACCAATTCCGACGTCACAAAGGGTCCGAGTCCTTGGTTATCACCTCCAATCGAATGCGAAAGCTCACTTCACGATAGATCTCCTTGGACGACAGTGCGAGCAAATCATAGGTATGATGAGGCGCGTCAGTAACCGCCGCTCGGGACTCAAGGAAGCCGACATGCTGCGGTTGGTCAAGGCATGCATTATCAGCCGTCTAACCTACCACCTTCCATATCACAACCTGACCCTAACCCAGACTAACCGCATAAACACCATCATAAGGAGAGCCGTTAAACAAGCGCTAGGAATTCCTCTCTATGCTTCCACGGAACGACTACTGGCTCTAGGGGTACACAACACCATCGAGGAACACATCGAAGCACACAGAATGGCACAACTCGAGAGATTAAGACTAACCTCCACAGGCAGGCATTTGCTATCAAGGCTGGGCTACCCACAGCATTCACCCTGTACGCGAGAGCAAGTCCCCATCCCCTCAAACATCGGAACCTTACTCACCATAGCACCGATACCACGCAATATGCATCCAGAGTATCATAATGGTCGCCGGAATGCACGTATTAAATACCTTCGGAAGTTCCTCAACACCCAACCGGAGGGCACCGCCTATTATACCGACGCTGCCCAGTACACTCTTTCGACCGAGAACAAAGAAAAACAAGTGTCGGTGGTGGTGGACGATCAGGGTGATATCGTATCCTCATGCAGCGTCCAAACCGGGGCTACACTCACGGGGGAAACGGTGGCCATAGCACTCGCCATCAACCACATCGTCACTCACAGGAAAAGATCACTAAATCACGACCACATCATAATAACAGACTCGCAAGACGCATGTCGAGCCTACCTCAGGGGTTATATACCTCAGGAAGCTAACCGCGCTCTCACCAGCATACGCAAACTCCCTGCAACTCCAGATCCCTCAATACCACGCATCAGGCTGATTTGGACACCTGGTCACGCCTCACTGTCGGGCAATGACCGCGCTCATGCGGCTGCCCGAGAGCTAACCTGCCGGGCCCCTGGCAGTGAGGCGACCAACCCAGATCAAGCCTCCCACAATTTTCACAACGCATACCGTGACACTCTAGACTATTACAGACTAGGGCGCTTGCGATATCATCCTCCACCCAAATCCTTCTCCCGGAATGAAGCCGTCTCCCTGAGGCGGCTTCAAACCAACTCGTATCCTAACCTCCTCCTTCTCAACAAATTCTCCCCAACCTTATACCCCACACCTGCCCAGGCTGCGGTGCACCACCGACAACTTTCCACGTCACGATGGAGTGCCCAAAACTACCAACTGATACCCCCATTCTAAAATCCCCCCAACCAACATATGCGCAGTGGGAGGCGATCCTCCGTCGCTCCGAGCCTCAGGTCTGGCTGGCCCTGATCCGACGAGCAAGAGCGGTGGCGGCAGCCATTGGGGCCCTGGACTAAGGGCCCCAACCACATTCACCCTTTCACTTTATAATAAAGTTTATTTCTTCTTCTACACCGAACGCGTTTTATTGCGATAGCAATTATATGGACACTCAAAAGCAGATTTCTGCCGTCGGCGTCGCCGTCGCCGTCGCCGTCGCCGTGAGGTTCCGTATGACGTCATTTGGAGATGAAATCGTCGCCGCGCGCCGCCGAACGCTGAATGTGCGAGTGAAAGGGCGCGAGGGACGCGCGCTTTCACAGGGAGGGAACGCACGGCGGAGAACAAACGCGCGTTCTGCGCCGTGCTCGCTTAAGGGCTGCAGAAGTAGGCGTCTCTTTTCTCCTTTACAATGACCATATATGTAGGTAAGTGGTTCTTGAGGGAAAGGGAAAGGTTGGCGCTATCTTCTGCAGCCCTTGAGGGAGCACGGCTCAGCGCCAACCATATATGTAGAGCAAACGCGCCTTCTTCAGACGCGCGATAGTCCGTGGGGGAGGGGGAGGGAAGGGAGCCGACGTTTAGCTGCGGCACCAAGTGCCTATTTATATCAGAGGCTCCAGCAACAGTCACCAACGCCGCACGCATTTTGAGCTAACGCGGGCAAAACGCCGATGGCGTCGACAACAGTTCTGCGTGTTGTTGCTACCAGAGCCGCTCACCTTACTTCGTATGACATTGCTCTGTTGCTATCGCATTCATTGCTTCGCCCTTAGGGCGAAACTGTGACATTTTTTTTTTTCAGAGCGAAACGATGCACATGTGGGAGCCCCTAAACAGCTCTATGACCAGGCCGTCTGTGAGAACAGATGCTTCGGCACTGTAACTATGGCCCGCCTTTACTTGAATGTTGGGGCTTCGCTTGATTTGCAGTAGACATTTTCGCAGCAGTTCATAGAGGTTAGTTTAGTCCTCAAGGGGGGAAAACGTCCTTCCGAAAATGCTCACCCAGGCCGCGTCGTCTGCTCGGCGTCTAGTTGGCGTTTACTCGTCACCGTCATCACGTACCGTAAAGAGCGGAGTAGAAGCTAACAATGCAAAGAACAATTAGGCTTTTAAAGCGTTCCGCATCCTCAACGGATCATTAACGCTAAGGCTGTGGTGCCATCTGCTAGGTTAAACTCATGCCCCTTTTATTGCGATAGCCATTATATGGACACTCCAAAGTGTATTTCTACTGTCGCCGTCGCCGTGAGGTTCAGTATGACGTCAATGGCGATGAAATCATCGCCGCGCGCCGTATGCTGTATGAGCAAGTAAAAGGACGCGAGGGACGCGCGCTTTCACGGGCAGCGAACGCACGGCGAATAGCAAACGCGCGTTCTGCACCATGCTCCTCGAAGGGCTGCAGAATTAGGCGTCTCTTTCCTCCTTTACAATAACTATATATATATATATAGAGAGAGAGAGAGAAAGAGAGAGAG
Organism: Dermacentor silvarum; assembly: GCF_013339745.2. Classification (NCBI taxonomy): domain Eukaryota; kingdom Metazoa; phylum Arthropoda; class Arachnida; order Ixodida; family Ixodidae; genus Dermacentor; species Dermacentor silvarum. The sequence continues at coordinate 74,918,733 of NC_051160.1, forward strand.
AGCGCAAATGCGACTTCTTCCGTCGCGCGAAAGGCCGTGGGGGGAAGGGAGGTAGGGAGGGGAGGCGACGTTTAGCTGCGGCACCAAATGCCTGATTAAATAAAAACGTGTCGAGGCGAAAAGGGGGTAAGACTTCCGACGGTGCTCGACGAGTGTCCCGTTCTGATGTCGTCGAAAACCTCCGAGCTGCCCCCAAAGGCACCGGCAACAGTCACCAACGCCGCGCGCGTTCCGTGCGAACACGGGCAAAACGCCGACGGCGTCGACAACAGTTCTGCGCGTTGCTGGTGCTGCTGCATGTCTAAGTTCATACAGCGGGTAAAACTAGTATCCTTACTCCGTATAGCTCTCTACTAATTTGCTATCGCAATTGATGCTTCGCTTTTCGGGTGAAATTGCGACAAATTTTAACTAATTAACAAACATTCCCTAATTAACTTCCTAAATAGTTACTTTACGTCACATATTGCAATTTACTAATAATAGCCGGTGGGCTTGAAAGATGTATGCACCTGAAATGAATCTCCAGGATGACAACAGTTTTGAGATATATTTTGTGGACGACTAACGGACTGACAGCCGCCTTAAACAGCTCTGCAGTTAAAAACCAAATGGCATAGCACATACGTAAACGGCAAGAGGAGAGATATAAATAAGCGCACACAAAACGCATCATTGTCAGTCGTTCATCAAGGTTGGTTGAACCTGGGAACTTAACTAACCCCTTCGTCATTTTTGGTCTGGTGACCGTGTAAGTCAGCTTTCAGGACCAGCTGCTTCGAAAGCAGCCGTTGGTCCTACCGTGCAAACTCGGCTTCGAGGAATCATCTATAGCTATTGCATTGAAGACAATAACGAAGTTTTCAAGTCTGCCTAGTCTTATAGTCTTATCTTGCATTAAGTCACGGTGCTTCCGTTTAGAAGTGGTTCTTCGCGAAATACACATAGTCGGCTACAACAAACAACAAGCTCCGCGACATTCTAAGTTGTTGACTGAGAAGTATTGATCTTTATTATGATGGGTTTTGTCAGAAAGGACACCGTGCCGGCATATTCCACTACATTACTCGAGTGACCAGTGTAAAACCGTAAGTAGTCTTTGTGTCTCTCGTGCAGCATGAATAGAGATAAGAGATCGGGAGCTGACGACAAGAATGCTGCTTACTCAGAAACTTAGTACCGACATTGGAATGTTTCAATAAGCCAAACCCGAGGAATTATCAGGAGTATCTCAGCAGTCGTATAATCTGTAGGCAATCAGTCACTGGAAGCCACTATCTTCTTACAAAAACAGATATATCTTTGATCTTTTGGCTGCGAGGCTACATTGTGCGATGGGGCAAAGTCAAGGTGCCTGTTGTGCTAGATGATTGTAGTAGTGCTAGATAATTGCAATCGTTTCCGATGTACATATGCACCGTGGAACTCCAAGACAAACCCTGAGTAACAGGGCAGGAGCACGTTCGGTGCACGCGTGTTACTTCTGCAGGTATTTGCCAGAGGAGATAAGCTGTATCATAGATAACCGAAAAACAGTGCCAGGTTGTGTGGAAGATTTGTGTAGGTATCCTAGTTGTCCAGTAACACACTCGACCTCAAAGGCCGACTGGCATCAAGGCATCAAGGTCATGGCATCAAGGATGACGCCATGAACAACATTGTCATACCCTCCTCTGACTGGAAAAATTAGCGAAGGATAACCGTTTGCACACATTGTCATCATGGACACAAATTGCCAGCTCAACGACATTTTCACCGGAACAATGCAGACGTCAAAAATTCGCAATAGCATTCGCTTAACTGGACAGTGCATGCGTGTATGTGCACACACATACACACATACACGCATGGAATTCATGTTTGTGCGTCAGCGTCTTGGCTGGACGTGCTGACAAATAGCACGAAGTAGCTTGAGCCCAACCTCAAGTTTCAAATGCATTGGAGACAACGTCAGTGGCCCGTGTTGCTCTACGCTGTCTGCCTAATTGCTTGCAGTATGTCAAGTGAGCGACAATTCGAGATTTTCTTCTTTATGATGTATTTTCTCAGATTTCGGAATCTGCTCTCTAGAATGGGGTAAAGTTCACAGTGTGTGATTTCTCGCAAGGTCAGCTTGATTCACACCCGTATATGTGTGGCGATGTGTGTTGAGGATAGACAATTAAAACATTTGGTCAACATGAAACTCGACTGTTTGCGAATGCCACAATCACCTGGTATCACATACACCGGTATGCTAAGCCAGATATTCCACAAGCAGTGTGAAGCAGTTTTTTTTTAATATTTATAGTGTATGTACAAGGCACATTCACTTGGTACCAAATACACTGGTATGCAAAGCCAGGTATTCCTACAGCAGTGTGAAGCATTTTTTTAACATATTTATAATGTATTTAAGAAAAGCCACATTCACTTGCTCCCAAATACACTGGTATGCAAAGCCAAGTATTGCTACAGCAGTGTGAAGCATGTCTTTTTTAAATATTTATAGTCTATGTAACAAATATAACAATAATAAAACATTAATTCTGCAGCACAAACAAATGTTGGATGAACATCAGCTGGAAGGCACAAAACATTTTAAAATGTGGCTAAAAAAGCAGGACAATCCTAAAATCATTTTCAGCGATATTATTTTTTTCAAATTAGGCCATAATAGGGCACGCAAGTTCACCGGTGTGTCAATAGGGAAACTACACTGGGCGTATCAGACTGAATACTACCACTGCAATGTTTATTGTAGAACTGCGTAGGATGCTGATTGATTTCGGTACACGCCTTCTAAATTCTTACGGCGAGGGCATAGGCTTTTATTGTATTTATTTTTGCCTCACAATATTGAACATTATTGGTGCAGCTGACATTCACAGAATTAAGGAAGTTGTCATATTCAACAACTCATTAAGTGCACCTAAAGCTATATCCTTTAAAATCAAAGCAACAACAGTTTAGTAAAGCTGGTTTTATATAGCATATAAGGTGTCATATGGAGGCAACCAGTAGGTAAGCTCTCCCAAGTGACAAAGGACGTAATAGAATTCGCTGAACTGTGAAAGCTGATCAACAAGAAGAAAGTAAGGGATATTTAAAATTTTAACTTGGGAACATTGAAGCAGCCGTAAAATATGGACGCAGACTGAAATCAGTAATAAGAAAACTTCATATAAGACAACGCAAGATGTATGCACTGAAACATAAGCAGGGCAATGTCATCAGCAATTTCGATGACGTAGTAAAAGCAGCGGAAGAATATTATACTGATTTGTACAGTACCCAGAGCAGCCAAGCTACTTTCATTCGAAGAATTGGTGACCAAGATACAGAGACTCCTTCTATAACTAGCGATGAAGTTAGATGGGCATTGCAAGACGTGACCCTGGCAAAAGGTGATAGAGAAGATGGAATGACAGTCGATTTAATCAAATATGGAGGAGATATCATGCTCGAAAAGCTTGCGGCCCTTGATACACAATGCCTCACAACTTCAAGCCTATCAGAAAACTAGAAGAATGCCAATTATATAATAAGCCATAAGAAGGGAGACGTTTGAGAATTGAAAAATAATAGGCCCATTAGCTTACTTTCATTATTGTATATTTACCAAGATAACTTACAACAGCATTAGGGCAACACTGACTTCGATCAACCAAGAGAACAGGCTGGCTTCAGGAAAGGAGATTCTACAATCGATTACATCCATTTAATCAATCATGTAATCGAGAAATCTGCCTAGTAAAATAAACCTCTCTATATGGCTTTCATAGATTATGAAACTGCATTTGATTCATAGAGATACCAGGAGTCATAGCGACATTGCGTAATGAAGTAGAGGAGGCATACGTGAATATCTTAGGAAATATCTACAAAGATTCCACAGCTAAATTGGTTCTCCACAAGAAAATTCCAAAGTCACCTCCCATGAAATAGGCCAGGCAATGAGACACAATCTCTCCAATGATATTCACTGCATGCTTAGAAGAAATATTTAAGCTCTTAGACGGGGAAGGTTTATGAATTCGGATAAACGGCGAATATCTCAGGAAATTTCGGTTTGCAGATGACAGCAATGGCCACGAATTTTAACAAATGATTCAGCACCTTACCCGAGAAAGTGTAAGAGTGGGGTTGAATAATTGTACGCAGAAGGCAAAGATAATGTTCAATAGCCTAACAAGAGACCAAGAATTAAGAATCGCAAGCCAGCCTCTAGAGCCTGTAAAGCAGCACGCTTATCTAGGGCAATTACTCACAAGGGACCCTGATCATGAGAAGGAAATTTACAGAAGAATTAAATTGCTTTGCAGTACATACGGCAGACATTGCAGAATCCGGATTGTGAGCTTACTAGTGACGTTGAAAAGAAAAGCGTACAATCATTTCATTGTAGGGATGCTAACATATGGGGAAGACACTTGAAGGTTAGCAAAGACGCTCGAGAACAAGTAAAGGACTGCACAAATAGCGACGGAACGAAAAACGTTAGGCCTAGGCTTAACAGACAGGAAGACAGCGGTGTGGATCGGAGAGAAAACTGGGATAGCCAATGTCCTAATTAACATTAGGAAAGAAAATGGAGCTGGGCAGGCCGTATAATGCGTAGTATGGATAACCGGTGGACCATTAGAGCCGCAGGATAAATACCAAGACAAGGGAAGCGCTCTCGAGGACAGCAGAAAACCAGGTGGGGTGATGAACTTTGGTTACATATTTTCAAATCTGCTAATAAATAAGTTGACGTTCCAGCATTCGTTTCTTAAAAGCGTCCACTGTATAGGCGGTTGCCACGATATAAAATTCAACAAAACAGATCCTTTAAAGCTTTCCGGATGGGATACCTTTGAACAGGTACTTACATTTCAATTATATATATATATATATATATATATATCTATATATACAGGGTGTTCAGCGAACACTTTCAAAATTTATTTAAGGTTGCCTGTGGCAGATGGCTCAATTCTAGTTAATGAGCTGGCCCCCTCGAAGAGGCGGACATTATTTGCACACAAAATTGAAATGCATAATCGACTAATTAACAACATTTTACTAATTAAGTTTTTAACTAATAACCTGATGGCCCATATTGCAATTTACAAATTGTAGCCGTGGAGTTCGCGAGGCGGATCCACTTGGAATTAATTCTGAGGATGACACCAGTTTCAAAGATATTAATCCCTTAACTTGGCGGAGAAATGCATTGGCGTTCCAGTAATTTTGTGCTTCAATGCATAAAGCGACGTTTTGTTAAGAAACTAACTGGAACGCCCAATGCATTTCTCCGCAAAGTTCGGGGACTTATTATCTCGAAACTGGTGTCACCCGGAGAATTCGTTCCAAGTGGATCTGCCTTGCGAACTCCACGGCTACAATTTGTAAATTGCAATATGGGCCATCAGGTAATTAGTTAAGAACCTAATTAGTGAATTTTTGTTAATTATTCGTTTTTGCATTTCAATTTCTTGTGCAAATTATGTCCGCCTCTTTGAGTACACCAGCTAATGAACTAGACTTGTGACTATCTGCCACAGAAAACCTTTAAGAATTTTTGAAAGTGTTCGCTGGAAACACCCTGTATATAGGAAGACGCGGAAAGGGTCTCACCGTATAAAACGTATTGTTGCCAGTAAGCGCTGGCAGATCCTCATCGTAGTCATTTCCAGACACAACTCCAGCCACAATAATGAGGACTAAAGCACAGCCATAATAACTGAGCTGCCGTAAAGCCATATCTTTGCTCTACAACTACGCACAGTGCTAGCTTAGTGGGCATCTTGAGAGCAAGGCTCTATTTATTGCTACCGCTAGAGCGCTATTTTCATGTTTGTATTTTTCAAGCACAGATACTTTTACGGCCAACGTCATTGCTACGTCATCGCGACTACAGAAGACGTCAAAAGAAATTTGGCTTCCAGTATTTATTGAGAGTCATGAGTGATCGTACACCTGGAATGCTTGTGATGATGCCCATGATTCTCCTATACCATAGAGGTACAATTTGTGTTTTCAGATTTAAAAATAAATTGTTATAGACTGTGTTGAGATCTGTTCGGACTTTTTTCCGTTTATATGGTCTAAATATCTAATTGACACAAGTTCTTTGTTGCATGTAAAGCACTCTGCCGCTTCTCCAGAATGCTCTTTCTGGGAAGTAAGAAATACGCAACTGCTAAATATAATTTGTTACATTATTATAATAATAAAATATCACTTTTTACTTTTCTTTCCACCGTGCCCGCATACAGAGCCCAAAAAGGGAAGCACAGGCAGGTGGAAATTGTGAACGGCTCATACATTTAGTAGGGAGCATTTATAAGAACATATCGATGAAAAGATGCAAATAAATTAAACATGACTATAAAATATAGCAATTTGCCAAGAAAACACGTTTTAAACTGTGGCAAACAAAGATGGAATAATGTGGCACGAGTTTGTGTGGAAGAAAGGTCCGCCGAGCTTCTTCTAAATCACTTGCAATTTTTCGTTATTGAGTTGGGATAAGATTTGTCGCGGCTTTAAAAAAATCTGCAATTTTGAAATTTAACTCTAATATAATTGCTTTACTGAGGCAGTTACTTCTTGATGTGAAATCTAAAGAAAATCACCGTAAATATTTCCATGCCACCAATTTACCTTAGTGGTTTGCGTTATGCACTAAGAAAAGCCTATCTGCGTTTAAATCATGTGGGAATAAATGTTGTAGCTGTCAATAGATATACTGTTTTTAAATACGGCAATTTTAAGAAAACTTTGCATTACTTTTGAGCAGCAATACAGCTGAGCAACGTGTTTTAAAAAAAAAGATATTGCATTGATTGCAAGCTTTCGTTTCATTGTTCAAAGATTTGTAACCATTGTTTTGAAGTGCGAAATGAGATTGCCAATGGAATTTTTACGTAAAACTCGGGTAAAGCGGGTATTGAGATAAAAATTATGTTCATTTGCGAAACGTTTAGCTTCGTATCTTTATATTATCATTGGTAGTTGCAGTATAGAGAAGAAAGGTAGTTGCAGTTTATCAAATCTCAGGCAAGGTTACGCCTATAGCATGCAGTAGACTATTAGGAGTGGGAAACTGCACCGCCTGCCATGATACACCAGCCATATATTTAGAAAGTAAGCTTCTATATTATCATAAACATTTACGGTACATTCATGCTTATGTTTGTAAGCGCACCTGATATCCCCAGATTGCTTTAGCATTGGTTCATTCTATAATGACGAGCACCTCCCTCTTGATTCTACACTACAAGCTTTTGATACAACTCTGAAACCTATCATGTTGATTTTGAATGCTACTGTTTGTTGCTTCAGGTGTGATCTTTTCTCTTGTTCGAAAATATTTACTCTGCTTGCCATGCAAACTTAGGTAGCTAAACGCCATTTTCCATTCTGGTCCGCATAATGTTCATCTTCGTTGCTCTTGTAGATTAGTTTCAAGCTAGTGATTTTAAAATCTGAATATTTGCAGCTCGTTGGACTCTGACTGACCCGGTAGACAGCTTTTAAGAGACTTCATCTATCTGTTGCTGTTGACGCAGTTCACTGAACCTTTAAAACATGTATGTTTGTGCCTACAAACATACATTACCTACATAATACATACATACATACCATACATACATACATACATACATACATACATACATACATACATACATACATACATACATACATACATACATACATACATACATACATACATTACCTACGTTTGTAATCACCGCTTGGTATATTTATTTGCTATTGTTATTGCATCGTTCCAGTTCTGAAATTTGCACATTTTCTTGATTAAGGTACGTCACATTACAATATCACAAAATTAAGTCCGGCGTTGTTCATTACTACTATGTCAGCAGTGCACGTTTGAGTTTGCTGCCATTCTAACATTTGTGCTGAATTATTGTTTTCCGCTATTACCCATTGTGGATTTATAGTTTTGCTTTTCTAATAGATTTCTTATGCCAGGTATTCAATGCCGTTTGCGGCTGCACCGTTGTAGCTGTTCTTCAAGGATACTTGGATACACTAAATTTACATAAAACATCTTAGGCTCGTTGGTTCTTATTGTGTTTTGTACGTAGAGCCTATGCTGATGATGTCGATACGCTCGAGAGCCGTGCTTCAATTTCAGCTTACTGCAGCAGTAAAGTCGATGTCATAAAAAAACTGCTTCTATGAACAAGTGCATTGATGGGTTGATCCACTCATGAGTGCGGTCTACCAGGGTTCTTACAGGTTGAAAGAGCGGGCACATTTGCAATTGTCAACATGGGTGCTGGAGTTTCCGTCATACATGAACCCCTCTGTTTCAAAATGAGGAAGCTCAACATATTACGTTCAGGCATTTTAATGTTTCACAGCCAGCACGCAACCCACCGAACCTTAAGCTGTATGCACTGCCGAAGCCGGTGTTCAGGACGTACGGTACTGATTTGAGTCCTGTACTGCCTTCCTGTCACCACGATGTCATCGTGGCATGGGACTTTATGTCCCACCACAGTGCAGTAATTGACCGCACCCATGCCCAGATCGCTCTGCCCGTCCCCAGCAACACTCTGCCGAGCTCCGCTTTCACCCAGCTAAAGACATGTTCCAGCCGATAATGATATTCCGCCTTATATTTCAGAGGTTGTTCCTTTGTCTTTTCTAGCTGCGCCCGAATTGCCATCAGTGTTTACGCCCTGATTTGTTTTTCTTCATCACAAACCCCTATTGCTTCCACTAACTGCTGCAGACGCTGCCGCTGGTAACCTTAGCATATCCACTCACTACCCTCCGCGGCGAGTCGCTCGGCTGTGTCGACTTCCTTTGCCTTTCTAGATGTATGGAAGTTTCTGGTATCTCTTGTGGTCTTTCGCTCGGCGCAATTAGACCGTTTCTGAAGTGCCCATGATTAGCCACAGAAGTGCTTAATTAGTGCATTCACGCTGATGGTTCCCTGGAAAACCATGGACAATGCTTGTCTTTCGTAGATAGTTTCCCCGCATGCTTCGAGTGTACAGGGAGATGCAGTGGTGTTTATTACTGTTGGCTACTTTAACGAACTAGAGGGGGGCCACGATAGAGCAAACGTGGTGACTCAATCCGCCGCGAAATCATTCATTGCACCTTCGATGCTCAGGTTAAATGGTATAATATGTGTCCTCACATCTTACGTCAAAATGCGGCGTTTGTTGATGGAGAACGCCTGGTGCTGTTTAAGCATTTTGCGGTTGTCACCATAGCGACGGCGGAATAGACCTCGCCCTGTTTTCAAACAATGTGATGTCACTGGTCTTGGGTGGTGCCTTGGCATCGACATCATCGTGTCCACCCCAAAGAACACGTTCCCCTTTGGTTGATAAAAACCTCCATTTCTGTAAGGCCTCTACGTGGAGAGCGTCACGATGGAGCTGTCGGAGTATGTGCTGTCGCTACCCGGAATTGCGCCCAAGCGGTACGCCGAAATGCTGGAAGTTGGTGGCTCCCAATATCCTTACCCGTGTACCATTTAGATATGGAAGAATGACCCGAACTGTTGGCCAAACATTCGGCTTGGGGAAACAAAGGTGTTTCTCGTTCACACAACTGGCCCATACGGGGCCGAGGCCATGAAGTCCTGCCGATCGCTGAAAGTGTACTGCCTTGCGGTGAGAGGCCACGTGCACAAAGTTCTAATTTTCGACTTGAGCATGGAATGCGGTTTTCTGAAAGTAGAAATGACCCCGTCAATGAGGATGACCGCCCGGCCCTACGAGTTCTTGTAGACGACAGCGTCCGCACGGCGCATTCTACCTGCAAGGATGGCTGAGTTGTCTTTTTTTAACAGTGGAGCTGTTTGAGCCGGCCACAAGTCCGAGGGGCGTGTACAGAAAATGTGGGCCAATCCTGGCGCTAGTGCAGAAAGAGTCCAAGCGCAATGGCACATAACCTGTGAACTAGCGAAGCTGAACCTGGCTAAGTCTAGCTAAGCATGGTTTGGACTGCTTAAGCTTAGCCAGTCATCGATAGCCAATCGATAGCCAATCAATAGTTAATCAATAATCAATCAATTATCAATAAATTACGGAATATCCTGCGGATGACTTGGTAGCGCTCTGTTTAGCCCAAATCGTGGCCAATCCCATGGGATAGGCAGTCAATAGGCAATCAATAATAGCTAATCGATAATCTATCAATAATCAGTAAACTCCGGAAAATGCTGGGGAGGACTTGGTAGTGCTTAGTCTAGCCCAAATATGTGGCCAATACCTTGCGATAGCCATTCAATTGCTAATCGATAATAGACAAATAATCAGTAAATTCCGGGAAATGCCAGGGATGACTGGGTATTGCTTAGCCTAGTCCAAATACGTGGTCAATACCTTGCGATAGCCAATTGATAGCCAATAAATAGCTAATCGATAATCGATGAATACTCAATAAATTCCGGAAAATGCTGGGGATGACTTGGTAGTGCTTAGCCTAGCCCAAAAGCCAGGACTAGCTAGGTGCCCATCGGCTCCGCTGCCTCTTTAGCATTGCGCCTAGAGTGCAAGCTACGCTAATTTTGTTTACGAACATACTTTTTTCTTGCTATTTACGCTCACTTCTCAACACTCATTCCTGTCATCTTGATAAGGTTACATCTGGTTACAGAAATAAGGTTACATAAATTATAGTGCATGCGGTATGACCGACAACTGCATTTGTTGGATTACGTAAAGCTCAGTGTGGTTTAGTATTGTCGACAGTATGTGGGTGAGGCAAGGAACGGCCTCCATGCTCCCCATAGTAAGCATCAAAATTATGGTTGCAAGTCCTAGCCAGATTGCATTTACATGTCAGGCATGCTTCCTGTGTTTTCTCTATTCAAAAGTTTTCAAAGTGCTTACTATATTGCAAATTTTTCATTGAGAATAGAACTAAACAACAGTTCCCATGAAAAAAATGCATGTTGTATTTTCCCAAGTTTGAGGATTTGTGTTCTTAGGAGCATGCTGTCCATTAGGATTATGACTTGGAATACACATCAACTACTACAAAACAGTTATGAATCATGTGTCATGCGATCAACAAATGCGTGTCTTGGGATGTGGTCTCCTACCACACGTGTTTTTACTTTGACTAGCGTCGGTGCAATTGAGTTTGGACTGTTCTCCGACACATGCATTGGACCACCAAAAGTTGGGTGAAAATTAAATTTTCATGCATGTAATGCCCATCAAGTACTGTGTGAACTGCAGATCACTACCGCGCCAACCTATCGCAACGTGAAAATGGGCATGTTAGCCTTGTGCCACTAATGTCTGCAACCAGTAACTACCAAAAACACAGCGTCACTGCACTTCTCTGCCACTATCTTGTGAAGCATAAAGGCTCCAAGAAGTGGGGTGATGTCTTTCTAAAACATGCTGTACGCAATACCGAAAGTACAAATTTGCAAAGTGGAGATTTATTTTAAGACTACCTATACTCCTAATTTTATAGCGCTATTGAAAATAAGGTATCCTTGGAGCATATGTACTCATAGCCCATGAACAACAACACTGCATCACGTGTATATCATGATGAGAACAAAATATATTATGCTTATAAACTGAGGAAATAATTCATTTGCCTGTACCTCATGAATGCTCACGAGTGCTTACGATGCAGCTTGAAAATGGGAAAAATCGACTAATGCCATGCCGATGGCGTCGAAACAGCAGTCAGCACCGCTAAGGGAAAACCAGTTGCGAAGGTGGAAAATCAACCGGGAGCCACCCTCTGCAGTGCCTGAATGCAAAAGTTCGTAATTCACATTGCACTACGTCTGTTAAACATAGGCGGCACAACCAGTCGGCAATCATGAAACGGAAAACATTATTGAAGAACTACAAGAAACTAGATGAAGTGACAGGCAAAACATAACGCAGTATTTGGTTACAAGGAACACGGATTCAGATCAAATAGCTATAAAAACAAAATAGGGCTATTCAATGTCAAAAGGCGCACTTTGTATGCTACGGAAACGCAGAGCTGTCATGCAGTGCATCTAAAATACATAAATTTCTGACATGACATTTCTGACTTCCATTTTTTATTGTTAGATGAACATCCTAGATCTCAAAAGACTGAAATCATAAAGGCAAGATTCAGAATACCCGAAATGTATCACGATAGCTTTCCATGAACTATGTTTGTTTGTCAGGTGTTTGTGTCATGACAAACTGTCCTTATGAATGCAATAACTCGTAAACCAATCGATCAGCTACTAAACCTACAATGCGGTAGTTGTAGCGCCCTCCCTTGTATGTATAACTGCCCTCACATTGAGTCAAAAAACGCTTTCGAAGTTGAACTGCACCTACTTCAGCCCTCTCAAACTGCGCGCACATGAAGTTTTAGCCAACGTCGATCTTGATGTTTTAGCCGATGTTGGTGTTCATGCAACTGCTAGCGGCAGAGGTGAGCTGAAAGATTGGCAGTTAGGATGAAGAGAACGGTCTTTATAGTTTAGTTCTGACCTTGGCGTTTATAAATCAACTATACTCTTCACTTACTGTGTCGCCGTTGCCGAATGCTGCCAGTCTCATTCACTACGTAGATGGCAGGATTTGTACGTCTTTTTCCCCCACATTTACTACTTCCAGGCGTGCATTGCTAACATCTACATTAAACGGCAAACAAGATACGGTGCACTAACTACAGCAGCATAAACAACCGCCTCGCACCTATGGGTTCAGCGATGGCATCCGCGGTTTCACAGGAGAACTACACGACCTATCAATGAGCGCTTATGCGAGCATAGCTTTCTGTAATAATAATACTAGAAACGTGCCAACTGTAACCATGATGAACGTAAAGAAAAGCGAGAGTCAGTAATAACAGCCCGTATTAAGTATGTACCTAGTTTGCAGTCTCCACTGCTTAAGGGGCTCGACCGCTTATATTGACTCGTCTCAGGGGGGAAGAATGCGGCTCATGTGGACAGATATGTCTGTTTTGCTACATTTTGACAATATTCATATGAGCCATCCACCGTTTCCACAATATTTGAAGCTAACAACAATCTACGGCTATAGATGTCGATGTAAACAAATGCACCGCTTTGGTAAATTTGACGTGGAAGGCTGCGCTCGAAGGCTTTTGCAATATTATAAATGTCTAAAGACTGTGTAAAAGGAAGACAAATAGCGAGCGCCAAGTGCAGAAGTCAGCGACAATAAATATCAACGCAGCCGCGTCCACAGACGCGGGTATCAGCGTGCTTTTATCACCAGCACTGTTAGCATAACAGCGCAATCAGGCCTTCTGAAACTCTCACCCAGTAGGTGGTGAGTTGTACATGGCTTCCAGGAACAACATGCTGCCCCGGAGAAGCCATTAAATATTAATCGCTATTCACTAAGCGCCCCACCGACGCACACTCAACACGGGCGCCGGTACACAAATCAAGAGGCGAAAGCCGGGGCACCATTCCACAACGTTTCCAGTGGCAGACGGCAGCAAAGAAACAAGGAAAAGGCCAGTTACTTAAATTTTATCCTCGGACATTGCTTTTGGGGCTACTGAAGGTTTCCTTGATTGCTATCTTTCTTATCAATACTTTTAAGTCCTTTCTGTATTTCATAGGGCGAGGTATTTCATTCAGTCGAGGTAAAGCATTCGCTTGGGTATAGTCGTTCTATTTTTTGACCCTCATACAATGGTGTGGCTCTGATATACGATACTAAGTAAACTGTTGCACAGATTTGTGAGTACTGCATTGAGCAGCTCCACATCATGTCAACAATACATCATAAAGTAAGGCACAGTGTTCTTTAATATGTGGAACCTTTTACTCACCCAATTATTTGTTCTACTTTGATGCACCGACAAGATATTTCCCTTCATTGGTCACTTAAGCTTAGGAAAGCTGGTTTTTTCTTCAGTGTAGGCTGGGACCATAAGATTCACAACAAGCACTGCCAGTTCTTCGGTGACATAATACCACTGTGTGCGATTACTTCATCACCATAGTCTAGATAGTTAGTGATATCGGTCAGAAGAAGAAGCTGCTTGGCAGCAATTCTGCCACCCCAGTACTCTGAAATATAGGTGATAAGCCATTAGGCGTCATCCTTACCAGCACCTTTACAGTGTTGGAGACGTTGTGCTGGGACGAGGTCATGCTCTGTGCTGTTGAGGCACATGTCATTTCAACACGAATATATGTGCTGTCAATAATCACTCTAACGTCGAGAAATTTCTGACATTGAAATATATTTGGTTGTCACGCGTGAAATGCCGCATCATCTAGCCACACCGAGCCCTTTTATCTCACTCACAAGCGTGTTGAGGGAACTGTGAACTTAAAGAAGTCTGCCAAAATAACAGGAAAATATCAAGACGAAGCCTCAGCAGCACGAGGAAAACCTCCTCTTCGTAGCTCCTCATTTCCACAGAAGGCCAAGCAGCTCTGTAGGCAGACACAACCCATGCAAATGTGCCCTCATTTGGCAGGCCTGTATTGTACGCAACCTTGTCAGAGTACCCGGCTATTCCGGCATATTCACATGCAGCAGCATTTTTTGCGTCTAAACTACCGTTTGCGTGGAGTTCTCGAAGTTCGTTATTCTTATTAAAATTCGCTCCTGCAATGCTTTTTTTCGTAAGAAAAAATATGCATCGCCAACTAGCCCCGCAACATGTTTTGTTAAGTGCATTATATGCCCGAGACTTCCCGAGGTATTTCTCATGCATGTGCGACTGCAGCGCTCCTGAAAATCCACCTTTGTGGTGCGATGGTGCCGGCAACTGCACTTCAACAATTCCATATCCTCTGGAAGGTCACTTGATGCAGTAGCCATTGCAGACTATCATTATGTTCTATGTTGCAGATGAGAAACATCTTTGAAAATCAAATTGGTGCAAGCTGCTTGGTTAGTATGGTTAGTCTAGTGCTTACTGCGGGACCATGCCATGGAGATGTGTGCAACTTTTTTTTTTCAAGTGGACCTCTGAAACAATAATGTTGGCTATGTTATTTGTGTGGGGGCATTGGACATCAGTGTTGCCTGCACAGCTGTGTGTGGTGAACAGCAAAATCAGATGTCGGATCTGGGGAATGAACAGTGATCTTGTGTGTTGTCTGTTATACAGCTATATCAAGCTTTTATTAGGAAATGAACTACAATACATATTGTCCTTTGGAGCAATGAAAAGCAGCAGTGTTGGCTACTCTCAGATATTGAGAAAGGATGAAAACTTGAACAAGTGCAGCACATACAGTTGCGTTACGGCAATCCCACATCTATATAAAAAAGATCTAATCATAACGTTGGCTGAGATGGCAATGTTTGATGAGTAAGCATCATGGTGTGCGTTGGATCACCTGCACTTTGCAAAGGCATGATTAAAAGATCTTATCGAACTATTGTATAGTTTTGAGGCTGAAACGTATGCCACTGTATGTGCAACTGAGACATTTTACCAGTGTTCCTCAGTGTTAAACGGTGGCTTCAAAGAAGTGCATTGGACAGCTGAGGCGAGAAACAACTGATGCTTGCACAAAGCAAGGCGATAATAGAAAATGTTAGTGATTTCAACGTGGGAGTGAGGAGTAAAAGCACGATAAGTATTAGGAGCGCGAGCGTCCATCAGTAGAAAGTGTACGCAGGTCTTTACACAGGTGCACCCGCTGAGAAAGCTTTGTGGAATTCGTTTTTTGTAAGAAAACCTCATATAGGGCCGTTTACTTTCTTCTTCTTCGCGTCCGACTCCTTTGCACAGCCTCTATGGGAGTAATGTATTAGTACCCGGTAAGCTGATTCGTGGAATTATACGTATTCCATAAAATTTACGCCCGCCTGTATTAGGGAAACATGAAAGCACCAGTTGCCCTTCTTTTCATTCCTTGCTCTTCTAGCTGTAGCTTTAAGGAATCTTACTGTATAAAATCCACGCAAAGGAAAGAGAATCTACATAAAATAAAAATGACACCTTAGTGAACATTGTTTAACTGCGCAAAAAAAAAAACGGTCCACAGAGACAGCATGGAACAGGGACGGGCGCAGGGACGGACTACACCCGTCCCTGTTCCATGCTGTTTCTGTGGTTCATTTTTTCGCGCAGGTAAACAATGTTCGCTAACATGTACCAACTCGCCCAACAACAAGTTCTTCTAAAAAATGACTCCGCAGATGTTCACTTGACTTGCAGTTCATATTAAGTACCTCATACTAAAATGTCATATGATTTGCGCGTCATTCATCTCTTATACTCCACAGAGTGAATTTAAGCTTATTTAAGCTTACGTTGAATACAAGTTCATCTACAGGACCGAAGGAACTTGAGTCGTCTTTGGCGACGCCACTGGGACAAAGTGAGCAAACATTGAATAAACTTAAGGACTGCAAATTAAGGTTGCTTCTTTGCCAATTCCATCTCGGAGAGAGTGAGGTCCTCAAGTCCTCAAGCACCCGCGTTGTAATCCGTCAAGTCACCACAGAGAGAGCGTCGAGGTCTCAACGAATCTCTCATTTTTGTCTTCTGCGAGCCAGAGACCTACCAGACTACGTCAGACAAGAATTGCCATGCCGGGTTCTGCCAGGCCACGGGTGCCCAGAACCGTGCAGCCGGAGAAAAACGAACACGTGGTGGAAGTGGGCCGCGTGGTGTGTGGAGGAGCCTGACAAAAACACAGGCGTCCTGACAAAGGCAGGCCGGGGGTAGCCAGAAGTGTAAAACTAACCATACCATTGTTTTCTCGCACTTTTCACACCGTTAGGCAAAGAACGAAGCATATGCTCCTGACATTTCACTCGACATTTGACCTATAAGACCAATGTGCCATGTTCAGCTGCGCTTAGAGGTTGTGTCGGTATGTATAGTTATCTCACTAATCATAATAAACGATAGTGACATCCATCTAAGGCCAACTGCGTCGTAACGGCAGTTTAATTGGTTTTAGAACTGACTTGGTGAGAGGCGTGTTTTTCATTTGATCGAAAGGAGGATGGAAATAAATTATTTTGTTCTTGTTCTGCTTCATCAAACTGGCTATGCAAATATTAACAGAAAACTTTGGCTGTGGCTTTCATTTTTTTATAAGTCCTACATCCGTACATGCTACCTAATACTGAACATGTTGCTTTTATACACAGGGGACCTGTGTTTTAAGGGCTATAAGTATCTTTTGAATACTATAGTATAAATATCAATGAATAAAAGCGACAAGGCTACAGGCCAAAAGAGGCGCCGCAAATGCTCTGAAATGAAAAAGAAAACTATTATTCATCGCTTTTCTTCTGAATCATAAAGAAGTGTGTCCGGGACTCTCACCCCTCCATCCTTTGAGTACTCCCCATCTAGAACAACGCACTAAATTGCGCAGTGGAGTTCGGGCACTGTAATGACACCTGTACAGTGTGCATAAACGTCCACACCTAATTCATTGCGCCAATATGTTGCCCCGTCTTGTGTTTCTTTCCCGCAGCAATACCACCGACGGTGATTGAGCTCATCACTGGCTGAAAATGGTTCGGTATATATCACACAATAGACAGGAACACACTTACACGACCGTGAAGGCAGCACTAGCTTATTCGGCGAACTGCTGTGTTCAGTTATTCTGCATCTGCTGCTCATGCCTCTTGCACTGAAAAATGTGAAATTAGACAAATACTTCTCGGCCCATCCTGTTTAGCCAACTATTGTAGCAGTCCTCGACGCAACAGTATTGCGTTTGCGCTTCCCGTGGTGACAAAGAAGCAGCAGCCGTGATGAATGACACGAGAAAAAAAAAAACCAGGCAGAACTCAGTGTTTGGGTATGTTTATGGTCATTAGTGCGATAACCATTCAAGTGGTGATGCACATTAAATTTGGTGCTGGGAGATTGATTGTTGATAGTGTAGAAAAAATGCGCTTATTTTGATTAAAAATGAAAGTCGTGTGGAGTGTAAGAATGGTGAGAGGCGTAAGATTCATATGTTCAGGACACAGGTCATATTGATTAACAAATAATTTTTTAATGCGTCAGCATTTCTATGCCTACCCAAGGAGGAAACATATTCCTCCGTCACGTAAGACGAATCCCAATACTTATTTATAAAAATACACAATAGATTCGGTAAAGAAACACGCTGGCGGGGGTGAGTTTCCACTCTACGACCGCACGGTCAGAAGCGTGGTTTCTTACACACAGTGCGAAACTTCGCCTTTATTAAAGCGAAGTTTTCATTGCCTCTTTCAACTTTGCTGCTGCTTCTTCTTCTTACTTGCATGCCGCGTCGGGGGGTAGTTCCGAGCTTGTATATTCCGGGCCAGGAGCGTCACGGAGAGGAAAGTAAACGGGACAAACACGTTTGGACCTTTCCATCGCGTAGCATGTGCGTGATGCCATCTGGAGCCCCCTGGGTGTCGCCACATCAAAAGCATTGCAGAAACTGCATCGCTTACTTTTTTACTAACACGCAAGTTCAGAGGGGACGTAGATAAAAGCGGGGGACGACATAGGCGACATCAGCGACGTTTCGGTGGAGCGGGGCACACTGCCCCTGACGCGCCATGCATGCGGGGCGCCAGAGTGCCTTCTGAAGCTCTCTCGACAGCGTTATTAGGCGTGACCCCATGCAATGCCCCAGGCATTGCAGGAGCTCCCTTGCTTGCCTCCATGGTCACGCGCAACAGCTATAACAGTCCAAGGAGGATGTAGGGATAATTTATAGAGGGAGTAGAGAGACGACGCAGGGAACGGGTACAACCGGATCCCATACCGATCCAGTCATTAAACGTGTGATTAATATTACCCCTCTGGACGCGTGGCAGTTAACCTAAGGGGAAACGAGAGAGAGAAAATTCCTCGTGAGAAAGCTTTGCTCATGTGGGCTCTCTTCAATAAAGCATAACTTTATGAATGACGCGTCTCTCTGTGTTCTGTGTTCTACGTGGACAAACAGAAATGGTGCAGGCAAGGCAACATTTCACATCACACCATGACCGTCGTATGCCGCCAACATCACCGCCAAATACCGTGAAAGAACGAAAACAGCACAGTAACCTTCGCTTACATCGATTCCCACAGTGCATGGGATCTGCGCATTTTTTACATGATATCTCTTACAATGAATGAAATGACGAATGCACAGGGACTATTTATAATATTAGGAGTACCATGCGGTCATAACCAAAGACAGGTCAATGAGGAGTACATACATACAAAACGTCACACAAAGCAGCACCAAATAGTCATCACAAAGCCTTGAAAGGAGAAGTTAAACACCGAATCAAAAGTTTGTACCAATCCGGCTGACATTCATTTTGATCGTAAATGTCCTTTAAATGCGTAATCATTTGTGAGAAATGCGTTCTTCAGGAAATTGTTGTATATGCATTTTGGCCTGCCATGCTTACAGAAGGTGAATATATCTGAACCATATGAATGCGTTGTACGGGTGGTAGAAAACAAATGACAAAGGAGAAAAATTTCTGTGATGGCTTACGTGAAAGCTTTCATGATGGTGGAATAATCCTCTAGAACAACATGTATACCCGACTTGCAGCTTTGTAGACATTAGGAAGATTCCGATTTTGCGAGAATTGAATGCCAAACACGCCACATTCTCGATGCGTCGCGGTGGTCCCGGGATGCACCTTCTGTCTGGGTGTTCCTTAAACGACTGCAATGCAAACGATATCTGAGGATCATGCGCTTCGCGTCGTGTCACACAGATCAGCTGTCACTGAGTTCGTAAGGATGATAAAGAGTGACAAGGGGTTATTGGGGTCTCATCACGGTTTATAATCGTTCGATGTGGATGGATTTGGCGCGAAAGAACCATAAGGACTTATAATGGTCGGATCAATTATGATAATATTGATAAGGACCGATAAGCGTTGATAAGGATCGGATGAAGCTCGGTAAGGTCTATAACGACTGATAAGCGTTGATAAGAGTCGGAACATGCTCAATAAGATTGATAAGGACAGATGAGGATTGATAAGCATCACATAGATTGCGATAAGGTTAATAACCACCGATAAGGTTTTATAAGGTTCGGATAAAGTCTGATAAGATTGATAATAACCGACAAGGGTCGGATGTAGTCTGATGAGGTTGACTTCGAACGATAAGGGTTGAGTCATAATACTGGTCCCATCAAATATCATAAGTTTCATGACGCCGGGCTGCGCGGAGATGAGCAAGGGGCACAATGCTTACGCACACTTACGCAATTCCACTGTGGCTTCTGCATTAACTTTCTTTTGAAAAAATCGGTAAACTTCTTTAGTTGTAATTACGAAACGCATTTGCATGTGCACACTTGTAAGATAATAATTAAGATTCGTATTTGACACATATACTTAGAGAAAACTATAACAGCGACCACCGAAATGCATCATGCATCAGCCATATGCGGCAGCCGGGCTTTTGTCTTGCGCTTCCCTGTAGACATGTTGCGTCATCTAGCGGTGCATGCATGAAGGCCTACTTCTGCGTGGCCTCCGAGATTGCTCTGTTGGTGCATTGGTGCGCGCTGAACGCAGATATTTATTCCTGCGTTGCCAAGCCAGAGACCGTGGCTGACCGGTTCAATGTTGGCAACCTCCAAAGCCAGTTTTCCCTAGAAGCCGCATAAAACTTTTCCCAGATTTACGCAGAATTTTGCAAACATGGGTTTCTTGAGTTTGCCGGTATGATTTGGATATGGATAAATGTTTGGTTTCGGTGCACAAATTAGTACTTTAAGGTTATTTCTTGCCTTTTTTGAAGTTTTCAAAGTAGACAAGTCATGGAACTCATGCTCGAATTACGTCGAAGTGCCCCCAAGCTGTTAGGCTAACAAAACAGCCTCCTACATGAAGTCATATTGACAGAAGACGTCAGCGCGTATGTACTTTGTTCTTTTCTTAAGTTGACTTGGACCAAGACCAAAGTGATAAGATTACACAAAACCTTATTCGAAATGTAAAAAAAACATGGACGCTTGACCTTCCTTACACAATGTAGCAGTGCTAAACCAGTGCGCCACTTCACGGCTTCAGTGAACCAGATGTGAATATTTTTTGTTCTAATTTTATGTACTGACGTTTCACAACCACATTTAAGCACGTCATACTCTCACTAGCGATACTCTCACTAGCACTTGAGTACTAGGGCTATGTTCAAGGTTGCCCTGCCTATGGGCGGTTCTCGATAGCCTTCAGTATATGCGTGCGTAGTCGCTTGTTTACCGCGACGACATCCGTGTTGTGCTGAGCGCTAGGCATATGTGTCCTCTAGGTATCGGCCACGCTGGACCAGGGCCGGCTGCTCCCGTCCTATAGCCCGGCCTCGGGGCAGTGCAGGCTCAATCATGTGGACTCGAACAATGCGTGAGCGAAAAAATTTCCCAGTGAAACCAAAGTCTTTCTCGGCTCACACTTACCTGCTTGTCCGACCGACGCACCCAACGAACGTTCACATGCGGGGCCCAGGTCGCTCATTCTCCAGAATGCGATTGTAGTGTCCGTATAATTGATATCGCAAAGTGGGTGCTTGCGGTTTACCGTTAAAAAATATATTTTTTGCAATTTGCCAGGATATCGTAAAAGGACGCTTCATTATCTTTCCCAAATGAAAACTATGAACAAGTGTGTGTAAATCAGGAAGTTTCTTTTAAGTTTGTCCATCAGTGTAGACATTTGGGCTTGTTGGTGTAGCCTGTTTGCAGATTTTCTTCTTGTAGCGCAAAAAACACACGAACGTGTGTGTGTCTTCGTTCTTTGTGAACGTCCCTGTTTTTTTCGCAGCAAGAAGAAAATATGCAAACCTTTCAGTTTGTCTTTGCCTAAAAATTTTGTTTAGAAGTGATTTTATTGCAATAGGCCATTTTTGTCCAGAAAATATTTCGTTATTAGGAACTGGAAAAATTAAACGCGGAAAAAAACTTCCAACAAACGCATTTCCCGCCACCCTTAAACCACGTCATAGCTGCCGTGCTTACGAAAGCCACGATTATCTCACTGACACATTTGTAAACAGTGTAGAATGGATCATTCATTGTACTGCTTGGTTTAGTTCATTCTTCCCGAACTTGTATATTCAGGTAGAAGACCTTTCAGTACTTTTCGCTATTGATTGCCCCTTTTGCCTTAAAGAAATGACGTCAAGGCATGTGGTGGGGCTGCAAACCAAAAGTTCTCAAGACGATCTCTGTTTTCATGCGGCAAACGCCATGCTTGACGTCATCTGCTTGGGAGCTTGCTGAAATAAGAATTGGCATGTTGTACAAAGTCCGTCATCGGAATAGCTTTCACTTACTAGAATTTTTACACATCTCATTTTGAAGACGTTGCCATATCTGGAATGCGCCGGTTACTTCCATTCACGTAGAACAAATATACACTAGCTAAAATATAAAAAAGTTGGCACGGAACAAAAGTAACGTTACCAGAACCAATAACCGAGACAGTAAGGTGTGGTTATTGCGCTAAATATTTTGAAACAGAAATCACCCAAAACAAATTGAAACGCAAAGCCATCTCACAACAATGTAAAATATAAAACTCATAAAACATGTCATTTAAATGACTCTAGAACGTATGGTCCACTCTGATACACAAAAAGCAGAGAAACACAGAAATTCACCTGAGTTCGGGCAGTGAAATGAATATTTTTCCAAGAGTATTACTTTCTTCCACAAATTACTCTAGGGCAAGTGCCACCGTTTGAAATATAGTCTGTTGGCGATAGCCGTAAGATTTTTTTCAGGCTTAATGGGGACCTGAGCTTTATTGTTATTAAAGTGTATATCACATGGCGCCTATAAGTAACACGTAGTAGGCATTCTACAAATAGGTGATGTTTGTGGTTGGAGTCAGAGGCTAGATAGATAGATAGATAGATAGATAGATAGATAGATAGATAGATAGATAGATAGATAGATAGATAGATAGATAGATAGATAGATAGATAGATAGATAGATAGATAAAAGTAATAAACCTTTCACCGTGCCTTTTCAACTTCAAAATATCATTTCGTACCAAAACTGAATAACATCTGCGAGTAGACTTGTCTTGGGCCTTAACGGATTAGGTGGAATATTCCTTCGTGCAGGAACGTGACCTAAGCAGAAAGGTCACATTCTACGTCTCTGTTGCAGATGCGTGCTTTTGCCTCTGTCGTTCCTTCAGAATACAACAAAGCACGCACCAAGCTATGTTCGTCGCAAATCTCGCTGACATTCTTAAAGGGAAACATTCTTTGCCTCAGCATCTGGATTTTGGGTGTCGTTAATGTATCGTTCAAAATTGGTTAATGAATATATTGCGCGCTATTTTGACTAATAATGGAGTGCCAGTGAGGACGGCATGTGTTCTATTTAATAAAAATTACGGAGATCTTACGCGCTATTGGATTTGATGCTATGCGAAGCTTTCCGCAGGAAGCTGGATAGCTAACTTTGTTTTGGCTTCCGCAAAGAGTTACGCGGCGCACCAGCAATGTCTGTGTAAGGCGAGTTGTATTGTGTATATTATAGTTTAGTGCCTTGTAACTCTGCATCGTGCTAGCGGCTACTGGAAACGATTCAAAAGGACAATACGGCGCCGATAGCGAAGGCCATGCAGTCCAACGTCACTAGGACCAAAAGTTTGGTTCTGAAAGAGTTAATGCAATATAACTCACAGTCTCACAGCGTTAGCTCACATGTTGCAAGAATGGCAGGAACTGGTACACTCGTGATCTTTTAGGCAACCTGTTTTTACGTAAGATTGCACATGAGAAGCAGAGATTTGGTAAGGTTTATTGTTATTCGCGCTTTCGATTCCTTCCGTATGTTATTTCTTTATGTATGTGTGATGACGAACGCACCATCTAAAATACCTATAGTTGACGTTGACGTGCAGGGTATGTGCGTGACACTGTGCACTAATGGTTAGGGCATTGCCAGCTGTATAAAGAGTTAGAACCACCATCCCGCAATCGACACCTAATGCTTTATTTGCGAAAACAAATACAGACGCTGAAGGCGCAATAGCGTCACCGCTGTCGGGCTGTTACGACAACCACGAGCAAACTGCGGCCCGCGAGTGCATGGTTAGAATGTATCCAGAGGCACGCAGTGTGTTTGGCTTTAAAAGCAACAATTCAACTGAACTCAATCGTAAGCTACGCATAAACAGCTCTGTCGACGTCAGTGCGGTGTTCTTGCTTCCGCTGCTGCCATGAGAGTCGTTTGCACATAGATGAGCGTTGATGCTGAGCAGCCGCGTGCATAGCAAATTGTGGTACATACATTTGTCACATAGGATGGAGTAATAAGCGTCGCGCGAAATCTGTATCTAATCCTTTCCATGGAAGCTTACAAACGCTGTACGATTTCATTCAGTCTGATATCTTGCAGGATAGTTGCAATGCCTGCATCAGCACCGGCGGTGCTGATCATGACTGCAACGCTGTTAGACACCTTGATGTTGCTTGATGTTGCTTTCAATGTTTCGCCTTCAGCCGCCATTGCCGAGATTTAGTATAATGGCCCAAATGTAGGTAACTCAGAATCCTAAACTCTACCACAATTTGCTAGGAACTACGTTTTATTCTTACGTTGTCCTGTGGTCGTCGTACCATCGTCATCCCATTGACGCCATGCCATCATCGTCATACAGTCTTTGCCGTTCCATTGACGTCATGCCTTCTTCGCAATCTCATCATCGTCACTATGCCGTCGTCATGATGTCGTTCACATTGCAACCCTAGAAAGCGAATGTCATGGTAAAGTGCGCCGAATACGGCGACAGTGTATATTTCATACGGCTGTAACAACAGAAATCTAAAAATGACCTCTACGGATCTGCTTAGGTGTGTTCAGCAATGCTGTGGGTCATTACTTTGCATGAATACTAATCGCATTCACTTTGAGCATGGATAATTCTCACCTTGAGAATCGTAGTGAGATGGGTTCTACTGGTATTCCCTTCTGTCTTGTGTCTAGCTGATTTTGAATAATGTGGTCGTTATCACCGTCCACTACACTGATAGCTATGTCATCGTGTGCATAGTATATTCGATAACGTCGGTGCGAGAATAAAATCCCGAAGTAACCCCCCCCCCCCCCTTTCCGTGGTCGCTTAGGAGAAATGGGTAGCGCTGCGGAGCGCGAGGGTGCGGCTCTTATCATGGCTGCTGCAGCTGCCTTTTGATGGGGCAAAATGCAAAACACACTCGTTTACTTAGATTTAGGTGTGCGTGAAATATGCCCAGATGGTGCAAATGATACCAGCGTCCCCTACTACGGCGTGTCTTGTAATCAAATCTTAATTTTTGCCTGCAAATCCTCCGAATTTATTGAATTTCGAACACCTCGAATGTTTTATTGCGAGACATTTTGAATGATTCGCAATAAAACAATACATTAGGACAAAAAATCCTGTGCTTTCAATGCATCCTCAGAGCTATTTTAAAATTATTTGCACATTACACGAAGAACATCGACCAATCACCGTCGCAGGTGCCTCTAAAGCAGACATCCCACGAAATAGCCTCATGAATTATTCCACGATTTCGTTGGTTTCCTCATTTTATTGCGATAGCAATTATATGGACACTCCAAAGCAGATTCCTGCCGTTGGCGTCGCCGTTGCCGTGAGGTTCCGTATGACGTCAACGGTGATGAAATAGTCGCCGCGCGCCGTCTGCTTTAAGTGCGAGTGGAAAGCCGCGAGTGACGCGCGCTTTCACGGGGAGCGAACGCACGGCGGAGAGTAAACGCGCGTTCTGCGCCGTTCTCCCTGAAGGGCAGCAGAATTAAGCGTCCGTTTCCTACTTTACAAACCCCATATATATATATATATATATATATATATATATATATATATATATATATATAGTGCAAACGCGACTTATTCCGTCGCGCGAAAGGCACGTATACCCGACTTGCAGCTTTGTAGACATTAGGAAGATTCCGATTATGCGAGAATTGAATGCCAAACACGCCACATTTCCTATGCGTCGCGGCGATCACGAGATGAACCTTATGTCTGGGTGTTCCTTCACCGACCGCAATGCAAACGATATCTGAGGGATTATACGCTTCGCGTTGTGTCCCGCAGATAACCAGTCATTGAGTTCGTAAGGATAATAAAGAGTTAAAAATTAAATTATGGGGTTTTACGTGTCAAAACCACGATCTGATTATGAGGCATGCCGTAGTGGGGGACTTTGGAAATTTGAACCACCTGGGGTTCTTTAACGTGCACCTAAATCTAAGTACATGGGTGTTTTCGTATTGATAAAGAGTGACAAGGGGTTATAGGGGTATCATAACAGTTTATATTCGTTCGACGTAGATGGATTTGGTGCGAAATAAACATAAGGACTTATAATGGTAGGATCAATTAATAAATATTGATAAGGACCGATGAGGATTGATATGGGTCAGATGAAGTTTGATAATATCTATAAATATTGATAAGTGTTGATAAGTGTCGGAACATGCTCAATAAGATTGATAATTACAGATCAGGATTGATAAGCATCACATAGATTGGGATAAGGTTAATAACGACCGATAAGGTTTTAAAAGGTTCGGATCAAGTCTGATGAGATTGATAACAATCGACTAGTCTGATGAGGCTGTCTTCGACTGATAAGGGTTGATGAGTCATAATACTGGTCCGATAAAGTATCATAAGGTTCATGACACCGGGCAGCGCGGAGATGAGCAAGTGTCACAATGCTTACGCACACTTGCGCAACTCCACTGGAGTTTCTGCATGAACTTTCTTTTGACAAAATCGGTAAACTTCTCTAGTTGTAATTAAGAGACGCATTTACATTTGCACAATTGTAAGATAATAAGTAAGATTCGTATTTGACACATATACTTAGAGAAAACTTTAACAGCGACCACCCAAATGCATCATGCATCAGCCGTAAGCGGCAGCCGGGCTTTTGTCTTGCGCTTCCCTGTAGACATGTTGCGTCATCTAGCGGTGCATGCATGAAGGCCTCCGAGATTGCTCTGTTGGTGCATAGGTGCGCGCTGAACGCAGATATTTGTTCCTGCGTTGCCAAGCCAGAGACCATGGCTGACCGGTTCAACGTTGGCAACCTCCAAAGCCAGTTTTCCCTAGAAGCCGCATAAAACATTTTCCCAGATTTACGCAGATTTTTGCAAACATGTGTTTCTTGAGTTTCTCGGTATGATTTGGATATCGATAAATGTTTTGTTTTGGTGCACAAATCAGTGCTTTAAAGTTATTTCTTGCCTTTTTTGAAGTTTTCAAATAAACTAGTCATGGAACTCATGCTGGAATTACGTCGAAGTGCCTCCAAGCTGTTAGGCTAACAAAACAGCCTCCTACATGAAGTCATATGGACAGAAGACGTCAGCGCGTATGTACTTTGTTCTTTTCTTAAGTTGACTTGGACCAAGACCAAGGTGATAAGATTACACAAAACCTTATTCGAAATGTAAAAAACATGGACGCTTGACCTTCCCTACAGAATGTAACAGTGCTAAAACAGTGCGCCACATTATCATGCCAATGTACGAGATGTGAATATTTTTTTTCTAACTTTATGGACTGACATTGCATAACCACATTTAAGCGTATCATTTTTAGAGAATCACTAAGATACGCGGACAATTTTTATTTTAATTCAAAGCGATACTCTCACTAGCACTTGAGTACTAGGGCTATGTTCAAGGTTTTGCTGCCTATGGGCGGTTCTCGATAGCCTTCAGTATATGCGTGCGTAGTCGCTTGCTTAACGCAACGACGTCCGTGCCGTTAAAAAAAAATTATGGGGTTTTACGTGACAAAACCGCGATCTGATTATGAGGCACGCCGTAGTGGGGGACGCCAGAAATTTGGAGCACCTGGAGTTCTTTAACGTGCACTTAAATCTAAGTACACGGGTGTTTTCGCATGTCGCCACCATTGAGATGCGGCCGCCGTTGCCGGGATTCGATCCCGCGACTTCGTGTTCAGCAGCCCAACGCCATAGCCACTGAGCAACCACGGCGGGTCGTCCGTGCCGTGCTCAGCGCTAGGCATATGTTTCCGCTAGGTGCGGCCACGCTGGACCGGGGCCGACTGCCCCCATCCTATAGCCCGGCCTCGGGGCAGTGCGGACTCAATCACGTGGACACGAACAATAGGTGAGCGAAAAAATTTACCGAATGAAACCAAAATCTTTCTCGGCTCACACTTACCTGCTTGTCCTGCCGACGCACCCCACGACCGTTAACATGCGGGGCCTAGGCCGATCATTATCCAGAATGCGATTGTAGTGTCCGTATAGTTGATATCGCAATGTGGGTGCTTGCGGTTTACCATTAAAATAGAAAGTTTTTTTTTGCAATTTGCCAAAAGATCGCAAAATGTCACTGTTCCAATATCTTTCCCAAATGAAAACTATGAGCAAGTGTGTGTAGAAAAGGAAGTTGTCTTTAAGTTTGTCCATCAGTGTAGACATTTGGGCATGTTGGTGAAGCCTGTATGCAGATTTTCTTCTTGTAGTGTAAAAACCACACCGACGTGTGTGTGTCTTCGTTCTTCTTCTACGTCCGTCCGTGTGTTGTTTTGCGCTTCAAGAAGAAAACCTACAAACATTTAAGTTTTCATTGCCTAAAAATTCTGCTTAGAAGTGATTTCATTGTAATAGGCCGTTTTTGACTGAAAGCTATGTTTGCTCATTGAGCGAAGAAAATATACGAAGTACCGGCACGACGATAACACATTCACGTCTTTTTCCAGAAACACTTCGTTCTTAGGAACTGTGAAAATGAAACGAAAAAAAAAAAAAACTTCCAACATACGCATTTCTCGCCACCCTTAAACCACGTCATAGCTACCGTGCTTACGAAAGCCAGGATTTGTCACTGACACATTTGTAAACAGTGCAGATTGAATCATTCATTTTACTGCTCGTTTTATTTTGTTCTTCCCAAACTTCTATATTCAGGTAAAAGACCTTCGAGTTTTTTTCGCTATTCATTGCCCCTTTCGCCTGAGAAAAATGACCTCAAGGCATGTGGTGGGGTCGCAAACCAAAAGTTCACAAGAGGATCTCTGTTGTCATGCGGCAAACGCCATGCTTGACGTCATCTGCTTGGGAGCTTGCTGAAATAAGGATTGTTATATTGTACAAAGTGCGTCATCAGAATACCTTTCACTAATACATATATTTACTAGATGTTTTACACATCTTATTCTGGAGACGTTGCCACATCTGGAACGCGCCGGTTACTTCCATTCACATAGAACAAATATACACTAGCTATGATATAAAAAAGTTGGCACGGAAAACAAGTATAGTTGCCAGAACAAATAACCCAGACAGTAAGGTGAGGTAATCCCGCTAAATATTTTGCAACAGAAGTCATCCAACACAAACTAAAACGCAAAGCCATCTCACAAAAAGTAGGTAAAACTCACAAAACATGCCATTTAAAAGACTCTAGAACGTACACTCGACTGTCATACAGAAAAAGCATAGAAACACAGTGTAAAGTAGCAGAAAATCACCTAAGTTGGGGCAGAGAAATCAATACTTTTCCAACAGCATTACTCTCTTCCACAAATTACTCGAGGCCCAATGCCACCGTTTCAAATATAGTCTGTTGGCTATAGGCGTAAGATTTTTTTCAGGCTTAATAGGGACCTGAGCTGTATTGTTATTAGAGTGTATATCATATGGCGCCTTTAGGTAACACGTAGTAGGCATTCTACAAATAGATGATGTTTGTGGTCGGAGTAAGATGCTAGATAGATAGATAGATAGATAGATAGATAGATAGATAGATAGATAGATAGATAGATAGATAGATAGATAGATAGATAGATAGATGGATAGATAGAAGTAATAAACTATTTACCGTTCAGTTTCAGCTTCAAAACATGATTTGGTACTAAAACTGAACATCTGGCGCGTAGACTTCTCTTGCGCCTTAATGGATTAAGTGAAATTCTTCGTGCAGGAACGTGACCCAAGCAGAAAGGTCACATTCTACGTCTTTGTCGCAGATACGTGTTTTTGCCTCTGTCGTTACTTCAGAATACAACAAAGCACACACCAAGCTATGTTTATCGCAAATTTCTCTGAAATTCTTAAAGGAAAACATTCTTTGCCTCAACATCTGGATTTTGCGTGTCGTTAATGTGTCGTTCGAAATCGGTTATTGAATATATTGTGCGCAATTTCGGCTAATAGAAGAGTGCCAGTGAGCACAGCATGTGTTCCATCTAATAAAACTTACTGAGATCCTACGCACTATGAGAATAGATGATATGCGAAGCTTTCCGCAGGAAGCTGTATGGCTAATTTTGTTTTGGCTTCTCCAAAGAGTTAGCCGATGCATCAACAAGTCTGTGTAAGGCGAGGTGCATTGTGTATATTATGGTTTAGTGACTTGTAACTCTGCGTAGTGCTAGCGGCTACGGGAAACGGTTCAAGAGGCCAATACGGCGCCGATCCCGAAGGCCATGCAGTCCAACGTCACTAGGACCAAAAGTTTGGTTCTGGAAGAGTTCATGCAATATAACTCACGGTCTCAAAGCGTTAGCTCACATGTTGCAAGAATGGGAGGAACTGGGACAGTCGTGATCTTTTAGGCAACTAGTTTTTACGTAAGATTGCACACGAGAAGCAGAGATTTGGTAAGGTTTATAGTTATTCGCGCTATCGATTCTTCCTGATGTTATTTTTTTGTATGTGAGATGACGGACGCGCCATCTAAAATACCTAGTTGACGATGGCGTGCGAGGTATGTGCGTGACACTGTGGACTAATGATTAGAGCATTGCCTGCTGTATAAAGAGTTAGAAGCACCATCCCGCAATCGACACTTAATGTTTATTTGCAAATTCAAATACAGACGCTGAAGGCGCAATAGCGTCACCGCTGTCGAGCTGTCACGATCACGACGACCAGACGCGGCCCGCGAGTGCATGGTTAGAATGTATTCAGAGGCACGCAGTGTGTTCGGCTTTAAACGCAACGAAATCAATTGAACTCAATAGTAACCTACGCACAAACAGTTCTGCCGCCGTAAGTTCACTGTTCTTGCTTCCGCTGCTGCAATGAGCGTTGTTTGCACACAGATAAGTGTTGCTGCTGAGCAGCTGCGTGCATAGCAAATCGTGGTACATACACTTGTCACAGATGATGGAGTAATAAATGTCAAGCGAAAACTGCATATTAACCTTTCTATGGCAGCTGACAAACGCTGCCAGATTTCATTCAGTCTGATGTCTTGCAGGATAGGTGCAGTGCCTGCATCAGCGCCGGTGGTGCTGCTCATCCCTTCAGCTTTGTTAGACATCTTCAGCGCCATGCTTAATTTGATGTTGCGTTCAACGTTTCGCCTTCGGCAGCCATTGCAGGGCTTAATATATTGGCCCACATTTAGGTGACTCAGAATCCTAAACATCTACCACAGTTTGCTTGGAACTAGATTGCATTCTTACGTTGTCACGTGGTCATCGTACCACCGCCATGATTTCGATCCCCCTTTTTCGTGTTTAGGAATAGAAACCTTCTCTCAACGTAACAATATTGCAAATAATTCATTACTCATCACACAATACACTACTACAGGTGACAATACTTATATTCCTGTATCATGCCGTTGCTTCACTTTCTGTCAATTTTTTTGTTACTAGAATATTGCTATATATTTGCTGGTACGAAATGCTGCACCCTTCGTTTTGATTTAATGCCCTCGTACATTGCACGCGACCTCACAGATTGTGTTGCCTGCGCAAGTGTTGTGACGCGAATCAGTCGTTACCACGCTTCAGAATTTGGCACTGGCGTAGAGCTAGAGCCGGCTGTTACAGCAAAGCAAGATCCGCATGAAGGTATCAACACCTAGAGCGCGACGTGGCCGCCTAGAGCGTGACGTCTGGAATTTAGGAGCCTGCGTCATCGGCTAAAGTACTTTTTGTGCTCAAGCTCCACAGCACTCGTAAACAAACAACTTAGGGTCTGTGCTTATAACATCACTGTGCTTGCTTTTTCTCCAGCATGGTTTAAATGCCAAGCGTTCAGCCAGTATTCTCCTCCAAATTTGGCAGTCTGGCATTTTGATCTTTAATTGTGTAGCAGGATAGAACGCCTAGCTCCCTCATTTGCTACGCGCCACGGCATGGTACTAATAATTTTTTTTATTTAGCGCATCACGAGGCAGGAAAAAAATTTGCGTACACCTTCAGCAATTATTTGTTTGCTTTATTTTTCCACTATCATAAGAATTCATGGCGTATATTCACTAATTACAGACCTGGCGCAAGAAAAAGAAACTGCTAAATATTCAGAATTTTCAGATTATTATCTCCGATCATGTTCTTACGCTAAATGCAGCACCATTTTTCTTTTATTTCAGCAATCTCCCTCTTCGTCCGAGAACGGTCTTCAAACATCAAATCGACACCTGCGACGCAAACCCTATATTCATCGGTGTCCGTATTGCGTTTTTGCAGCTGAACGGCCGAATATACACAAAGAAATCGGTAAGATGCCGGCAAAAAAGAGAATAGGAACCTCCCTGTAGCCCATGAGCACGTCAAGAAAAAAAACGGCACCTGGCCTTTCTGTGTCTATTACAGACACCTGAACAATATCATTAAAAACTACGTTTATCCGTTACAGCACATAAATGATGCCCCACTGCCTCCGCTGAACAAGCCATTATTCGTCCACCGAACAGTGCTATGGCTATTGGCAGGTTGCCGTAGATCCTATGGTCAGCAACTATATGGAATTTGTAACACCTGAAGGGCCATACCAATTTTAAGTCACGCCCTTCGGTCTACGCAATAGACCGGCCATATTTTAGAGCATGATGCATTCGCGCCTACGACGCATCAAATGGTCACCCTGCTTAGGTTACCTACATGTCATTATTTTGCTAACCACATTTGTTAGCCCTATTCCGCACCTGTCGGCCATTATGCAAGGGTTCCGGAGCGCCGGTCTCCAGCTAACCTCATCGAAATGCAACTTTGGTCGCCGCTAAATCAGCGTCGTTCACATCGTTAATGGTGTGCGAATCGGGCCCTACGCCAAAACAATTCGCACTAGTAAGTGTACTTTACCTTCCTCTACCAAAGATGACCCCGCCTCCATTAGCTTGTGTTCTTATTATTGTCGCTTTTTCAGATGTTTCGCTGACACCGACCGTCCACTCACCGAACTTTTTAAGATACGTCTTTCTTATGAGGCCGTTGACAAGCGCACGCATTCTCTACGCTTAACGGCTTTCTCACGACTGAATCCCTGTTGTCGCACTTCTACCCATCTGCTCCTACGGAAGTTCGGACGGATGCCAGCGGATATAGAATCGGAGCCGTCCTTGCCCAGCGCCAGCATGGTCGTGACGGCGTCATCGCGGAGGGCAGCCGCCTGTTCTCTGCCCCAGAGCGAAATTACTCAATCACCGACCATAAATGTGCTGCTATATTCTTGGCCACTTCAAAATTTCACCCTTACCTCTTTCGCCTCCAATTTGGGGTAATGACTGACCACCATGTGTTCTGCTGGCTTTCCTTGGCGAAAGATGTTTCATGATGTTTTGGACGCTTGGATTTCTGTTTACAACGGTACTTGTTTTCGGTTATGCAAAACTCCGGCAAATTACATCAGGACGTGGACTGCCTGTCCCAATACCCCATTGACCCAACCGGCATCAGCAGTCCTGACACCGATTCATGCGTTATTTATATGTCGGAGTTTCTTCATTTTGGCGATGAACAGCGGCGTGATCTAGCGTTAGGTTCAATCACGGACCGTCTCAACTGCAGCGCTTCTGACGAATCGTTTCGGATGTTTACGTTCATACGTCACAGTACATACCCTGAAGGTCCTGAACACCTGCTGGTGGTGTCCACTCACATGCGTTACACTGTCCCTCGGCAGCTACATGACGAACCCACAGCCGGGTCTTATGGTGCAACGAGCACTTATAATCACATGCGGTTTCGTTTCATTTGGCATGTGCTTTATCACTCCATACAGAAGTATGTTGGCAGTGGCGCACTGTGGCAACGACGCAAGAAGCAACCGACGGTTCCCGCTGGCGTTCTTCATCCTATCGATATCCTAGCAGAGCCGGTCTTCCGCATCGGCCTCGAATGGCTAGGCCCTTTTAGCACGAAAGTGTTGCATGCCGGAGTCCTCGATGAACTTCCTGTAACAGATGTGACGTTCGAGGACAACGAGTAAAATATGTCTTCTTGACAAGAATGGTGCCGCCATCTAGAAGCGGTAAAGTGAAGTACTGCATCGTGACACTAACAAGAGCCGATAGCCAGCGCTTCGGTAGTCGCAGCGCAGCGTAGGCTCCAACGCGTTATAGCCTGGTATTGCCACTTTCCGCTCATGGTTTGTGGTTCGCGTCGGATGAAAGCCTTACGGCGGATTAGCCTGTGGCGCTTCGTCGCCTACGGAGTGTAGCTTCAACAAGCATCAGCAGTGCTTTCACGCTGGCTACTGCTTCGGTTGCGATGGTACTGTCGAGAACCGAGGGGTCGCAGCGGAGCGCCAGAACAAGAGGACCAGCTTAGCAGGCTTTCAGAACGGAATAGCGCGTGCCGTGCTTGCGCCGCTGGCACGCGCCGCCCAACTTTATTTTTCTCGTCTGTCGCAGCCGGCCCCAAGGCGCCGGCCGAGAACGCTGACCTTAGCGTTCGCGCTTAGCAGCGTCGGTGGGCGCTACAAGGCCCCCCGCCTAGACGGAACGGCGAAATGGACTCGTCGACGAGGCAGAGATGGGGCTGTCTTGGTGTCGAGCAGATCGACGGGTGCGCCAGCGACATCCGCGGGGAGCTCCTTGGGAGGCGTTTCGACGTAGGCTGGTTTGAGGCGGTCCAGCGAAACGACTTCTTCGCGGCCATTCAATAGAATGGTGGCGGACTTCTGGGTCTTGTGGAGGACACGGTATGGTCCGTCGTAGGAGGGTGTAAGAGGAGCCTTGATAGCGTCTCGTCGGAGGAAGACGTGGGACGAGGACTCAAGGTCCGGGTGGACAAAGATGCTGTGGTCCGATGACCGAGGTGGTACGGGGCGTAGGTGCTGAATGCAGTCCTGTAGGCGTTGGAGGTACTGTAGCGGCTGGGGCGAGGGTGGCCGAAGAAACGAACAGTCTCCAGAAGCCGCCAGGGTT
>NC_051160.1:74953907-75028213 GCF_013339745.2 Dermacentor silvarum
TTATGAATGACGCGTCTCTCTGTGTTCTGTGTCTCCGTGGACAAACAGAAATGGTGCAGGCAAGGCAACATTTCACATCACACCATGACCGTCGTATGCCGCCAACATCACCGCCAAATACGTGAAAGAACAAAAACAGCACAGTAACTTCGCTTACATCGGTTCCCACAGGGCATGGATCTGCGCATTTTTTACATGATATCTCTTACAATGAATGAATGACGAATGCACAGGGGACTATTTATAATATTAGGAGTGAACCATGCGGTCATAACCAAAGACAGGTCAATGAGGAGTACATACATACAAACGTCACACAAAGCAGCACCAAATATCATCACAAAGCCTTGAAAGGAGAAGTTAAACACCGAATCAAAAGTTTGTACCAATCCGGCTGACATTCATTTTGATCGTAAATGTCCTTTAAATGCGTAATCATTTGTGAGACTTGCTCTTCAGGAAATGTTGTATATGCTATTTGGCATTTGGCCTGCCATGCTTACAGAAGGTGAATATATCTGAACCATATGAATGCGGTTGTACGGGTGGTAGAAAACAAATGACAAAGGAGAAAATTTCTGTGATGGCTTACGTGAAAGCTTTCGTGATGGTGGAATAACCTCTAGAACAAACATGTATACCCGACTTGCAGCTTTGTAGACATAGGAAGATTCGAATTTTGCGAGAATTGAATGCCAAACACGCCACATTCTCGATGCGTCGCGGTGGTCCCGGGATGCACCTTCTGTCTGGGTTCCTTAAACGACTGCAATGCAAACGATATCTGAGGATCATGCGCTTCGCGTCGTCTCACACAGATCAGCTGTCACTGAGTTCGAAGGATGATAAAGAGTGACAAGGGGTTATTGGGGTCTCATCACGGTTTTAATCATCGATGTGGATGGATTTGGCGCGAAATAACCATAAGGACTTATAACGGTCGGATCAATTATGATAATATTGATAAGGACCGATAAGCGTGATAAGGATAGATGAAGCTCAGTAAGGTCTATAACGGACTGATAAGCGTTGATAAGAGTCGGAACATGCTCAATAAGATTGATAAGGACAGATGAGGATTGATAAGCATCACAATAGATTGCGATAAGGTAATAACCACCGATAAGGATTTATAAGGTTCGGATAAAGTCTGATAAGATTCATAAATAACCGAAAGGGTCGGATGTAGTCTGATGATGTTGACTTCGAACGATAAGGGTTGAGTCATAATACTGGTTCCCATCAAATATCATAAGTTTCAGACGCCGGGCTGGGCGGAGATGAGCAAGTGGCACAATGCTTACGCACACTTACGCAAGCTCCACTGTGGGCTTCTGCATGAACTTTCTTTTGAAAAATCGTAAACTTCTCTAGTTGTAATTACGAAACGCATTTACATGTGCACACTTGTAAGATAATATTAAGATTCGTATTTGGACATATACTTAGAGAAAACTATAACAGCGACCACCCAAATGCATCATGCATCAGCCGTATGCGGCAGCCGGGCTTTTGTCTTGCGCGTCCCTGTAGACATGTTGCGTCATCTAGCGGTGCATGCATGAAGGCCTACTTCTGCGTGCCCTCCGAGATTGCTCTGTTGTGCATTGGTGCGAGCTGAACGCAGATATTTATCCTGCGATGCCAAGCCAGAGGACCGTGGCTGACCGGTTCAATGTTGGCAACCTCCAAAGCCAGTTTTCCCTAGAAGCCGCATAAACCTTTCCCAGATTTACGCAGAATTTTGCAAACATGGGTTTCTTGAGTTGCCGGCATGATTTGGATATGGATAAATGTTTGGTTTCGGTGCACAAATTAGTACTTTAAGGTTATTTCTTGCCTTTTTTTGAAGTTTTCAAATAGACAAGTCATGGAACTCATGCTCGAATTACGTCGAAGTGCCCCCAAGCTGTTAGGCTAACAAACAAGCCTCCTACATGAAGTCATATTGACAGAAGACGTCAGCGCGTATGTACTTTGTTCTTTCTTAAGTTGACTTGGACCAAGACCAAAGTGATAAGATTACACAAACCTTATTCAAATGTAAAAACATGGACACTTGACCTTCCTTACACAATGTAGCAGTGCTTAACCAGTGCTCCACTTCACGGCTTCAGTGAACCAGATGTGAATATTTTTTGTTCTAATTTTATGTACTGACGTTTCACAACCACATTTAAGCACGTCATACTCTCACTAGCGATACTCTCACTAGCACTTGAGTACTAGGGCTATGTTGAAGGTTGCCCTGCCTATGGGCGGTTCTCGATAGCCTTCAGTATATGCGTGCGTAGTCGCTTGTTTACCGCGACGACATCCGTGTCGTGCTGAGCGCTAGGCATATGTGTCTTCTAGGTATCGGCCACGCTGGACCAAGGCCGGCTGCTCCCGTCCTATAGCCCGGCCTCGGGGCAGTGCAGGCTCAATCATGTGGACTCGAACAATGCGTGAGCGAAAAAATTTCCCAGTGAAACCAAAGTCTTTCTCGGCTCACACTTACCTGCTTGTCTGAGCGACGCACCCAACGAACGTTCACATGCGGGGCCCAGGTCGCTCATTCTCCAGAATGCGATTGTAGTGTCCGTATAATTGATATCGCAAAGTGGGTGCTTGCGGTTTACCGTTAAAAAATATTTTTTTTTTGCAATTTGCCAGGATATCGTAAAATGACGCTTCATTATCTTTCCCAAATGAAAACTATGAACACGTGTGTGTAAATCAGGAAGTTTCTTTTAAGTTTGTCCATCAGTGTAGACATTTGGGCTTGTTGGTGTAGCCTGTTTGCAGATTTTCTTCTTGTAGCGCAAAAAACACACGAACGTGTGTGTGTCTTCCTTCTTTGTGAACGTCTCTGTTTTTTTCGCAGCAAGAAGAAAATATGCAAACCTTTCAGTTTGTCTTTGCCTAAAAATTTTGTTTAGAAGTAATTTTATTGCAATAGGCCATTTTTGTCCAGAAAATATTTCGTTATTAGGAACTGGTAAAATTAAACGCGGAAAAAAACTTCCAACAAACGCATTTCCCGCCACCCTTAAACCACGTCATAGCTGCCGTGCTTACGAAAGCCACGATTTCTCACTGACACATTTGTAAACAGTGTAGAATGGATCATTCATTGTACTGCTTGGTTTAGTTCATTCTACCCGAACTTTTATATTGAGGTAGAAGACCTTTCAGTACTTTTCGCTATTGATTGCCCCTTTTGCCTTAAAGAAATGACATCAAGGCATGTGGTGGGGCTGCAAACCAAAAGTTCTCAAGACGATCTCTGTTTTCATGCGGCAGACGCCATGCTTGACGTCATATGCTTGGGAGCTTGCTGAAATAACAATTGGCATGTTGTACAAAGTCCGTCATCGGAATAGCTTTCACTGACATATACTTACTAGAATTTTTACACATCGGATTTTGAAGACGTTGCCATATCTGGAATGCGCCGGTTACTTCCATTCACGTAGAACAAATATACACTAGCTAAAATATAAAAAAGTCGGCACGGAACAAAAGTAAAGTTACCAGAACCAATAACCGAGACAGTAAGGTGTAGTTATCGCGCTAAATATTTTGAAACAGAAATCACCCAAAACAAATTGAAACGCAAAGCCATCTCACAACAATGTAAAATATAAAACTCATAAAACATGTCATTTAAATGACTCTAGAACGTATGGTCCACTCTGATACACAAAAAGCATAGAAACACAGAAATTCACCTGAGTTCGGGCAGAGAAATGAATATTTTTCCAAGAGTATACTCTCTTCCACAAATTACTCTATGGGCAAGTGCCACCATTTGAAATATAGTCTGTTGGTCATAGGCGTAAGATTTTTTCAGGCTTAATGGGGACCTGAGCTTTATTGTTATTAGAGTGTATATCATATGGCGCCTATAAGTAACACGTAGTAGGCATTCTACAAATAGGTGAGGTTTGTGGTTGAAGTCAGAGGCTAGACAGACAGATAGATAGATAGATAGATAGATAGATAGATAGATAGATAGATAGATAGATAGATAGAGAGAGAGAAGATAGATAGATAGATAGATAGATAGATAGATAGATAGATAGAGAGATAGATAGATAGATAGATAGATAGATAGATAGATAAAAGTAATAAACCTTTCACCGTGCCGTTTCAACTTCAAAATATCATTTCGTACCAAAACTGAATAACATCTGCGAGTAGACTTGTCTTGGGGCCTTAATGGATTAGGGGAATATTCCTTCGTGCAGGAACGTGACCTAAGCAGAAAGGTCACATTCTACGTCTCTGTTGCAGATGCGTGCTTTTGCCTCTGTCGTTCCTTCAGAATACAACAAAGCACGCACCAAGCTATGTTTGTCGCAAATCTCGCTGACATTCTTAAAGGGAAACATTCTTTGCCTCAGCATCTGGATTTTGGGTGTCGTTAATGTATCGTTCAAAATTGGTTATTGAATATATTGCGCGCTATTTTGACTAATAATGGAGTGCCAGTGAGGACGGCATGTGTTCTAATTAATAAAAGTTACGGAGATCTTATGCGCTATTAGATTTGACACTATGCGAAGCTTTCCGCAGGAAGCTGGATAGCTAACTTTGTTTTGGCTTCCCCAAAGAATTACGCGGCGCACCAGCAATTCTGTGTAAGGCGAGTTGTATTGTGTATATTATAGTTTAGTGCCTTGTAACTCTGCGTCGTGCTAGCGGCTACGGGAAACGATTCAAGAGGACAATACGGCGCCGATCCCGAAGGCCATGCAGTCAAACGTCACTAGGACCAAAAGTTTGGTTCTGGAAGAGTTCATGCAATATAACTCACGGTCTCACAGCGTTAGCTCACATGTTGCAAGAATGGCAGGAACTGGGACACTCGTGATCTTTTAGGCAACCTGTTTTTGCGTAAGATTGCACATGAGAAGCAGAGATTTGGTAAGGTTTATTGTTATTCGCGCTTTCGATTCCTTCCGTATGTTATTTCTTTATGTATGTGTGATGACGAACGCACCATCTAAAATACCTATAGTTGACGTTGACGTTCAGGGTATGTGCGTGACACTGTGCACTAATGGTTAGGGCATTGGCAGCTGTATAAAGAGTTAGAACCACCACTCCGCAATCGACACCTAATGTTTATTTGCGAAAACAAATACAGACGCTGAAGGCGCAATAGCGTCACCGCTGTCGGGCTGTTACGACAACCACGAGCAAACGCGGCCCGCGAGTGCATGGTTAGAATGTATCCAGAGGCACGCAGTGTGTTTGGCTTTAAAAGCAACAATTCAACTGAACTCAATCGTAAGCTACGCATAAACAGCTCTGCCGACGTCAGTGCGGTGTTCTTGCTTCCGCTGCTGCCATGAGAGTCGTTTGCACATAGATGAGCGTTGATGCTGAGCAGCCGCGTGCATAGCAAATTGTGGTACATACATTTGTCACATAGGATGGAGTAATAAGCGTCGCGCGAAATCTGTATCTAATCCTTTCCATGGAAGCTTACAAACGCTGTACGATTTCATTCAGTCTGATATCTTGCAGGATAGGTGCAATGCCTGCATCACACCGGCGGTGCTGATCATCACTGCAACGCTGTTAGACACTTTGATGTTGCTTGATGTTGCTTTCAATGTTTCCATCTTGATGTTGCTTTCAATGTTTCGCCTTCAGCCGCCATTGCCGAGCTTTAGTATATTGGCCCAAATTTAGGTAACTGAGAATCCTAAACTCTACCACAATTTGCTTGGAACTAGGTTTTATTCTTACGTTGTCCTGTGGTCGTCGTACCATCGTGTTCCCATTGACGCCATGCCATCATCGTCATACAGTCGTTGCCGTTCCATTGACGTCATGCCTTCTTCGCAATCTCATCGTCGTCACTATGCCGTCTTCATGATGTCGTTCACGTTGCAACCCTAGAAAGCGAATGTCATGGTAAAGTGCGCCGAATACGGCGACAGTGTATATTTCATACGGCTGTAACAACAGAAATCTAAAAATGACCTCTACGGATTCTGCTTAGGTGTGTTCAGCAATGCTGTGGGTCATTACTTTGCATGAATACTAATCGCATTCACTTTGAGCATGGATAATTCTCACCTTGAGAATCGTAGTGAGATGGGTTCTACGGTATTCTCTTCTGTCTTGTGTCTAGCTGATTTTGAATAATGTGGTCGTTATCACCGTCCACTACACTGATAGCTATGTCATCGTGTGCATAGTATATTCGATAACGTCGGTGCGAGAATAAAATCCCGAAGTAACCCCCCCCCCCTTTCCGTGGTCGCTTAGGAGAAATGGGTAGCGCTGCGGAGTGCGAGGGTGCGGCTCTTATCATGGCAGCTGCAGCTGCCTTTGATGGGGCACAATGCAAAACACACCCGTTTACTTAGATTTAGGTGTGCGTGAAATATGCCCAGATGGTGCAAATGAACCAGCGTCCCCTACTACGGCGTGTCTTGTAATCAAATCTTAATTTTTGCCTGCAAATCCTCCGAATTTATTGAATTTCGAACGCCTCGAATGTTTTATTGCGAGACATTTTGAATGATTCGCAATAAATCAATACATTAGGACAAAAAATCCTGTGCTTTCAATGCATCCTCAGAGCTATTTTAAAATTATTTGCACCTTACACGAACAACATCGACCAATCACCGTCGCAGGTGCCTCTAAAGCAGACATCCCACGAAATAGCCTCATGAATATTCCACGATTTCGTTGGTTTCCTCATTTTATTGCCATAGCAATTATATGAACACCCCAAAGCAGATTTCTGCCGTTGGCGTCGCCATTGCCGTGAGGTTCCGTATGACGTCAACGGTGATGAAATCGTCGCCGCGCGCCGTCTGCTTTATGTGCGAGTGGAAAGCCGCGAGTGACGCGCGCTTCGCGGGGCAAGGGCTGCAGAAGATAGCGCCAACCTTTCCCTTTCCCTCAAGAACC
The DNA here is from genome assembly GCF_013339745.2 of Dermacentor silvarum. Lineage (NCBI taxonomy): Eukaryota > Metazoa > Arthropoda > Arachnida > Ixodida > Ixodidae > Dermacentor > Dermacentor silvarum. The sequence continues at coordinate 74,960,829 of NC_051160.1, forward strand.
ACTTATCATCATCATCACGGGGAGCGAACGCACGGCGGAGAGTAAACGCGCGTTCTGCGCCGTTCTCCCTGAAGGGCAGCAGAATTAAGCGTCCGTTTCCTACTTCACAATCCCCATATATATATATATATATATATATATATATAGTGCAAACGCGACTTATTCCGTCGCGCGAAAGGCACATACACCCGACTTGCAGCTTTGTAGACATTAGGAAGATTCCGATTTTGCGAGAATTGAATGCCAAACACGCCACATTTCGTATGCGTCGCGGCGATCACGAGATGAACCTTATGTCTGGGTGTTCCTTCACCGACCGCAATGCAAACGATATCTGAGGGATCATACGCTTCGCGTTGTGTCACGTAGATAACCAGTCATTGAGTTCGTAAGGATAATAAAGAGTTAAAAATTAAATTATGGGGTTTTACGTGTCAAAACCACGATCTGATTATGAGGCATGCCGTAGTGGGGGACTTTGCAAATTTGAACCACCTGGGGTTCTTTAACGTGCACCTAAATCTAAGTACATGGGTGTTTTCGCATTGATAAAGAGTTACAAGGGGTTATAGGGGTCTCATAACAGTTTATATTCGTTCGACGTAGATGGATTTGGTGCGAAATAAACATAAGGACTTATAATGGTAGGATCAATTATGAAATATTGATAAGGACCAATGAGGATTGATATGGGTCAGATGAAGTTTGATAAGATCTATAAAGACTGATTAGTGTTGATAAGTGTCGGAACATGCTCAATAAGATTGATAAGGACAGATCAGGATTGATAAGCATCACATAGATTGGGATAAGGTTAATAACGACCGATAAGGTTTTAAAAGGTTCGGATCAAGTCTGATGAGATTAATAACAACCGACTAGTCTGATGAGGCTGACTTCGACTGATAAGGGTTGATGAGTCATAACACTGGTCTGATAAAATATCATAAGGTTCATGACACCGGGCAGCGCAGAGATGAGCAAGTGTCACAATGCTTACGCACACTTGCGCAACTCCACTGGAGTTTCTGCATGAACTTTCTTTTGACAAAATCGGTAAACTTCTCTAGTTGTAATTAAGAGACGCGTTTACATTTGCACACTTGTAAGATAATAGGTAAGATTCGTATTTGACACATATACTTAGAGAAAACTATAACAGCGACCACCCAAATGCATCATGCATCAGCCGTAAGCGGCAGCCGGGCTTTTGTCTTGCGCTTCCCTATGGACACGTTGCGTCATCTAGGGGTGCATGCATGAAGGCATAGGTGCGCGCTGACCGCAGATATTTGTTCCTGCGTTGCCAAGCCAGAGACCATGGCTGACCGGTTCAATGTTGGCAACCTCCAAAGCCAGTTTTCCCTAGAAGCCACATAAAACATTTTCCCAGATTTACGCAGATTTTTGCAAACATGGATTTCTTGAGTTTGTCGGTATGACTTGGATATCGATAAATGTTTTGTTTTGGTGCACAAATCAGTGCTTTAAAGTTATTCCTTTCCTTTTTTGAAGTTTTCAAATAAACTAGTCATGGAACTCATGCTGGAATTACGTCGAAGTGCCTCCAAGCTGTTAGGCTAACAAAACAGCCTCCTTCATGAAGTCATATTGACAGAAGACGTCAGCGCGTATGTACTTTGTTCTTTTCTTAAGTTGACTTGGACCAAGACCAAGGTGATAAGATTGCACAAAACCTTATTCGAAATGTAAAAAACATGGACGCTTCACCTTCCCTACAGAATGTAACAGTGCTAAAACAGTGTGCCACATTATGATGCCAATGTACGAGATGTGAATTTTTTTTCTAACTTTATGGACTGACATTGCATAACCACATTTAAGCGTATAATTTTTAGAGAATCACTAAGATACGCGGACAATTTTTATTTTAATTCAAAGCGATACTCTCACTAGCACCTGAGTGCTAGGGCTATGTTCAAGGTTTTGCTGCCTATAGGCGGTTCTCGATAGCCTTCAGTATATGCCTGCGTAGTCGCTTGCTTAACGCAACGACGTCCGTGCCGTTAAAAAAAAATTATGGTGTTTTACGTGACAAAACCACGATCTGATTATGAGGCACGCCGTAGTGGGGGAAGCCAGAAATTTGGAGCACCTGGAGTTCTTTAACGTGCACCTAAATCTAAGTACACGGGTGCTTTCGCATGTCGCCCCCATTGAGATGCGGCCGCCGTTGCCGGGATTCGATCCCGCGACTTCGTGTTCAGCCGCCCAACGCCATAGCCACTGAGCAACCACGGCGGGTCGTCCGTGTCGTGCTCAGCGCTAGGCATATGTTTCCGCTAGGTGCGGCCACGCTGGACCGGGGCTGACTGCCCCCATCCTATAGCCCGGCCTCGGGGCAGTGCGGACTCAATCACGTGGACACGAACAATAGGTGAGCGAAAAAATTTTACCGAATGAAACCAAAATCTTTCTCGGCTCACACTTACCTGCTTGTCCTGCCGACGCACCCCACGACCGTTAACATGCGGGGCCTAGGCCGATCATTATCCAGAATGCGATTGTAGTGTCCGTATAATTGATATCGCAAAGTGGGTGCTTGCGGTTTACCATTAAAATAGAAAGTTTTTTTTTTGCAATTTGCCAAAAGATCGCAAAATGTCGCTATTCCAATATCTTTCCCAAATGAAAACTATGAGCAAGTGTGTGTAAAAAAGGAAGTTGTCTTTAAGTTTGTCCATCAGTGTAGACATTTGGGCATGTTGGTAAAGTCTGTATGCAGATTTTCTTCTTGTAGTGTAAAAACCACACCGACGTGTGTGTGTCTTCGTTCTTCTTCTACGTCCGTCCGTGTGTTGTTTTGCGCTTCAAGAAGAAAACCTACAAACATTTAAGTTTTTCATTGCCTAAAAATTCTGCTTAGAAGTGATTTCATTGTAATAGGCCGTTTTTGACTGAAAGCTATGTTTGCTCATTGAGCGAAGAAAATATACGAAGTACCGGCAGGACGATAACACATTCACGTCTTTTTCCAGAAATATTTCGTTCTTAGGAACTGTAAAAATTAAACGCTAAAAAAAAAAACTTCCAACATACGCATTTCTCGCCACCCTTAAACCACGTCATAGCTACCGTGCTTACGAAAGCCAGGATTTGTCACTGACACATTTGTAAACAGCGCAGATTGAATCATTCATTTTACTGCTCGGTTTATTTTGTTCTTCCCAAACTTCTATATTCAGGTAAAAGACCTTCGAGTTTTTTTCGCCATTCATTGCCCCTTTCGCCTGAGAGAAATGACCTCAAGGCATGTGGTGGGGTCGCAAACCAAAAGTTCACAAGAGGATCTCTGTTGCCATGCGGCAAACGCCATGCTTGACGTCATCTGCTTGGGAGCTTGCTGAAATTAGGATTGTTATATTGTACAAAGTGCGTCATCAGAATACCTTTCACTAATATATATATATTTACTAGATGTTTTACACATCTTATTCAGGAGACGTTGCCACATCTGGAACGCGCCGGTTACTTCCATTCACATAGAACAAATATACACTAGCTATGATATAAAAAAGTTGGCACGGAAAACAAGTATAGTTGCCAGAACAAATAACCCAGACAGTAAGCTGAGGTAATCCCGCTAAATATTTTGCAACAGAAGTCATCCAACACAAACTAAAACGCAAAGCCATCTCACAAAAAGTATGTAAAACTCACAAAACATGCCATTTAAAAGACTCTAGAACGTACACTCGACTGTCATAAAGAAAAAGCATAGAAACACAGTGTAAAGTAGCATAAAATCACCGACGTTGGCGCAGAGAAATCAATACTTTTCTAACAGCATTACTCTCTTCCACAAATTACTCGAGGCCCAATGCCACCGTTTCAAATATAGTCTGTTGGCTTTAGGCGTAAGATTTTTTTCAGGCTTAATACGGACCTGAGCTGTATTGTTATTAGAGTGTATATCATATGGCGCCTTTAGGTAACACGTAGTAGGCATTCTACAAATAGATGATGTTTGTGGTCGGAGTAAGATGCTAGATAGATAGATAGATAGATAGATAGATAGATAGATAGATAGATAGATAGATAGATAGATAGATAGATAGATAGATAGATAGATAGATAGATAGATAGATAGATAGATAGATAGATAGATAGATAGATAGATAGAAGTAAACTATTTACCGTTCAGTTTCAACTTCAAAACATGATTTGGTACTAAAACAGAACATTTGGCGCGTAGAGTTCTCTTGCGCCTTAATCGATTAGGTGAAATTCTTCGTGCAGGAACGTGACCCAAGCATAAAGGTCACATTCTACGTCTTTGTCGCAGATACGTGTTTTTGCCTCTGTCGTTACTTCAGAATACAACAAAGCACGCACCAAGCTATGTTTATGGCAAATTTCGCTGAAATTCTTAAAGGGAAACATTCTTTGCCTCAACATCCGGATTTTGCGTGTCGTTAATGTGTCGTCCGAAATTGGTTATTGAATATATTGTGCGCAATTTCGGCTAATAGAAGAGTGCCAGTGAGCACAGCATGTGTTCTATCTAATAAAACTTACTGAGATCCTACGCACTATGAGAATAGATGATATGCGAAGCTTTCCGCAGGAAGCTGTATGGCTAATTTTGTTTTGGCTTCTCCAAAGAGTTAGCCGATGCACCAACAAGTCTGTGTAAGGCGAGGTGCATTGTGTATATTATGGTTTAGTGACTTGTAACTCTGCGTAGTGCTAGCGGCTACGGGAAACGGTTCAAGAGGCCAATACGGCGCCGATCCCGAAGGCCATGCAGTCCAACGTCACTAGGACCAAAGGTTTGGTTCTGGAAGAGTTCATGCAATATAAAACACGGTCTCAAGGCGTTAGCTCACATGTTGCAAGAATGGTAGGAACTGGGACAGTCGTGATCTTTTAGGCAACTAGTTTTTACGTATAATTGCACACGAGAAGCAGAGATTTGGTAAGGTTTATAGTTATTCGCGCTATCGATTGTTCCTGATGTTATTTTTTGTATGTGAGATGACGGACGCGCCATCTAAAATACCTAGTTGACGTTGGCGTGCGAGGTATGTGCGTGACACTGTGGACTAATGATTAGAGCATTGCCTGCTGTATAAATAGTTAGAAGCACCATCCCGCAATCGACACTTAATGTTTATTTGCAAAAACAAATACATAAGCCGCAGGCGCAATAGCGTCACCGCTGTCGAGCTGTCACGATCACGACGAGCAGACGCGGTCCGCGAGTGCATGGTTAGAATGTATTCAGAGGCACGCAGTGTGTTCGGCTTTAAACGCAACGAAATCAATTGAACTCAATAGTAACCTACGCACAAACAGTTCTGCCGCCGTAAGTTCACTGTTCTTGCTTCCGCTGCTGCAATGAGCGTTGTTTGCACACAGATAAGTGTTGCTGCTGATGCAGCTGCGTGCATAGCAAATCGTGGTACATACACTTGTCACAGATGATGGAGTAATAAATGTCAAGCGAAAACTGCTTATAAACCTTTCTATGGCAGCTGACAAACGCTGCCAGATTTCATTCAGTCTGATGTCTTGCAGGATAGGTGCAGTGCCTGCATCAGCGCCGGTGGTGCTGCTCATCCCTTCAGCTTTGTTAGACATCTTCAGCGCCATGCTTAATTTGATGTTGCGTTCAACGTTTCGCCTTCGGCAGCCATTGCAGGGCTTAATATATTGGCCCACATTTAGGTGACTCAGAATCCTAAACATCTACCACATTTTGCTTGGAACTAGATTGCATTCTTACGTTGTCACGTGGTCATCGTACCACCGCCATGATTTCGATCCCCCTTTTTCGTGTTTACGAATAGAAACCTTCTCTCAACGTAACAATATTGCAAATAATTCATTACGCATCACACAATACACTACTACAGGTGACAATACTTATATTCCTGTATCATGCCGTTGCTTCACTTTCTGTCAATTTTTTTGTTACTAGAATATTGCTATATATTTGCTGGTACGAAATGCTGCACCCTTCGTTTTGATTTAATGCCCTCGTACATTGCACGCGACCTCACAGTTTGTGTTGCCTGCGCAAGTGGTGTGACGCGAATCAGTCGTTACCGCGCTTCAGAATTTGGCACTGGCGTAGAGCTAGAGCCGGCTGTTACAGCAAAGCAAGATCCGCATGAAGGTATCAACACCTAGAGCGCGACGTGGCCGCCTAGAGCGTGACGTCTGGAATTTAGGAGCCTGCGTCATCGGCTAAAGTACTTTTTATGCTCAAGCTCCACAGCACTCGTAAACAAACAACTTAGGGTCTGTGCTTATAACATCACTGTGCTTGCTTTTTCTCCAGCATGGTTTAAATGCCAAGCGTTCAGCCAGTATTCTCCTCCAAATTTGGCAGTCTGGCATTTTGATCTTTAATTGTGTAGCAGGATAGAACGCCTAGCTCCCTCATTTGCTACGCGCCACGGCATGGTACTAATAATTTTTTTTATTTAGCGCATCACGAGGCAGGAAAAAAATTCGCGTACACCTTCAGCAATTATTTGTTTGCTTTATTTTTCCACTATCACAAGAATTCATCGCGTATATTCACTAATTACAGACCTGGCGCAAAAAAAAAGAAACTGCTAAATATTCAGAATTTTCAGATTACTATCTCCGATCATGTTCTTACGCTAAATGCAGCACCATTTTTCTTTTATTTCAGCAATCTCCCTCTTGGTCCGAGAACGGTCTTCAAACATCAAATCGACACCTGCGACGCAAACCCTATATTCATCGGTGTCCGTATTGCGTTTTTGCAGCTGAACGGCCGAATATACACAAAGAAATCGGTAAGATGCCGGCAAAAAAAGAGAATAGGAACCTCCCTGTAGCCCATGAGCACGTCAAGAAAAAAAAACGGCACCTGGCCTTTCTGTGTCTATTACAGACACCTGAACAATATCATTAAAAACTACGTTTATCCGTTACAGCACATAAATGATGCCCCACTGCCTCCGCTGAACAAGCCATTATTCGTCCACCGAACAGTGCTATGGCTATTGGCAGGTTTCCGTAGATCCTATGGCCAGCAACTATATGGAATTTGTAACACCTGAAGGGCCATACCAATTTTAAGTCACGCCCTTCGGTCTACGCAATAGACCGGCCATATTTTAGAGCATGATGCATTCGCGCCTACGACGCATCAAATGGTCACCCTGCTTAGGTTACCTAGATGTCATTATTTTGCTAACCACATTTGTTAGCCCTATTCCGCACCTGTCGGCCATTATGCAAGGGTTCCGGAGCGCCGGTCTCCAGCTAACCTCATCGAAATGCAACTTTGGTCGCCGCTAAATCAGCGTCGTTCACATCGTTAATGGTGTGGGAATCGGGCCCTACCCCGAAACAATTCGCACTATGAAGTGTACTTTACCTTCCTCTACCAAAGATGACCCCGCCTCCATTAGCTTGTGTTCTTATTTTTGTCGCTTTTTCAGATGTTTCGCTGACACCGACCGTCCACTCACCGAACTTTTTAAGATACGTCTTTCTTATGAGGCCGTTGACAAGCGCACGCATTCTCTACGCTTAACGGCTTTCTCACGACTGAATCCCTGTTGTCGCACTTCTACCCATCTGCTCCTACGGAAGTTCGGACGGATGCCAGCGGATATAGAATCGGAGCCGTCCTTGCCCAGCGCCAGCATGGTCGTGACGGCGTCATAGCGGAGGGCAGCCGCCTGCTCTCTGCCCCAGAGCGAAATTACTCAATTACCGACCATAAATGTGCTGCTATATTCTTGGCCACTTCAAAATTTCACCCTTACCTCTTTCGCCTCCAATTTGGGGTAATGACTGACCACCATGTGTTCTGCTGGCTTTCCTTGGCGAAAGATGTTTCATGATGTTTTGGACGCTTGGATTTCTGTTTACAACGGTACTTGTTTTCCGTTATGCAAAACTCCGGCAAATTACATCAGGACGTGGACTGCCTGTCCCAATACCCCATTGACCCAACCGGCATCAGCAGTCCTGACACCGATTCATGCGTTATTTATATGTCGGAGTTTCTTCATTTTGGCGATGAACAGCGGCGTGATCTAGCGTTAGGTTCAATCACGGACCGTCTCAACTGCGGCGCTTCTGACGAATCGTTTCGGGTGTTTACGTTGCATACGTCACAGTACATACCCTGAAGGTCCTGAACACCTGCTGGTGGTGTCCACTCACATGCGTTACACTGTCCCTCGGCAGCTACATGACGAACCCACAGCCGGGCCTTATGGTGCAACGAGCACTTATAATCACATGCGGTTTCGTTTCATTTGGCATGTGCTTTATCACTCCATACAGAAGTATGTTGGCAGTGGCGTACTGTGGCAACGACGCAAGAAGCAACCGACGGTTCCCACTGGCGTTCTTCATCCTATCGATATCCTAGCAGAGCCGGTCTTCCGCATCGGCCTCGAATGGCTAGGCCCTTTTAGCACGAAAGTGTTGCATGCCGGAGTCCTCGATGAACTTCCTGTAACAGATGTGACGTTCGAGGACAACGAGTAAAATATGTCTTCTTGACAAGGATGGTGCCGCCATCTAGAAGCGGTAAAGTGAAGTACTGCATCGTGACACTAACAAGAGCCGATAGGCAGCGCTTCGGTAGTCGCAGCGCAGCGTAGGCTCCAACGCGTTATAGCCTGGTGTTGCCACTTTCCGCTCAATGGTTTGTCGTTCGCGTCGGATGAAAGCCTTACGGCGGATTAGCCTGTGGCGCTTCGTCGCCTACGGAGTGTAGCTTCAACAAGCATCAGCAGTGCTTTCACGCTGGCTACTGCTTCGGTTGCGATGGTACCAACAAGAAAATTTTACGTAGAATCTCCTCAGGGAGTTCTCTGAATGATGCGTAAGCATTTCGTAGTACCGACGTGGTGTTGACCGCTGACACTCAACACTGCGGGTAATCCTAGCACTGCTCAGCGGCTGCGTTCGCTCACCGCCATTACGGTAAATGCGAAAGCGCTGCGGCAACATGAACTGATGCGGAAAACGGTGCAACCGGAATTGATGAGCCAGGTGCGCTGATGACGTTCCGGTTGTGGCTTACTAAAGGTTTGCCTAGTGCATGCCTGATTGCACACGTCACGTGGTCACAGAGATGCGCTTGTGTTACTGCTTGCGCGTTCTTCGTTGACTTCTTCCACAGCTGGCGCAAACATTGCTGCTAGTTCTATCTTGAAAGTGATCATCTTACGCGTAGAACGGACGGATGGACGCACAGACAGTTTTCGCGTTGGGTAACCATAAAAATACTTACGTATTTAAAGGTAGTAATAGGAAGTAACAATGCATTTTGATGAGAATGATAAGTAATCTAATTAATGTCTCTTGAGCGCGCAGGCTTTCGCCTTCACCCTCTTTGGCGTATGCTAAAGTGACTGTCATTTTTTGTTTCACACTTTCAATATTTAGTTACAGAGTATTTCACATAAAAGGCATACGCTGCCGGTGTTTTGTTTCATGTCATTTGTTTGTGGGCTGTCAATCTCAAAAGACAGAGGAACAACATTGTGAATAATGTGACCCTAAGTTTGAGCAACATTGATGGTAAAACATTGCTGCTAGCTTTATCTTGAAAGCGATCGTCTTAGGTAGGCACCGGCGTTACAAATGCAACGGCGTTATATCTAGGCTACCTAGTCTTAGGGCCTATTCACACTTGCAACTAAGCGAGGTCGCGCGACCAAGTTAGTCGCAAAGCGATCAGGCGCAAGTAGTCGCAAATGGTCGCTTTTCTCGAAATGCGACCGTTTCGGGCCAGTCGCTCACTGCTCGATTTTTCAGTCGCGCGACCGCAGTCGCAGAACAGCTGAACCAATCAGATGCGAAGGAACAGGACGTCCGTAAATGCTGACGCTTATTTTACGCGGCGATGACATTTCAAGCAGACGTGAACGGCATATTGTGAGACATTTCGGTTTAGCGATTCGTCGGCCGCATTTGTCAGTGTGAACATCGTTCGTCTTGAGTAGCTTTCTGGTCGCCAGTCGCAATCGGTCACGCGACCTCGCCTAGTCGCAACTGTAAATGGGCCCTAAGGCGTCTTATGCGGTGGACGGACGGACAAATTTCTCTTGAAGTAACCATAGATATGCTTACGCATTTAAAATCTGCTGCGTTAAGCGCCGCAAAAACAGAACACCGTCAGCGGGCGAATCTCGCTTTGGTCCGGCGAGAGACACGCCAGCGTGAAGCAGAATATCTTCGCGCGTTCGCGGCGCACGCTGGGAACTCTGCCACTCGCATTCGTGATGCTCAGCGCGTCGCAGCTCAACTGGCCTCTGTATGCATATGTTAAAAACCTTATACAACCGAGAAAACTACTATCCTTACTTCGTATGTCTGTCTACTAATTAGCCATCGCAATCGATGCTCCGCATTTCGGACGAAACTGCGACTTTTTAAATGCGAATGCATTTCTTAGTCGGGGCATGTCAGGCGTCTGTCGGTGTCCGCGCGCCGGCAGGTGTTATCTCTCCGCTCTCACTCCCTCTCCCATAGCAACAGCTGCGGGCGCGCGCGCTTATCCTCGCCCCTAGCAACCGGAGCGGTGGTGCGGGCGGAGTAGCGGAGAGTGAGTGGAGAGGAGGAGCGCGCTCTGGCGTGTGAGGGCACTCGCATCGCGGGAACTCGGCGGAGCTCCCGCGTGTGTGGAGAGAGTGTAGGAGAGGGTAGGTGCAGTGCTTCGCCGCTCCTTCTCTCGCCGTTCGCTCTCTCTCCTCCCTGCGCCCCACTCTCCCGTTCGCTCGCTCGCACGTATATATAAATGGAGTGAAGCGCGCGCCTCACTCTCGACCGTTCGCTGGCTGGGCGCTTCTCAAGGCGATGGCAGAAGTCGGTGAAGGCGAATGTCTGACGGCAACGGTACCCCTAGCAAGAAGTGTAATACAATCCAACCCGAGCACTACACCTCTCGCTGGAGGTGACGTCACTGCAGTAGCTTCAACGTCATCATCAACCGGAGGAGAAGAAGCGGAAGACAAGGCTGCGAAGCGAAGAGCGCGTGATGCCGAACCCAAGCGAGCTGCCGATACCGAACTCCGTGCTCGGGAAGCCGCTGCGAAACGCCAACGCCGAGCCGAAGATCCGGAAATGTTGGTCTGGCGATGGAGAATCTCACGCAGCAACTCGTACTGCACGGCGAGTACTCTATGCAGTGTGCCTCCGCCGAGTCCGACAAGTGTCCGACTACCATTCACGGAAGTTGCATTGATCTCGCCTTTAGCCGAAACTGTGACGTGCGCATGCTTCTCAAAGACCCTTTGACTGTACACTTTAGCGACCACAAGGCTGTGATTATGGCCGTCAGGTGCAAAGACAACACAAACAGGTGCTGATGAATGTGTAAATAAATGGTTACGGTATAAATCCTCGTCTCGTCATTAATTTACGCCATTAAAATTACTACGCCGTGTACTCTCGGCGCAAGAAATGCATTCGCATTTCCTCACGATTCCCTTCAGGGAGGTGGGGGCAATTTTTTTAACAGCGGAGCTGCTTAAGCTCTTCGTTCCGCCGCGTAGTGGGAACAAAACCTGCTCCTTGCAATGAAGCCACCACGCGTTGCCTAGCAACCACCTCGCGGAGCGGCGTGTGCTTCTCCTCTTCTCCTTGCCGTGCACATGTTGCCTTGACATGGGACGTTTAGGAGAGCGAAGGAGAGCATGAGCGTGGCGTGCACTATGTTTAGGAGAGAAAGAGAAAATGAGAGTGAGAGAGAGAGAAAGAAATTGCAACAGCACCAACTAGGCAACGCGCAGAGCTGCTGCCAACGCCGTCCGCGTTTACCCGTTTCGCCGCGTTTGCGCCAAACGCGCGCGTTGTCCGTGACTGCAGCACTCGCCTCTGGCGGCGGCTCGGCAGGTTTCGACCAGCCACGCCCCGGCAAGCGTTAATGCACAGCTTGGCCGTTACATCACCAGGGAGATAAAGCTCGGAGCCGCTGCGACGGTGGTAGAACACTGCGACGGCGGTAGAATCATCGAAATTGCTGGTGATTTTACACTGCTTAACTTTCACTTCATACATCTTGCCCTGTCCTATGCCAAGCTTTCTTAGTGATTTCATGCTACCGGCATTTTTTACTGCTTCCTCAACCTTACTGACATTATACTTTTGAATATCCCTTACTTTGTTCCTGTTCATCCTGTTTGAGAGTTCAGTAAACTCAATTTTCATATTTTGAATTAGACAACCTTGCTTGCTTTGACATGCTTTGACTTTTCCTTATTAGGTCGTTTATTACTTAGGAGGGCTTACCTACTTGTTGCCTTGTCGCCTTACCCCTGTTACGATTCGCTTAGAGCGGCCATGCCAGGACCACGTGCAGTCAGTTCCCATTCACTTTGAGCGGCCATGGCCGGACCACGTGCAAGCGCATGGTAATCGCCATGCCTAACGATCTCGCTCATCAACATGAACAGACGTGTCTATCGCGAAGGTCACATATACATGAGAGACGAAACCTGCCGTGCCGCCTTGCGACCATACCACCCCTGCTGGGGACGTTCATCCCGGTACGGTCGCCCACCCTCACTACTTCGTCTGGTTTGCCCTGTCTTGCAGTGGGGGAGAGGACAGGGGAACAGTGCCTGAATGGTGTATGATATAAGACAGCCAGCAAGCAGCCACGTAGATGTCTTGTACGTTTTCTTTAGAGCACACCGCTCACTCGTAACCATGTATTTAAACTTGTCTTATTTGTTTTACGCCGCCTTGTCTTCCCTGCCGGACCCTCACCGATGGTCAACTTAGTTCGAGCTGCAAGCAGACGCTGTTGAAGGTTCACCAAACCGAGGCCCGTAACACACCCCACTTATGTTGCTCCTTCTGAAATCAGCTTAGTTAGGGCTTCATTTTTTACTTCTACGTTAGCTTCGTTTTGCGGGTGTAAAGCTGCAGATTTGTTTGCGAGTACCAGACTGAGTCTTCTGCTTTTACTCTCACTCCGTCGAGGTTGGTCTGTTTCTTCGTGAATAATATTTCTCTATCTTTTTTTTTTTCAAATTGAGACTTGTCCTAGACCTGACAAACCTATGATTGAGCCCTTCACCCATCATAAGACTTCTACATCCTGGAATACACTGGGATCGGCCGAGAGTTTGAAATATGTTGATTTCTTTTTACTTTATAAGGGCTTTTTCAAGTCTACTTCCTGTTACTGCCCTTCGTGAAGAAGGTATTCACTATTCGGAGTCTATAACTTTTCGCAAATTTTATCAACATATTTCCTCTACTTTTCCTAGAATCGATGTCGTAGCTGCCAATTGATCATTCTCCAGCCTGCCTTTTCCTCACTTTTGCCTTGAAGTCGTTCATGACTGCAAAATACTGAGTCTGTATTTTTCTCATTTTCAATTCAACATCTTCATAACATTGTTCTATTTCTTCGTCATCATGACTGCACGTTGGAGCGTAGGCTTGTACTGCCTGTATTCTGTCTCCTAATCACCTTTAATACTGCTACACACTCATAAATGTTGTAGAAATAATAAATGTTGCCTGCCATGTTTGTATTAATTAAATCGTACCCCATACTTTCTTATAGCTGGAAGACCGCCTTTGCAGAGGGCATGTCCATTGGTCACCACTTTATAAGCCTCACCAGCTCTTCTAACGTCACTAAGGTCAATATATCCCTGGCAATTCCTCGGAGCCCGGCTAAGTTAGCGTGTTAGGCGTTGCCAGGTTCACTCTCCAGTGGCAGCCTGTCCGAATGCAGAGATTATTAAAACTGTCTGTCGTATCGCAGGTCTGACCGCCGCCTTAGGTATGTGCTCCGCAGCCGCTGAGTACTGGGAGCCGCGGATTAATCGCAAAACTCATGAGGGGGGTAGGGGACGATTACTGCGCCGGGGAGACCAGTTACTGTTCTGGTGAAGGATTTTTTAAGCTCAGTGGGCCTTAATAATTTGATTGCATCTGGACTAGTATAGCCCCACTGCACACTAAACATTTTCACACCCTTAAGGGTGTTAAAATGGGTGTTATCCGCATTTACACCCCCTGCACACCCTTTTAGCACCCATTTTGTTAAAAACACCCTATCATATGGGTGTATACGGCACATAAGGTGTGAAGTTGCACAAAGAAGGGTGTTAAATCGACGTCTGAAGGGTGTTGAACACAAGGATGCATGCATAAATCTGGCCATAAGAACGCGTATACGTCCGCGCAATGAGCCATGTGTCTATGTATGTCATTTTTAGGTGCGAAGCTCCTTAAGGCGGCACCCGTTCGTCCCTCGTCGTAGTAGTAGTGTGTAACCAGTCTGAGAAAAATGAGAAGAAAAAAAATTCCGAACTTGTGTCCGTAGCGCGGAATCGAACCAGGGACCCCTCGCTTCCGAGCGCGCCGCGTTAGCCCACTACGCCACGAAGCACACATAGACACAAGCACCACGATGGCAATAAATACCCAACATTAACGAAAGGCCGCGTTTGTAGCGGGTTTCTAACGCGTTTGCGCTGGCGCGTTACGGCCCGTGTAAGAAGCTGGTGTAAGACGCTGTGGCCTCTCCGCCTTACCTTCAACGCGTTTCGAACGCGCTGCCCAAGGCGGTGGCAAGTCAAGTTCAAGTCGAGGAGCGTTTATGAATACGGGGGTATACTCTCTCAGCAGTCATGTGATGGCGTCGGCAAACGCGGTGCACGTTCCGGCACGTGTAAATGGCTGCGTAAGACGCTGTGGCCGCTCCCCCTTACTAGAGAGTACTGCACGTCTCTAACGCGTTTGTGCTAGCGTCCCCTTAAGCGGGAGATCCGATGATTCCCTCCGGAGCTTCGCCCACTCATCATCATTCACCCCGTGGATATGCTGTGATTTTTTTTTCTTAGATACTGATGTTACTGGTATGACGGGCACTCAAAAACGTATTACCTTGAAAAGTACACAAATTCACTTGGAATTTCATGAAATATCATTAGATTTAGTTCTCACTGTGATACTACAGTGCAATTAGACACTTTTAATACAAACTGCAATAGTTGAATGAAAACGCGCAAGCAACTCGCAAAATTTTGCAGGAATTTAGCGGTGCCTTTAACAGACCAACAAAAAGTGGCGAACCCCGGTGAGATGTCTTTTTAAGCGATTCAAGGTAGCAATTAGACACGCAGGCATAAAAATTAGTCTAATTCACTTGTCAACCAACCAAGTCAGACGATCCTGCTTACTTAATTGAAGCCCATCATCGATATAGTTCATAAATGGTTCTTTGAATGCCAAGAACTGATGCCGCTAATTGCTTCAGTGTAATGAATTCCGGACTATGGAAATATGGGAAACCGAAACATGTACTGCGGAAGAGCACAACTGTCACTCCTTTGGCAGACGCCACGAGTGATGTGAATGCTTGCGCCTCACACGTGGCACGACCAATAATGTAGCGCTCTTATCGAGCCACGGTCTCGCTAGAAACTTTATGCTGTGACCTGGCATGGTCTCCTTGATCGGACGCAGCCGGTATTTTGATCGTACCTGTAGAAGCGCGCTGATCGGCTCACTCACGGTCACGATTTCAGCGATGCACTCAAAGTCATGCAGCCCAGACATCGTAAAAAAAAAAACGTAGCGCTCGACACGAAACGTATTCGCCACTCCCAGCTCACCGGTACAGCTAGAGACTACAACGAAGTGGCAGCAAGCACCCGGCCACGCCAACAAGCAAAGCTGTGAGAATAAAGGGGTAACGGCAGATAATTTTTACAGTTCGACTGAATTCGGCGCAGCGCGATTTACGCGGCTGCGCCCTCCCTACTGAAAAGCGACCGGAACTGACGGGACGTGGATTCTAACTTACGACCATCAAATCAGAAGCCCATTGCTCTACATCTGCTTCACGCCACCAATGATAACTTACAGACTATGACACATACAGAGTATTCGAGATTCACGAATACGAGTAAACAGTACAGTAATGTTGCTTCGACGACACCGAAGAGCTAAAATTTTACACTGATCATGCATGCATGGTTACTGATGTCAAGGCACGGTGTGCGACAAAGGGAATAACACCTCTGCTTAACGAAATACAAAAAATATCCATAAAACCCAGCTAATCTTTATACATAAATATGCCTGGAGATGACTAAATGAAATGCCTGAAGAGTTTGTGGCAGGTAGCCTAGTTGCCGCGGAAACGTAGTCCATTAGTTCCCTTCCACCTTGTGTTTAGCCAAACGAATAATGTTGCATTTTGCACAGCGGTGTTTCTGGTTTCCAATATTAACAATACAATGTGTTTCTATCAAAAGTGCACAAACAACCTTTCGTTCCATTTCACAATTATTATAAATCTAAAAAAATGGTGCGCTCCTTGCTATATCAAGCAAGTTCAAAACACCAGCCTTGGACCTTGCACATAGGCGTATTTACCTTGGTGGCAGGGTGGGCACAAGTATGCCATTTGTTCACCTCCTTCCCACTTTTGAAAGGAAGCGTTTTAGTCTAAAGACTGGAAAATCCAACAAAAAAACCGTGGCGAAAAAATTTTATTTCGGAATGCATTACCCACATGAGTAATGCTCCTCTTTTTAACGTATCGCCTGCTTGCGCACTGAGGATTGTGCTTCGTACCACGCTGCGAAGAGCTGTAGCAGACGACTAACGGGGCAGCAGCGCAGTCCACGTGCGCCATGCACGCCGGCATTCCAGAGAAGGCTGACAAGGGGCAGTTCCCGCGTTTTGTGACCACCTAAGCATATTTGAAAGCACACAATTGCATTGCTATATTTAACCTAATGATGAGGGGGCTTTGGTCCTCATAAACTATTATAATTAGCCGCGTATCGCACAAAATTTGTGGATTATCAAATATCGATACTTTTGAATATATATGCGCGTGTGTTTGTGTGTCGAACTTCACTTAACCTAGCTATGTTGCAAAAACGAGCTTCAGTAGGCTGCCAAGCATTTTGGCAGTGGTTGTCCCGTGCGATCTTTGAGCTTTGTTGTGGGTACTTGACGTTCTTTTCGGAGGCTATCTATGGTTGTTTATTTGTTTGCATGCTTGCATGTATATTTGCATGTAGCCGTTTTCCCGATTGCCTGGATCACTGGGTAGTCAGTGATCGAATCGATAGCGCATCGGGTGGCTGTGCTGACGTATCAGAGTTTGAAACCAACTATCGGAGGCATTTGCGTGATGGAGTATGTGGTAATGTGAACATACGTGCTGCTCCTCAACGAACCTTTTTCACGCCAAGACGGGTCACTGTAGACGTGGGACTGGGTAGGTACTGCTGCTCGCAGAAACACTTTGATGACGACTTGGCCTACTTAGTATATGCCTGTATACGTGTGTGCCGCTCTTCAATGAACGTCTTTGGCGCTAACTTGGGAAACTAGGCATGTGCAACTTGGAATGTGCCCCTCTACAAAGACGAAAAATATCCCTTAAAATTTTCCGATGTTGATGAAAACAAGCCCACGTCGCATGGCTTCCTCTAGGACAGCCACCCGACGCATTAGCAGGCTGCGCCACAAAGGCCCTGGGTATGCGTCGCTTTTCAATGAGAGCCTTTCACGGCCACGCTTTAGTGAGCTGTGCCATTAGACATTTTTTTAGCGTACGTTATACCAATGCGTACGCCATAATATAGTGGGTCGTCATTGCGCATTCGGAGAACGCTAAACAACCAATAGCGTGTAGCGTACGTACGCATGCTATTTCTCAGATTTAGCATTGCCGTCTTTGAGCGGTTTACGTAGTTTACGTAAAACATGGCCGCGGTCCCGGCTGCCGACTTCGAATTGAATTTGGCGTTGCTTTTGTACAATTCAATTCGTTCGTAGCAAATGAATTTGTATACTGCTTTCGCTTAGTCTAAGGCCGCTTCGACGGCAGAGTATTATGGGTAACCATGTGGAGATTTCTACAACGCTTCGCGTTTCTAAGGAGTCGAAGCCTATAAGGAGAGAAACCTTCGTCGGCGCCCCTTATCGGTGAAGTGGACAGATAGACTGAACGACGGCATATGGCCTCTGAGATCAGAAGATCTCGCAGGCCAACTAAAGTCGTAATAAACGTGCGCTGCTGAGCGTACGTTGTACTATAGCGTATAGCATACGCATAGTTGTGTACGCTATACTTTAAGTGTGTATTATTAAACTGGGTATATACCACTCTTGAATTAATCTCTCACCAGCTTGGGTTACAGAGTGTGCGGCCAAGTGAAGGAACCATTTTCAGCATTCGCAGCCACCGGCCTATCATGTGTTAAGGGAATGGGGCTTTGTGAACTTTCGACCGCGTCTGCTTGGAGCTCGAACCAGGTTGACCACCGGAGAGGGTTCTGCAGGGAGGTTGAGGTGACGTAAAAACAAATAACAGCAGTTTAATACATCATTACGGGTGAGCGGTGCGCTTCAAAGAAAAAAAAAAAACGTAACGTTCAGCATGTGTGCACATGCACGCGAGTGCAGAGAAAATGTGACGCCACATGGCGGCCCGCTGGCTTTCTTATACCCTGCACAATTCTCCTTCTCATTCTCCTTCTCCGCTGCCCCCAATGCAGAGGGCCTTGTCAGGAGACGTCGGGGCAACCCAAACGATGTCGCGGGTTTGAGCGTGCGAAGGAGCGGAGTCGGATTTGCACATTCCGCGCATACTCCCCTCGCTCACACGCGACGGACAAGTTTGTTCATGTTGACGAACGTGACTGTTCGGCACGCCGGGTCCGATGCGTTTGGCATTCGTTCCGTTCATGGCCGCTCAAAGTGAAACGTAACGCATGATTCTTGCCTCGGAGGCCATTCCCGGACTTCTCGGTTGTGCCACTAGATCGCGCAGCGTGTCCAGGAAGAAGCACGAGAGGAACGCATTTTTTACCTATTTTTTTTTTTCTTCATAAACGCTCACAGTTTGCTTCCCCGGTGCCTTCGGCGAACTAAACAAGGCCCCTTGTTCAAACTAGGGGGAATTAGGAGTACGTTATAGCTAACGCGTTGGCAACGTTCCAAATAGGTGGCTGAAATGATATTTTTTTTTTACAATAGATTACGAGTGAAGTTCTTCCAGAGCTTTATCAGTGTGTTTTACGACCGGCGTAAAACTTACACCGCTGCCCTGGCACAATTACAATTACATCCGAGCTGAACTTTTGCGGACGTAGGGGGAATGCTACCGGCCAAGCTTGTGTGCGACGTGTTTTTCAAATGCATGTTTATCAAATGCAGCTTCACTAGAAAAAAAATATAAAGTGATTTTTTATATATCTTAAGAAAGTGTTCGAAATTGTCAAGCGTAAACACAATACGTGGCGAAGATTTCACGTTTGTGGATTATTTATAAGCGTTGACAGTAAGGACAAAGTAACGGCTGAAATGTAGGTTGGTGGGTAATTGGAGGCGGGGGTAGTAAATTACGCATCCATGGCACTCTAAAGCGTTATGCGTGTGTCTAACTAACGGAGCAGAATTTAGCCTGCCGCATGCCCTGGCGCAACTACAAAGACCTCCGAGATCAAATTTAGCAAAAATGGTTGGAACCCTCTGAAAAATCTATATGTGAAGGTAAATTAGTTTGATCAAGCGCAGCTTTTTTTTGCTTTTTTTTAATCGCCTAATCAAGTTCTAGAACGTGCGATATGGCTGCTATCAGCGGCTTACCATTGTTCCGACATTGCTGTAGGCCGCTACATATTTGTGCTTAAAGGAAATGGGACGTGGAGGGGTCGTCATGTTTAGTGCGATGTATGGCACATTTTTTGTTTACGTTCCTGGTCTAGCTGAAGCGTTGCAAATATTTACTTAGCCCTCGTCTCTCTCTGCCCCCCCCCCCCCCCCCGACTGCTTTATTTCATGCGTTATAAAGGTGCGTAGTTGGTTTCTCCGAGGTCCTCGGTGAGATAATCAAGGGAACTTGGGTACATTTGGCGAAAATATGGCGCATTATACGTTAATGGGTAGGTTACCGTCAAAATGAAGGGACCGATTCCGACATTTGCTGTTAATTGCGCATGCAAGCGATCCGGCGATTTATCAAAGTCTCTTACGAACAAAGCACTTTACTTCGGTGTTTTTGGGAGAACTGGGAACAAAACCAAGATGAAATCTAGCATAGATAGGGGGGGAAGGAGAATGGAGGGGGAGGCTATTGTTAATATTCTGGTGAAATAAATTGTATGTACTCGAATGTCTTGCGTGCAGGCGTACCACAATATTCCGGCAACTTTTTCAAGTATAAATACAGAAACTGAAACTCCTATTTTAAATGCGCTAATCAAAGAGCTTTGCTGGAAAGTGTTTTGTAATTATGCAAAATCGCAAACATCTGCTGATGTTTTTCTTTTCTTTCTCTCTCTCTCTTGTGAGTATTGTAGGTCTTTATGTTGCCTGTATATTGCTGCGTTTACCTCCACAATATTATTGCCCTAACTAGCGATAAATGTTTGCTGTAGACTTACAGATAAAGTAGTATCATTTGTTGAATTATCAAAATTGTAGCAAATGTCTAATTTTAGATATGCTGCACTGCTGCTACTGTGCGTGGTCAGGCACTTCTGTCAGGCACTAATTGCCTTTTGGAACTGCATCATCTTGAGATTTTATATAATTTCAATGATTATATTCAAAGCAGGTTTTGAACCACCATTGTTCACCGTGTGTGACCATCTGTGTGACATAGCTGGCAACTACGCAATTGCCTGACATTGCATGTACAAGCTCTTGTTCTTAGTGCACTAGCAACTTGCAATATATATATATATATATATATATATATATATATATATATTGTCACGTTCTAGGAGAATGGGTGACCTGAAGCGTTGAGTTCGAGTCTCTGACCGCCAGCCGATCAAACGCAAAACTCAAGAACCCGCGCGTGGATCGGAGTATTTTCGTCTGCTTCTTCGCTGGCGCCCGTCAAAGCAGGTGCGGGCGCATGGCGCGCGGACTAGCACACGCATTCGGCTTTATACTTATGTAGCACATGTTGCAAGGTGTGGCAATATATATATATATATATATATATATATATATATATATTGTAGCGAAGAAGAGACGCTAGTGGGTTCAACGCTACTGGATCAAAACGCTAGTGGGTCGAGCGCTCTTGATCGGCAACGGCTCTCGTGCTTGAAAGCTGTTACTGCGCTGACCGTTTACGTTGCGCTGCTCCAAGCTCTGCCGAATAAACACCTTTAGAATTGGTGGATTGTGCTGGGTAACCTCAGTATATCATCCTGGAACTCCGATCCCGTACCCTACCATCTACCATGCCCCAAGACGCCTCCGAGCAAACGCCTCATGCCACACCCACTGCGTGTCCCGGGGTACCTCGACACCGCGACCCTCCGATCTACACAGGAGCGGACGACACTGACGTGGACGAATGGCTCACGGCGTATGACAGGGTAAGCGCCCATAACAAGTGGGACGAAGCGGACAAACTGCGCCATGTTCTGTTCTACCTTGCTGGTGTGGCCAGCCTGTGGTATAACAACCATGAAGCAGAGTTCCAGACATGGTCCGAATTTAAGACTTCCTTCGCCGATGTATTTGGTCGCCCTGCTGTTCGCAAGATGCGTGCCGAGCAGCGTTTGCGAGAACGAGCTCAACAGCCAGGTGAAACATTCACCAGCTACATTGAAGATGTCCTCGACCTATGCCGGAAAGTCAATTCGACTATGGCGGAGTCTGATCGACTCCAAAACATACTGAAGGGCATTGAGGACGACGCCTTTAACATGTTGCTGGCCAAAAATCCTCGCTCTGTGGCCGAAATTATCCTGCTGTGCCAGAGCTATGAAGAACTCCGCAGGCAGCGATCACTTACCCGTCGATCTCTACGGGACGAACACCTCGCTGGTTTGGCTGCCATGTCCGACCAGACAGCTTTGCTCGCAGAGATGAAGGCGTTCGTCCGCGAGGAAGTTGCCCGGCAACTCTCGTTGATGGATTTTGCACAGCCGCAGCCGGTACACGCGCCAACGCCGAGTTTTGCGCCTCCGCTTCGCCGCGCCATAGCGCAAGAAATCAACGACGTTTTGCCTGAACACCACCAGCACGTTCCGGCGGCTGCACCTCACAGCTACGCTGAAGTCATGGCCAGACCCCGACAGATCCCGACGGCTGTACCACTCAGCTACGCGGAAGTCGTCACCCAGCCCCAACAACTCCCTCAACGGGGCCCTCTCACCTACGCCGAAGCCCTCGCTATGCCTCGACCACAACCTGCCATGCAATCACTTCACCAGCCGCCCCGTCCAACCCGTCCTCCCACATGGATGGGACCTGTCGCAGCGACTCGGTGGCGTACAGCGGACAATCGGCCGATATGTTTTGCGTGCGGCTACGCAGGCCACGTCGCACGCCACTGTAGTCGCGTGCAGTCGCCTAGCGCTACACCATATGCGCCAAGTCGTATGGTGGATTCACCGCGCCCATATTACGATGATGAACCTCGTGCTGCGTCACCACCATTCCGCCGGTCTGCCACCATCCGCCGCTCACCTTCTCCACGTCGACGCTCCCCATCACCAATGCGGCCTCGTCCCGAAGCTCGGGAAGAGGAAAACTAGTCGTCGCAGTCCATGAGGCAAGGGCTGCGATGCCGTCGAAACGCGAAAGTCCTCAACGTAGCCCGACCAATGTGATAGAAGTGTTAGTTGACGGTGTGCGCATATATGCCCTCGTAGACACCGGAGCCGCTGTATCAGTTATGGACGCAAAGCTTTGTCGCTTCCTTCGAAAGGTCACGACCCCCCTTGCTGGATTCTCCCTCCGCACAGCAGGCGCACAGCGTATTGACCCGATAGCGGCGTGCACCGCTCGTGTTCTCATCGAGGACGTTGTATACGCCGTCGAATTTATTGTGATTTCATCGTGCTCCCACGAAGTTATCCTGGGGTGGGACTTCCTTGCCCGCCACAATGCCGTCATTCATTGCGCACGGGCCGAACTAGAACTGTCGCCGATGTCAGATATGACGCTTGCCGATAATGCTTCTTGTGTGAACAAACTACTCGTCAGGCACGACACCAACGTGCCTCCCAACTCGTCAGTGATTGTCGCTATGCATTGCAGCAGCCTCTCCGACGCCGTCGCACTACTTTCTCCATCCGGCCGCATTTATAATCGAAAAGGTCTGCTGCTACCTTTTGCGACAGTGAACGTGAAACAGGGCTCTACTGCTATTTTCGTCTGTAACCCCTTGCCATACCCTGTGATGCTGCTTCAAGGCGAATGTCTTGGCTATGTGGAAGCGATCGACGCCGTACAAATTACGGATGCTCCCGAAGACACGTCCTTAGCCAGTTACAGCACGCTCGGTTCTATCTCTAAGTCCGACCCTTTACCCACAGCCACAGATGTGTTCGATTCATCTATTGCCAATGGTCTCACCCCAGCTCAGCGTTCTCAGCTCCTGCGCATCTTAGAAGAATTTCGTTCTTCTTTTGATGTTGGGCAACCTTCCCTGGGCCGGACGTCTGCTGTCACGCATCATATTGACACTGGCTCCCAATCGCCATTGCGGCAACGCCCATATCGCGTCTCTGCCGCAGAACGTCGTGTGATTAGTGAGCATGTCGACGAAATGCTTCACCGCGAAGTAATCCGACCCTCAAACAGTCCTTGGGCATCTCCTGTCGTCCTTGTTACGAAAAAAGATGGCTCTGTACGGTTCTGTGTAGACTATCGGCGCCTGAACAAGATCACTCGCAAAGATGTATACCCGCTACCGCGAATTGATGACGCTATCGATAGCCTACAAGGAGCTGAATTCTTTTCATCTCTAGATTTACGCTCCGGCTATTGGCAAGTGCCCATGGCTGACGCCGATAGGCCGAAGACAGCCTTTGTCACACCCGACGGCTTATACGAATTTAACGTCATGCCGTTTGGACTTTGTAATGCGCCAGCAACCTTCGAACGCATGATGGACACAGTTCTGCGCGGCTTGAAGTGGCACACATGTTTATGTTACCTAGACGACGTGGTTGTTTTTGCCCATGACTTCACCACTCACCTTCAACGCCTCCGGCGTGTTTTGACGTGCCTAACAAACGCTGGCCTACAACTGAACCTAAAGAAGTGCCGATTTGCAGCGCGGCAGCTCACGATACTGGGTTACGTCGTCTCGAAGGATGGAATCCTCCCCGATCCAGCCAAACTTCGTGCCGTCGCCGAATTCCCGAAACCGACGTCCGTCAAAGAACTGCGCAGTTTCGTGGGCTTATGTTCCTACTTCAGGCGCTTCATTCGTAATTTCGCCGCCGTCATATCGCCCCTGACGAAGCTCCTTGGAAGCAACGGACCCCTCCATTCGTGGTCATCCGAGTGCGACGAAGCGTTCGCAAAGCTCCGTCGTTTGCTGACGTCTCCCCCCATTTTGCGTCACTACGACCCAACGGCACCTATTGAGGTACACACGGATGCCAGCGGTGTTGGCCTCGGCGCTGTCCTAGCGCAACGCAAACAAGGCTTTCCTGAATATGTTGTGGCATATGCAAGCCGTACGCTTACTAAGGCCGAGACCAATTACACCGTCACGGAAAAAGAATGCCTGGCGATCATCTGGGCGCTTACTAAGTTCCGGCCCTATTTGTATGGTCGCCAATTTGATGTCGTCACGGACCACCATGCATTATGCTGGCTGTCGTCATTGAAGGATCCCTCAGGCCGTCTCGCCCGCTGGGCACTTCGATTGCAGGATTACGATATCCGCGTACTTTACCGCAACGGACGCCAGCATGCTGACGCTGACGCCCTCTCACGTTCTCCCTTGCCTGACGACAATGCCTGCTGCTCACTATCCCAGCTTGACGTTTCTTCCATCGACATTGGGACCATCGCTTCCGAGCAGCGCAAGGACCCCTGGATTGCCTCCATCATAGACTTCCTTGCTGATCCGTCATCGCAGCCAACCACTCGTGCATTGCGCCGTCAAGCTCGCCATTTCTCCATTCGCGATGACCTGCTTCACCGACGCAATTACACCTCTGACGGACGCCAGTGGTTATTAGTAGTACCTCGAAGCCTCCGTTCGGAAATCTGCGCATCGTTCCACTCTGATCCACAGTGTGCACACTCGGGACTTTTCAAAACTTACCAGCGCATCCGACAACGCTACTACTGGCGAGGAATGTACCACTACGTTCAGAAGTTCGTTCGCTCATGCCCCGACTGCCAGCGCCGGAAATCTTCACCCCAGCTCTCGCCAGCTGGTCTGCAGCCTCTACCCTGCCCTAACCGGCCGTTCGGTCGTGTTGGAATCGATCTGTATGGACCACTTCCTTTGACATCAGCTGGTAACCGCTGGGCCATTGTTGCAGTCGATCACCTCACACGATACGCCGAAACGGCCGCCCTTCCGGCAGCAACAGCGCGCGACGTTGCCACATTCCTGCTTCGCCGATTCATTCTGCGGCATGGTCCACCTGAAGAACTGCTCAGCGATCGCGGACGCGTCTTCCTGTCGGAGGTAGTTGAAGCCATCCTCAAAGAGTGCCACGTTGTTCATCGCACAACTACGGCGTACCACCCTCAAACGAATGGCCTCACGGAACGCTTCAACCGTACGCTCGGTGATATGCTTTCAATGTACGTCGCCTCCGACCACACGAACTGGGACGCCATCCTACCCTTCGTAACCTACGCGTATAACACCGCTACGCAGACCACCACTGGTTTTTCACCATATTTCTTACTGTATGGTCGGCACCCTTCGCACACCATCGACACAATTCTGCCGTATCGGCCGGATGCATCCGAGTTCGTGCCTATCTCTGCCACGGTCAGACATGCAGAAGAGTGCCGCAACCTCGCTCGGGCATTTACTACCGAAGATCAAGAGCGCCAGAGGAGCACTCGCAGTGACGCCACTTTCACGCTCACCTTCGATCCGGGAGCGCTCGTGTGGCTCTCAGTCCCTTTGACTGCCCCTGGCCTCTCATCAAAACTGGTTCCGAAATATGAAGGCCCTTATCGTGTCATCGAACGCGCATCTCCTGTGAACTATGTAATAGAACCAGTCGAGCCATCTTCAGACATGCGCCGCCGTGGACGAGACATTGTCCATGTCGACCGTCTAAAGCCTTACTACGACCCGCTCATTGTGACGAACTGTTAGGTCGCCGGACGGCTCCCTTATCGCTCCCGGGGGTGATTGTAGCGAAGAAGAGACGCTAGTGGGTTCAACGCTACTGGATCAAAACGCTAGTGGGTCGAGCGCTCTTGATCGGCAACGGCTCTCGTGCTTGAAAGCTGTTACTGCGCTGACCGTTGACGTTGCGCTGCTCCAAGCTCTGCCGAATAAACACCTTTAGAATATATATATATATATATATATATATATGTGTGTGTGTGTGTGTGTGTGTGTGTGCGTGCGTGCGTGCCTGCGTGTGTGACCCGCCGCGGTCGCTCAGTCAGCGAAGGCGTTGCGCTGCTGAGTGAGCGACTGATGGCGGCCGCATTTCGATGGAGGCGAAATGCAAAAACGCCCGTGTGCTTGCGTTGTAGTGCGCGTTAAAGAACCCCAGGTGGTTAAAATTTATCAGGAGCCCTCCACTACGGCGTGCCTCATTATCAGAACTGGTGTTGTTACGTAAAACCCCAAAAAGAAGAAATGTGAGCGTGTCTGAGGACATGATTAACGAATATCGAGCCCCTGGGTGTCGCTTAGTCTCCTTCGTAGATATATATAGTGGGACAGAGAGAGGGTGAATGGGTTGCTCATTGCCTACCTGCTTATGAAGTAGTTAATACGCCTCTGACCTTAAATTGACTTATAACTGGAAGCTCAACAATACTTTCGACGTACTGCATCTCACTCAGTATATACAAATCCCTCATTAAAATATGGGGCAGAAACTTGGAGGTTAACAAGGAAGCTCGAGAACAAGTTAAGGACCACACAAAGAGCGATGGAAGCAAAAATGTTAGGCATAACGTTAAGAGACAGGAAGAGAGCGGTGTGGATCAGAGAACAAATGGGGATAGACGATATTCTAGTTGACATTAAGCGGAAGAAATGGAGCTGGGCAGGCCATGTAATGCGTAGGATGGATAACCGGTGGACCATTGGAGTTACAGAATGGATACCAAGAGAAGGGAAGCGCAGTCGAGGACGGCAGAAAGTCAGGTGGGATGATGAGGTTAGGAAATTCGCAGGCCCAAGTTGGAATAAGCTAGCGCATAATTGGAGATCACAGGGAGAGGCACTCGTCCTGCAGTGGACGTAAAATATAGGCTGATGATGATGATGATGATGACTCCGGTGGTGCTACGTTACCAGTCGAAGAGCTCACTGATAATACAATATATCTCCATAGTCAAAAAAGGATCCTACGTCTTATGAATTTTGGAAACTATGATAGCTTTCATATGTAAACCGAAATTCTGCATTAAGAGTTTTTTGATACGACCTATCTAATTGTATTCTATATCTGTAAAGTTGCAAAATTATTGGAAATGTGACTAAGCATATTGAATGCATTGAACAAGTTTGGTAAAAGCGCATTTGGTTGTCATGTATTTAGTTCTCAAATTTTGGCATATTAGCGTACATCGCTATGTAAATAAAAAATTGTGGTGGAAATTCTATGAGGGTGATGATGATGTTGATGACGCTGATGGTAATAAGTGATGTTCTCTTGCGCAGTGACCAATGACGAAACTTTCTGTGCGACACACTCTCTAGAATATACACAGCGTGTTTCACTGTGGAGCTCATATAAAAGCCTTTGAATTGATTACCTTGTTCAAGGCAAAATAGAGAAAACAGTCATTCACCGTGTGCTCCGTACCGATAGTATCGGACGCCTATGATGGTGCACGTTTGAAGTATTCAGCTTGTTAAGCAGGTATTGAGAACAACAAAACAAGAAGGATAGCAGCAAGGTGACTGCGGGGAATAAATATTGTGTTGATAGTTAGCTTTAACAAGTAACTATACGTTCACTTGGATATATGCTTGTTGCATAGTTTTTATTTTTGCACCTAAATGTGAATATTTTGCTAAGATCAATTCTAATCTACAAGAATAAACGTTGCCCATTTCCTTTGGATGGACCACCTACAAAGGAGGAGGCACATCTCAAAACTGGACGCTACGTAGAAGCTGTCTTTTTCATCAGCCACTGCTTTGTCCTGAAGTCTTGCAGTCCGATGTATAAATTGTCTTATTTCCCATCGTAACATATTCAGAATATGTATTGTTACAGTCACTTGGAACTCCTTGTTCAGGATCCTGTACTACAAGATCGTAGTATATTGTCACTGTAAAATAAAGTTAAACAGTATAATTAGGACCCTGTCAAGAATTTCGTTACATGGATAAATATCTGGTTAGAACATGACTAAGCGAATGAAGCCTTGTGAAGCTTCACTTTCTAACTAAAAAAGCAATATCTTCCGCCAAATACCATTGTGAAAGAAGAAATCGGCACAATAGTAATTCTACAGCAAGAAAAACAAAACAAAACAAGGAAGCACGATTAAGAGAAGCATTATCAACTCATGGTGAAGTGGTGTTTCTCATTTTTAAAATAATAAATAGGCGGTGAAACAGAATTTCTTCTCAACTGAAAGACTCACAATGACTGCATATAGATCTCGAGTTGCAAGAGAGATTTCTTTCCATTATAAACACGTATATCCAATAGGGTGCAGAGAGAAAACCCGAAGAAAACAGGAAATCTAGAAGAATTATCACTACAGGCTTGAATGCTTCTGTTAGCTCAGAATGTTTTCAGCTATTGCAACAAAAAAAGTGTTTTTACATGACAGCAGTTATACGGCACACAAACGGAACAAACATGATGAGGGCCTCTGTTTTATGCCTTTCTTTATTGGCTTGCGTTCGCTGAGAGTCACTCCCATGACCGATGGGATAATGTAAAGATAATTCTAGCGGCTGCTGGACAGTGCTACTAGCGCTTAACAAAGATATGTTACTTTTTTAGATATGTTTTAAGGGTAATATGAGATTGGCTGCAGTTTACAATGACAGGTATTCTTGCTGTCATCGTATACATTTACACCAGACATTCAACGCATTTATACAGGGCTTCTATTCTCGACAAATATTGCGGCTAAATGGCGGACATTATTGGCCATGCTTTCCCACTGTTTGGCTTTCGAGTAGCGTTTATTGAAATATGTGCTGCAAATAGCAGGCATTGCAAAAACCGTTTCGGCGCTTTTATCAAAGTTACATAACGTGACGTGTTCCTGCTCACATTCTCAAATAAAGTTCTTTTCAAGCCCTTGGCAGCTATATTCCAGTGTTAGCGTTCAAGAAAGAAAGAGAAAGTTGTCTGTCTTAAGCAGTGCAATGTGCTTTCTATAATACAGGGTGTTTCTGCAAACACTTGCAAACATATTTCAAGGTTGCCTGCAGCAGATAGCACAATTCTAGTCCATGAGCTGGTCTACTCGAAAAGGCGGGCATTACTTGCACCAAGAAATTGAAATGCACAGGCGACTAATTAACAAAAATAGTAATTCATTCTTAACTAATTACCTTGTGGCCCTTATTTTAATTTACAACTTGTAGCCGTGGTGTTCGCAGGCGGATACACTTGGAAAGCATTCTCAGGGTGACGCCATTTTTGAGATATTAATTCCATAACTTTGCCGAGAAATCTATTGGCGTTCCGGCTACTTTCTTAATACAACGTCATGTTATGCATTGAAGAACAAAAGTAACTCGATCCTCAATACCCTTTTCCGCAATGTTGCGATAGAAATCCAAGTAGTGTGCGTTGCGAGCGTTCTGTCGCAGCGCCGAGGGTGTTGGGCATTCCGGTAAATGCTGACGAGCTGGGCGTTTTGACGGATGTGCGGAGGCGTAAACTAAAGCCCCATCCATACTACTACCGCCGTGATGAAGGGACTTAGGGTGCACTTGAGCGGCCTGCACCATGCAGCCACCTGGTGGCGCAGATCTTAACTGGACAAACACAGAGCTACTATTGCTGTAACCAACTGTAAACCATTGTTAACGTTTAAAAAAAGATTGTCGCACTTTCATCCGAAAGGCGCCGCATCAATTGCGATAGCAAATTAGTAGAGAGCTATCAGGAGCAAGGATACCAGTTCTATCAGCTGTATAAACTTGGACATGCAGCAGCACCAGCAACGCGCAGAACTGTTGTCGACGCCGTTGGCGTTTTGCCCGCGTTCGCACCGAACGCGCGCGGCGTTGGTGACTGTTTCCGGTGCCTCTGGGGGCGGCTCGGAGGTTTTCGGCGAGATCAGAACGGGACACTCGTCGAGCAGCGTCGGAAGTCTCTACCACTTTCTATCCTCGCAACGTTTTTATGTAAATACACATTTGGTGCCGCAGTTAAACATCGCCTCCCCTCCCTCCCTCCGGTCCCCCCACGCACGGCCTTTCGCGCGACGGAAGAAGTGGCGTTTGCTCCATATATATGGTGATTGGAAAGGAGGAAAGCGAAGCTTAATTCTAGAGCCCTTCAGGGAGCAGGGCGCCGAACGCGCGTTTGCTCCCCGTGAAAGCGCGCGTCCCTCGCGCGCTTTCAATCGCACATACAGCATACGGCGCGCGGCGACGATTTCATCGCCATGGACATCATACGGAACCTCACGGCAACGGCGACGACAGAAATCCGCTTTGGAGTGTCCATATAATTGCTATCGGAATAATACAATTTGTTCACAATTGCGCTTCTGCCGAAAATGTGCTCTAGCAGCAAAGTACACGTCATTACTGCTATGTTAGCACTGCTTGTCTAGTTAAGCTCTGTGCCACAAGGTGGCTGGGCACCGCGCAGGCCATTCACGTTTGCGCCTCCGCTCATCCGGTAAAACGCCAAGACCCAGTCCGCTAGCGCGGAAGATTACCTGAATAGTGGGCACTGTAAAACTCTCAATTGTGGTCGTTATCCACCGGCGTGAAGTGACGGCCGCAAACGAGTAGATGCTGGTACCGATTAGATACCGACATCCCGATGCGCTGCAGCCACACCGCTCGCATGTTGCCTTGCAGTGGGACACGATGTCGCTGCTCCTCCGTCAGCAACTACGTATTTTCGGTGGTCGCGCGCGCCGTATCCTGAAAGCGATCTGCCGACGGCTCGTACCTTTGTGAGCGCTGTGTTTTCGCCGCTCAGTTTCGGTTAAAGCGATAGACAGCCGAAAGGTCACTTAACTCACTGCTGCAACCGCGCTTGCTCACCCCAGCGTTTTGGCAGCGAGTGTCCGCGGTCATTGAGTGTGATGTGTTCATGTTTGCTAGTGCGCGCTGACACCATGCTTGTTAATTCAGTTAGTAAGCTAATGATTCCAAGTTTATACTGCCGATAAAACTACTATCCTTACCTCACATCGATGCTTCGCCTTTCTGGCGATATTGCGTATTTTTTGCTTCCCCTTTGAAACGAGGTGGTGACAAATAATCACCTAGCCTGCTTGAGTTGACCAGGTCCTGCTACATGCAACATACAGCTGCTACATGCAACTGCTACATGTCGGTACACTTGGTGGAATACAACGCAACTACAATGCAAAATTTACACGTATCGATGCTGCGCTGCGCGCTTGTCAAGTTGTGACAAGTGGCATGCCATGCCGCCGCAGACATACTTCCATAGATGTAGTGCTTTGTTTCCCTATATGGTATCGCTGGACGCGCTCGCCGCATGGCTTCGATGAATAGACTACGGTGCGTAATTCTGGCGCCATCTCGTAGCGGTCGTCGCCTGTGTCGCGCGGTACAATGATTTTCTTCTCACGCTTTCGCCATACCCTCTTCCTCCACTTTCCGCCTCACGGTTCCGCTGCACCCTCCTCCTGCGCTTTCCTCCTTGCGCTCTTTTCGCTATCGCAGACCTTTAATCGCCCGCTGCGCTCCGCGTTCGCTCTTCCTATTTTCGCTGTGGCTCGTTCGCTCGGGTACGCCGAGGGACAACGCCGACGCTGAACGCAGGAACGCGCGCCTAAGGGCTGCGCTCTGAAAACCTCTTACATTTCTCCCTCGCTGGGGTGGTATCGAAACCAGCCCGCAGTGGCTCCACGAGCACAGCAGTGCATCGCCATTTGCAGTGTGCGCCACAAATGCACTGGGTATGCGTCGCCTTTCAGTAAACGTCCTTCTCGCCCAGGCTTTAGCCAGCTGCGCTATTAATGCACTAGGTGTGCACCACACTTCAATAAACGTATCGCCGACTTAGGTATCTGAGTATGTACCACTATTTGTGCGGCTAGAGAGGAAACAATTCTTGTATTTGCACACACTGGCACCTCGTGCATCTAGCAGGCCACGCATGGCCTTCTTCACTGCGACGATAGGTGGCGCAGTGTGCCCAAACGATGCGTGAATATCAAGATTCGCTTCCAGCATGGCGGGTTTATGAAGGTTCGCACGCACCGACTCGCAATGAATTTCTGAGGCCTCATGCAGGCTTCACGGTGCAGTATTCATAAGGAAGCGCAAGAGAGCGATCCCACTGCTGTGCGCGCCTTATACATAACGCATTTCTACGGTGGCAACATGTTGTGTACCCATATTTCTTCATTGCTGAACACGTTACCCTCGCAGTCATTGTGCGATGGGTTGCGGTGAATTTTTTTTACAGGGTGGCCACTCTACCATCTGAGCTTATCAGGCGGCCACCAGACCGCGGAGGGAGGCCGGATTATTCGACGCCTTGAAGTAGATGGAAACTGAATATTGCAAATAATTACGCATAAGCACGCAAAGTACATGCGCTTTACTGAAAGTGAGCTTTACGCCATTTTCCTGACAATAGTCAATCGCCTAAGCTATAAAATAAATTCGTTGTGGTTTCGACGATGGCTTTGGAGACAAAGAAACAGGTGTACTGTTATAGTAATCGAACCCAGTACCAGATCATTTGCGGATCAGTCGTTCTAGTATCCGAGCTTGCCAAAATGAGATTTCGATACATTATTCATTCTTAGGGAGGTAAATCTGCTTCCTCACCAAAATTACGCTACTGCAGTATTTCACTTATGTCATCGCCGAGCTAATTCACTTTATGGTCTGCGTGAATGTACTGGTAGGCCGTAGTGGCTAAAGGTCATAAATTGTTACTTAGTATTCGAATACCTACTCTTGCAACACTACAGCTTTTAGCAAATTTTATATATTGAATACATCGAAAACGGTGGCTCGTGCGAGGTCGTCGGTTTCAGCGTAACGGGTTATATACTTGGTTGCGACAATGACCCACTTATGGCGGAAACGTCCAGAAATATCAGTGCCATCTAGGTCGAAGGGTGTGTGAGGCGGTTCAATAGTTTGGTGTTGCCTGGTGGGCTTAAGAGGTGATGACTTTCGTCGCTCACATTCGCATTCGCGGCAGCATTTGGCATAACGTTGGCCATTTACGTTAATCCAGGGCTAGTGCGACCCAGTTTGCGTGCTGTATCGGTGAGAAGACACTCCACGTAGAAGTGTGCTTGACATGGTAGCCAAATGCAATGTTGCCCTAGAAGTCTTTCGAAACTACCGGAATGCTCCCTAGATTGCTTGAATGGACATTTTTTCTTTAATGTCGTTTTTAGGAAGAAAGGCGTCTGCATGCGAGTTATATGGAGCGGTATGAGTGGTCGCCTGTAACTGATAGGACACATCTCAAGGTCTTTAAGCTGCCGTCTGGTCAAGTCCGAAACGGTGATGGCGCCCAGGGACCTCTCAACGTGCTCTGCCTGTTCACTGCCCACTTGCCTGTTCATTGCCCACTTCACTGGTCACTGTTCACTGCTCACTGTTCACATGCGTCTCCGTGTAAGCGTGCATGCGCTGGACAAAGCTCATGTGCACGTTCATTCGCAGTTTGCCTTTTGTGTCCTTGCTTACTCGCATGAAATAAAGTACGTCAGTGCATCGCCTGCAGGTCGCTGTTAACAATGGATGCGGTGACCTCGCATAAAGCTAGGGTGACGACTGCCTTGGGCACGGTTAGCCTGACTGCTGCTTTTCATGTGGTGGCATACGCTGCACAACTAGGTAGTTCTTAATTTCTCAGGTTCGTTGGCCAAGTTGGGGTCATGGTTATTCGATGGGAAAGCAATGGACACCAAGGCGCCGGTATAATCAGAGAAAATATACGCGGTCGGCCGCCCCACACCGGAAGCGTATATAAAACCTGGCATTTCTCCATAGGCCGGCAGTCCGACTTCCGCGGAGAAATGCGTCCACAACTGATGCACCCTCTACCGTTTGCGCTGATTAAGTTGAACGGGTGTAGCGGCGTTAACAAACGGTTGTGGAAGGGGAACAGTGCGCCTCAAAGTTTTTGCGTGCGTAGAACGCCATTACTCGGTTGGCTAAGGCACCAGAGGCCGACGATAATGTATGATGGCCAGCGGAGCTTGTGTAATTGGTCATTGATGACACTTGCGAGATATCTGACATTAGACTATGCTAGAGCGTAAATCTTTTGTAGCTCATTACGCAATGATGCCGCTTTAGCGGCCACAGACCAGGGAATAATGAAAAGATGTTACTTTGAATGCCCTTTATTCTAAAATAATTCATTTTCAAGGTATATTTCAGTTGTTGTTCTTGGCAGGGCGCTGCATAAGTAGAGTATGCCCATGTGGTATGTACTCCTGCCGTTGACGACCCTGCTACTAGCAGAGCACTGAAGACGCATTGCGAAGCGGCAAACCCTATGCTACGTGCGCCAAAGTCACACGGGCCAACCACTGACGACCAACTGCCGTTTTGCCACTGCGAACTCTCTATCGGCTCTAATGATCCCTTTTACACAGAAGTTCAGGCGGAGCTTACACGAGGAACAAAGTGTGTCATCGTCCGTAGTGCCTAGGCAAACGCACATTAGAAGTAAAGTTCACCAAAAAAGCCACCTTATCTCGCAAAATTATCCACAAGAAGTCCCTAGATGTATCCCTCGTAACTCGATCATGCGACCGACGCTGTTTGTTATCGCATGGCGATGCGAAAGAATAACGCATCCATTTATCTCTCGCACCATGGAGTGCGGCGCGCGCAGACTGATGGAGCCTGGCCTCTGAGATTTTATCGGAGCTGGTGCAATCATAGATGACATGAGTTGTCCAAGCCAAGCAGGTGCGGTGACGTTCATTGGCCTGCCCAGGCGCACAGCTGAGTCACGTGAAAGCAGTGCATCAGCCTTAATCAGCTGCTTAGTCAGCCTGCCGTGTGGAGTGCCACGTGTTGTTCGACCACGATGGACTTTGTTCGCGTCAAAGCGTGCAAGCTTGTTCCTTCGACCACGACATCTATTCGCCGGTTTCGTGACACTGACGGCGACCCAAGTGGAAAGTGTGAGCGAAATATTATCACATTGGAAGAGAACGTAGCACTCGTAAAGGTAGTCGTGTCAAGTGCTTATAAATAATATTTTGCGCATAGCGAACTTTTTTTTCCGGTTTCAATTAAATTTTATCGCACGCGTGGTTGTTTGATATCGTCTTTACCGATTACGTGTACATATATTGCAGCGTCATAGGCGTCTCTCAAAACACTTTCCTCTAATTTAGTAGCGTCTAATACTGAACAGCTCACTTCATTTTGTAATTTCAGCTGCTTAACAACTTAAAACTGAATATGTGAAGCTGTGGCCTAAGGAGCATGGCATAGCCATCCTATATATATTTACATATGTGTCACGCTTCCCTCTGCACCAGCTCCTTCTAACCGTTATACACACGACAAACATGAAACAAGACATTTGTCCTCATTAGATCTCTTCATCGACTTCTGGCATTGTGCATCTGCATGATGTTGCTGCTTGCATTTCAGCATAGCTTGTGGAATGGTGCTACAGAATAAACGTGAACCTTTCATGGCCGTAAAGTTATGCCCTGTGTTTTTAAATAAGAAATGAAAAATAAACATTCCAATGGAATACATGTTAGACTAGACTAAAGCAAAGACAATTCTGCGCACCTAATTCTTAATATATGCATTGTATGAGCTTTACTCTTCCGAAATACAAGGTATACGCCGAAATCAAATATGTTCAAAAGATACATGTTCTAATTACTTGAGTGACATGTTGTTCATCCTGGAATGATTGCATTTCGAAAAGTGTGTGCATAGTACTTCAGTTATTTTATGCGCCATAGGAGGGTTGAAAGAAAACTTTCTTTTAATTTTGCCATTGGTTACTCCAAACGTTGTTATATCGAATTGACGACAACTAAGACTGACATAAAACCGACGGTTCATTTGCGTATATGTAACTACGATAATTTCCCTTTTCGCATAAAACATATTCATCAAAAATATTTTTAGAAGAGTCCACAGCTTTCCTAAGGTATTCTCACCCCTCGCATCATGACTGCTTGAATCTTGTGGCCCTTGATTTAAATCCGCAGCAAGTGCAGGGAGGCCTGCAAGAGATGAAGGTAACGTATATCTTCATTGCTTGTCTTCATATTCACAAAATGTTTCGTAAAGGAAACGACACGTTACATCTCGTGGAGCATATATCAAGCATCATTGCAGCAATAATATTGCGGTTGATGTACTTTAGAAGTACGTTTACTAGAGCGCCATAAGAGTTATCAGCATTTCCTTGAACTTTCTTCGATTATCTGTGAATGGAGGGTCCATGAGACCAAATTTGCTATCGGCTGAATGAGTGCTCATGTGCATAGCACAAGAAGATAGCGCCTGATTGAAACTGTTGATGTGACATAATGTTAAACAGGCAAACGTTGCTTTGGTGGTGGTGTCTTCATTCAGGTCGAAAGCGCGCTGTCACAAAAACCAGTCGTGAATGTGCCTTTCCGCAGGACGCCCTCATACCACTGAATTTACCGTGCTTTCCAACAAACTACCCTGGGAATTTCCATAATAATTTACCTATAGCCCTGTGCGGTTGCCTGTCGTAGCGGTGATGTATACCGGATTATTCCATTCCCTTAAACCGCATAGCATCATAAAAAAGACGAGGTCATATTGGCGAGAACTGACGTCAAGCAAAGTATGTGAAATTTCGCACATCTCTAGCTTTTTGCAATTACTTCTGGTTGAGATAAAACGCTCGATCAACCCGTTTGTGTGCATCTGTCCAAACAGAAAAATAATAGACACATAAAGATATTTACTTTAATGGCATGCGTAGCTTTGTCTTGAAGTGGAAACAAAATTAGCACAAGTTGTCATACCACACCCAAACCGCCAAACCTAAACGAAGGTAAATATATGTCGAAACGATATCGGGAGCGATTGCTCTATAGAGCAACCGCTACGATATTGCTGGTACGCGCCTGTAGGCAGACTGACCTGGAACACAAGTACATAATCACGTTTGTGCTCAGTGGACTACCGTGGAAGAACACAGGAGAGGCCATCTTCGAAGTTACTTCGGCAAACTTATTTTGGCAACCAACAGTGCGTCCTCCTGGGCTTTTATTGATTTCACCCGCGATGGAACCACCTCTCTAATGCAGTCTTCCTTCCTATTTTCTCTGGGGCATTCGCAACCACTCAATGCGTACCGATGAGCAATATCATTATTTGGGCTTTAGTGGTGGTTATCTATGTTTTCCATTATATAAATTCGTCGTTACGTTCTTTACCCTGGCCTATCACTTCACTGCGAAACGCCATTTCAGCCACATGTTCTCTTAATACATGTGATTGATGTTTTTATGAGGTGTTCGACAGCATTCTTGACTAGTTATTGTAGTGCGCTAGTAAGGTAAAGGATGACTTCATGTTTGCAACAACGCCACAGGACACGGACTGAGGTAAATGAACGCTGTTGCAACCGTGAAGGTATGCCGACTCGCCCGATTTTTCCATCTTGCTGAAGGCAAGGGAGCGTGTGTTCTACGGACACACATGATCTTCTAGAAGATGTGTAATCCTTAATAGAAATAGAAGAAACACTACCAGTCGCATTAAAGGTAGGTTGTCGAGGGGACATATTGGAATGAAATGAAAAGGGTTGCTGCTTGGGCTGCTTGGTGAAGCATTGTTTAGACAAGGAAAGGAAGCTTTAAAGGAAAGCTTTAGGTCGGGACATACTACAGTTTTTATCTATTCAGAACACCTAATATGTCGAGATGCCTTCATAATAGAAAAGCTACACAAATTTGATTGACATTTCATGACGATATGGTCTCCATTGACCATAGAGGCCACATCGACACAGCGGCTCGCAACTGCCTGTGGCCTTCTCTTAGATCCCACCCCACGTGTTGCTACTCTCAAGTTGACTACATCAGCTGACCACGCGTCTTTAGATTTTCTCACTCTCCTTGCAAATCACGCACCAGGTACCCCCTTGAGCAATATCATAGGGAAAAAATGTTTTAGGAACAATGTACTGGCTAAATACACATTCGCAACAAAGAAGTGCTCAATGCTGCTAAACGTAAAGACGGAGAGCTACTTGCTTCATTTTTAAATGTTGCATTCTGATTAACGCATAAAGAGTAAAGAGTGACCTGAAATGTTGTGTTCATGCTAATATTGCTCACGTCTATACGTCGTCTCTGCGTTAATCCTCCTACTTTCGACGGTACCACGTCCTGGATAAGCTTTCGAATTCAGCTTGAATCCGTTGGCGCTTTTTTTTTTCGGAACACTACAAGAAATACGCCCTGTCTGAGCTGCTCACTTCCTTTCCCTCTCAACTCATTCCATGTATAACGCCTTGCTGTTCGCGCTAAAGGCCCCGTTGGGACCCCCGCTTTCGCCCATTATACATGACGGTATTGAGAATGTTGCGACAAGGCCACCCCACACTGCATGACCTCGCTGGTACTGCCCAGCGACTGGTACAAAAATGCGTGTGGGAAGCTCTCAAGATTAGTTCGATCTCGTCGTTGAACACACATTCATCGACGCCATAGCTAACTACAGTACTCATCAGTTCATTCACCTCGGTCTTCTTGAAAACGTTCGTGCAGCGTTGTAACTCATTCCGTGTATAACACCTTGATATGTGCGAGCAAGGCTCTTTTCGGAGGCGCTTATTTTAGCCCTTTACGCCTCACAGTAATGAGTACGGTGCGACAAGGCCGCACCAAACTGCAAGACCTCGCTGATAAAGCCCAACGACTGTCGCAAAAAAACACTCATGGACTGCTTTGAGATTACATTCTATCTCATTGCTACACGCGTTATTTTACGCCATGGTGGACTGTAGTACTCAGCAGTTCGTGGATAAGCCACTGGCCCTACTATGAGCAACTTCCTAATGCCGCCAATTGAATAAGGCTCGCCAAATCACCATCGGCTCTGGCTTTGGGTTCATGTTCCTTTGCATGAAAGTAATAACTTTGATGGTTGCGTTCTCTTCGAGTCCTTGCTGTGCTTGTGTCCGTGATCAGAGCTTACCCCACCATGAGCCATTACTTGCAGTTTAAAAAGTATGTTTAGTTGATCTGTTATTAAGTTACACGACCGTGATTTCTATATGCACAAATGCACAGTTCTCGGGGAAGGCACGAGTCTTTCACCACCCGCCATCCTGGCGACGGTGCATCTAACAGCTTCTTTGTCTGGTAAGAAATACCCAGTAAATTTGCACAAATTCAACTTCGGCCTTGGCACAACGACATCGCAGCACCATGATGACATTTCTTGCTGCAGAAATATCGCATCTTTATTGTAGTTACGTAACGAGAACTTGGTTGTAGGAAGGTACAGTTACATGCGGTTGACACTGTGTGTCATCCACTGATATGTCACCGCCCATGCCGACTTTCCTCGTCGAAAAGTGCTGACATTTCAATCCAAGTAAAGAATATGCTCCATTGTTGCTTGATTTCCAATTCGTGCACTCGTGGTCCTTCGCCCGTGGTCACTGGTAAAAGGAAACTTCTGCCCAAATCCATCTACCGATGACTCTTTATGTTGATGTGATTAGGGTTGACGCAATGCAGCAACACATCGTCTTGCAGAAGACACCTTTCTTTAGAATATGTAGGGGTTATTTTAAGACTTCCATAGCTTCTCCTATAGATTGTTTGCATTGACCTCATTGTGGCCGCCATCCTAGTGTACGATTGAGTACTCCGAGAAGCTGCGTAGACAGCACGACAGACGCCGCATGCACCAATCGATAAATTAATCTGGCGAAGAACGGCCAGCATCAAAACAGTTTCAGTAACGTTTGACTTCGTGAACGTGGTGGATGCGCAAGCTTATTGGTGCTATAGCCCACACGAAGCCATCGGCCCTCGGTGCGACTGGACTGGTCGCTACGCAGATCGCTTTCAAGGCAGGGTAAGCCGCCGGACACTTGGACACTCGCTTGCCGAGGGTGGCCATGGCCATAACGGCATGACAACTGCAAAGGACGACGCATCGATGACGAGCTGACAAACGGCTTTAGGGCAGCTCATAAACTTGTTTTCGATATTTAGACGAATCAGTTTAGTCTTAGGACACTCTCTTCATATTTCCATCTACTTAAAACGGCGCGCGGAACTGTATAGTTAAGACGTGCTGTTTCTGTGTTTCATTGGCGTTACTGTGATGGTGGGTCAAATAAGATCCCCTTTCGGTTGTGCCTTAGTTACAAGCTCCCCTGTTGACCAGACGTGCAGTTCCGAAACGCCTGCCTTTTATCGAACTATATATATTAGCCTTCATTAATAGAAAGGAAGTTCCACACAACCAGCGTATTTAACGTTGCCGAAAAATCAGATAAGATTCGCTGTTAGGTTTGATATTCGAATTTCATTCTACTGCAATATGTCTCCTCGTTTCGATTTCAAAATTTGTCATTGGAAAAGCACTACCTATTTTCTTACAAAAGATGTCTTTTTATGGGATTCAGAAAAGAACGTCTCAGAAATAATGTCCCCAGAAGAAAGGTTCCTGAAAGAAATGGCCCTGTACACCAATTTAAAAAAGCGGCTCAATGCACAGCTGAAGGCGGTGAAAACTGCCGCATTTAGACGTCACGTGACAATATTAGAAATAATACAGAGCATAAAGTCCGAACTCGCCTCTATGCAAGGTCGTCTCCAGAACGTACGTCATAATTATATTACCGGGACTACAAAATGAATGAATGAATGAATAAAGCCTTTATTTTTAAGGATGGGCTCGGCTCTAGGCCGCTGTTGGAGATTATAGGTGGTAAAGGAATGTGGGTTCCCGCATTGTTGGCGGAGGCACATTTTCATCTCAGTCTTTGATCTTCCGCTTTAGGCAGACTCAGGTACATGTTCAGTTCTGTCGCTCTCGCATGGGCTGGTCGAACCCTTCTACACTACTCGAAACAAGCCACTTTGTCTGCCATATGTTACAATGGCTTTCTGTGTTTCAGGGTTAGTTTGTATTCGATTTCATAGGGTTCTAATAGAGCACTGCACGGGCCTGATTTTTCGGCCCGAGCCCGGCCCGGGCCCGCTTTACGAGGCTCGAGCCCAGCCCGGGCCCGTAATACAAAGCCCGAGCCCGGGCCCGGGCGTACATGACGGAGACCTCCAGCCCGGGCCCGTGGTACCAAGCCCGGCCCGACCCGGGCCCTTGTTACTGAGCCCGGGCCCGGGCCGGGCCCGGGCGTTTATTACTTAGCTTAGCTAGGGCCCGCGTGTGCATGACCAGGCCCGGCCTGTAAGAAAAAAATCCTTTTTTTTACTTACAGATTGTACCATATCTGTCAGCCTCACCTTCTCGAGGTTTAATCAGCTGCAGTATATAAGCAATAAAAGGCCGAAATCTTTGCTTCTCCCACGGGAACATCAGTAATCCGGCCCATTCCCTGTCCTACTATTTTTCTGGTGGTGCGCATGCACTTACCTTGATTTGTACGATATGGTTCTATGATGTCATTTAGCATGCAAATATACAGGGTGTTTCATTTTAGCTGAACCAAATTTTCAAAGATTGCCTGTGGCAGATAGCACAGTTATAATCCTTGATCTTAAACTACTCGATGAGGCGGCCATTACTTCCACGAGAAATCAAAACGCCTAATTGAAGAATGAACATAATTACGCTAATTAGCGTTTAAATAAATATATTATGGCACATCTTTCATCGTACGAATTATAGCCGCCGATTTCGCAAGGCATATCCACTTGGAACGAATTCTCAGGACTAAACCAGTTTCGAGATAATAATTTTCAAAATGTACGACGAAATCAATCAAATCAAATCAATTTATTGTCCAGTTTACATGCTGGACGGTCATTTTGGACTAAAAGCTACATATGTAGCTTGACGTGACCCAGAAGACCAGGCAAGGCAATAGTACAGCAAACAGTGTGCACACATGCACAATAATTCACATATATTTCCAGCTATCGCTGGAATTCCTCATAGACGAAATAGCTATGAACGGAAATACAAAGAATATTTGCGTCACGTAGAGTTAACAGAATTGGAAGAAGTTTTAACAGAATCCATTTTAAACAACACTACAATAACAATACTAGCTATACAAAACAACGCAACACCAGCTATACAACATAGCATGAGACTGAATTTTACAAGATCAACATTTGCTAATAAAACGAAACAGGGTTTACATTATATACTCAGAACCATACACAAAGGCAGAATAATAATCACATCAGATACATTACAAGCGACCAAAGTGTCAGCTGAGTTCTTTCTTACTGAAATTACCGCCATTTTTGTATCTGTTCAAAGTGTATGGTAGGTAATGTATTAACGACTGATGCTTATAGAGTGTTCTGAAGTATGGAATTGACCATATCTCAGGATTTCTTGTGTTCGCATTAATCCGACGACGCTCTAAGGAGGCTAATTGTTTTATGTAGTTCCAAGCTAATTCTGCCATGGATGGCCTAATGGATGGTCAAAACGCCGAATTGAATATTTAACATAATTACGCGAATTAACTTTTTAATTAATTATTTTACGGCACACCTTTCAATCTACGAATTACAGGCGCTGAGTTCGCAAGGCGTATCCACTTGGAACGAATTCTCAGGGCTGAACCCGTTTCCAGATATTAATTTTCAAAGTGTCCCACGAAATGCATGGGCGTTCCAGTTCACTTCTTGAGGAAAACGCTGTTTTATGCATTGAAGCACAAAAGTAACTGGCCTT
Source organism: Dermacentor silvarum (assembly GCF_013339745.2). Taxonomy (NCBI): domain Eukaryota; kingdom Metazoa; phylum Arthropoda; class Arachnida; order Ixodida; family Ixodidae; genus Dermacentor; species Dermacentor silvarum. Next base: position 75,003,805 of record NC_051160.1, read on the forward strand.
AGCGCGAAAGTAATGCCATAGTATCGACACTGGTAATAGTGCGATCGCAAAAGCGGTAACATGGAAATGGTTTGAGGAGTGGTTCTTTGTATAATTTATTTTTCCTTACGCGGAAACAATGTTCGTTTTTGCGGAAAAGAAAAAAAAATTAGCGTAGCTTGCACTGGCGGCGCAATGCTAAAGAGACAGCGGAGATGATGGGCACCTTGCTAGTCCTGGCTTTTGGGCTAGACTAACCACTACCAAGTCATCCCCAGCATTTCCCGGAATTTGTGTATTATTGATTGATTATCGATTAGCTTTGATTGGCTATCTATTGTCTATTTCAAGATATTGGCCACGTATTTGGGATAGGCTACGCACTACCAAGTTATCCGAATTTATGGATTATTGATCCATTATCGATTAGCTATTGATTGGCTGTCGATTGGCTATCGTAAGGTATTGGCCACGTATTTGGGCTTGGCTATAAGCACTACCAAGTCATCTCCAGCATTTTCTAGAATTTGTTGATTATTGATCGATTATCGCCTAGCTATGATTGGCTATCAATTGCCTATCGATAGGCAATTAGTCCCCACCATTCTTAGCTAGACTTATCCAGGCTCAGCTTCGCTAGTTCACAGGTGTATGTGCCATTGCGCTTGGACCCTTTCTGCACTGCTGCCAGAATCGGCCCACATTTTTGGATTCAGCGGACACATTAGGCCCGGCTCAAACAGCTCCGCTGTTAAAAATGAGAAGTTCATCTGTTTTACTATTTTCTTTGATAAGATATAGTCATCTGATAAGATATACAGTCAAGAGAGCGGTGTGGATCTGAGAACAAACGGGGATAACCGATATTCTAGTTGATATTAAGCGGAAAAAATGGAGCTGGGCAAGCCATGTAAGGCGTAGGATGGATAACCGATGGACCATTAGAGCTACAGAATGGGTACAAATGGAAGGGAAGCGCAGTCCAGGACGGCAGAAAACTGGGTGGGGTGATGAAGTTAGGAAATTCGCAGGCGCAAATTGGAATCAGCTAGCGCAAGACAGGGTTAATTGGAGATCGCAGGGAGAGGCCTTCGTCCTGCAGTGGACATAAATATAGGCTGATGATGATGCTGATAGTCATCTTGCACGTGTCACTTCAGCTTGGCACAAAATGCATTGAACCATGCAATGCATAACGGTCGCGTGTGCTCGAAGGCCTACTTAGGCCATTCAATGAGCGCGCCCGAGTTTGGCCCGGGCCCGTGGCTTTAAGCCCGAGTCCGGCCCGGGCCTGCGGCCTCAAGCCCGAGCCCACCGACAAACGCTTCGGACAGCCCGGCCCGCGGGCCGGCCCGGGCCCCTGCAGTGCTCTAGTTCTAAATGTTGAAAGTTGAATCTCCCTTGTGAAAAAGCTTTACAGCTCCAAAGGAGGTGCTGCAAGTCTGCTCTGCAGGACTCCTGAGAATATGTGCATTGGGTATAAGTGTTCACAGTCGTAGCTTGTCTGGTCTGGTGCCATTTGTCAAGTATGGGTGGCGTGCATGCAGCGTTGGCCAGAACCTTGTTCAATAAAACCTCTTCCGTTTGAGTAAGCCCGTCCTTGTCGTCAAAGACATGTACTGGTGTAGCTTCTAATAGTCTCCGTTTACGGTCTGCTTTTATTTTAGTGCGAATTTATTGCATCAGTGCTCTGCTAGGAGAGCCTTCGGCCAATATTTTTAGGTATGGATTTTGGTCCACGGAGTTCGGTGAGGAAATGGGGTGAGGGTAGCTTCCCGGGGGTGCAATCTTGCACGCAGAACTTTTAGCTATATTGGGAACGGTCAACACCACGCATTCTCATTGACATTGTAGACATTGTAGAGCAGAGTGTGCGAAATAATTATCAGATTCTTACTGACTCGTACGAAGCGGGGACCCCTTTAACAGTGCCTAAGGCAGATGATGCTGTGGCCAAGGACACCAGAAAAAAGCTAAAGAGAATACTGGACAATGGGACAAATGGTGAAATCCTATAGACACCAGGGCACACCGGCACGGATGGGGCAAACGCAGCCGCTCACGCAGTTGCCGCGCAAGTGAGTGGGCTTGATTACATGGAATATAACATAAAAATTCTGCGAGCTGCTGGGAAAGCAATGTGGTGTTACCTTGCCTTTGGGAAAAGGACAAGTTTTTACGCAACATGTTGTGGATCGTCCACCCGCACGGCTGTCTGGCTAAAACAGTTAGCCGTCTTATCTAGCAGTGTTTTTGTTAACCGATCTTAACCTGTGAGTGCACGACGGCTTCTCTTGTAGTTTGCTTTTCTGTAAAACAAATGGCTACTGGTGCAAGGCTGGAGTAAACAGTGGAGCTGGTGATCGACCTAGCTTCTTCCAGGTTTTACTAGGCGTGGTTAAGTTTTGCTAGGAAATGCTAAGTGCTGCTCGGCACAGCATTCCGAATCCGCTCGCCGCCGACGCGCAAATTCTCGCTTGGCCTCGCGAGGAGCTTCAAGATGAGCGGCTTCTTCTTCGGGTATCCGGATATTCTTTGGTCGTCCAATTTGAAGGCTACATGTACTCACCACAGAGTGAAAGAGAGTTCTGCCGCCTTCACGGCGGCTGTGAGCTTTATATCGCCGGTGAGGTCACAGATAAGCTGCGCCTCCACACTTGCCGGGCCGTGGCCGGTCGAAACCTGCCTACCCGCCGCGAGAGGCGCCCGCTGCAGTCACGGACACCGCGCGCGTTCGGCGCGAACGCTGAGAAACGTGGACGGCGTCGGCAGGAGCTCTGCGTGTTGCCTCGTTGGTGCTGCTACAATTTCTTTCTCTCCCTCTCTCACGCTCATATTTTCTATTTTTCTCTCCCGAGCATTGCGCGCGCCGTGCGCATGCTCTCCTTCCCTCTCCTTAACGTGCCATGTCAAGGCAACATGTGCACGGCACGGAGAGGAGGCGGAGCACACGCCGCTCCGCGATGTGGTTGCTAGGCAACCCCGGGTTTCTCCGACGCGTTACGGATTTACGGCCAGCTTAAACAGATCCGCTGCTAAAATTCACCGACGATTATGATACTCCGTAACGCGAAATTTTGCATGTGTTTAACATGCACTACGTGACATAGCCATACGTACGATGACATAGGACGTAGTGACTGATAACATCGCAATCTTTCTTTTTCTCGTTTACGCTCGTCTGCTGCCCATGTAAAAACCAATAATTGCCTTGCAAGTTCGCGTCGTACGGCCGGTCTAAAAAAATCACAACATATCCACGGGGTGAATGATGATGAGTGGGCGAAGCTCCGGAGGGAGTCATCGGATCTCCCGCTTAAGGGGACGCTAGCACAAACGCGTTAGAAACGTGCAGTACTCTCTAGTAAGGGGGAGCGGCCACAGCGTCTTACGCAGCCATTTACACATGCCGGAACGCGCACCGCGTTTGCCGACGCCATCACATGACTGCTGAGAGAGTATACCCCCCGTATTCATAAACGCTCCTCGACTTGAACTTGCCTCAAGGATGGGTCAGCTGTGCCGCCTCTACGAGGAGGTGGTTGGCAACCCACCGCCGAATGCGGTACAGCTGCCCCCACCGCAGAGGCCTCCTGTCCCCATCGCCACGGAGCTGCCCGGGATTTCGAAGAGGCGCTCGCCCGCTTGCGCCCTGCAGCAGACGGCCGCCTGCCTCCTGGACGAGACCCTCGGAGACCACCTCCTGGTGTACGTCGACGGTTCGGTGGTACCGGACACCGGCTCTGCCACGGCGGCCTGCACGGCACCAGCCCTGCAGAAGAGCAGGCAGTGTCGACTGCCCAGACACGCCAGCTCGACTGCAGCGGAGGTGGCAGGCCTCCACCTGGCCGTCGACCTACTCTCCGAGGAGCTTCCTGGGGTACCAGCGGCCATCCTCTGCGACTCCAAGGCAGCCCTCCTCGGCCTGCAGAGGCCAGAAAGCGCCAGCCTTGGAGTCGCACAGCTCCTTATAGCGGCACCCCACCCGTTCGTCCCCGTCACTGGATCGTACGTAGTCCCGGGCAAACCAGTCTGAGAAAAATGAGAAACGCCCACCGAAGTTGTGCCGTAGCGCGGACGAACCAGGGACCCCTCGCTTCCGAGCGTGCGGCGACACCTGCGACCCACTACGCCACGAAGCGGACATGGACACACGACCACGATGGCAATAAATACCCAACAGCGAAAGGCCGCGTCGCAGGAGACCTCGCGTTTCTACGCTCCGTTTGTGCTAGCGCGTGGACGGCCCGTGTATGAAGCTGGTGTAGCCGGAGACGCGAACATGTGGCCTCTCCGCCTTACCTTCAACGCGGGCCCACTCCTGCAGGAGTTCGAACGCGCTGGGCCCCCCTCTGGCAAGCGGGTGGCAAGTCACCTTTCTGCACTTCAAGTCGAGGAGCGTTTATGAATACGGGGGGTATACTCTCTCGGCAGTCATGTGAAGGCCTGGCGTCGGCAAACACGCGGTGCACGTTCCGGCATGTGTAAATGGCTGCGTAAGACGCTGTGGCCGCTCCCCCTTACTAGAGAGTACTGCACGTTTCTAACGCGTTTGTGCTAGCGTCCCCTTAAGCGGGAGATCCGATGATTCCCTCCGGAGCTTCGCCCACTCATCATCATTCACCCCGTGGATATGCTGTGATTTTTTTTTCTCATTTTTCTCAGACTGGTTACACACTACTACTACGACGACGGGGACGGAACGGGTGCCGCTATAAGGAGCTTCGCTCCTAATAGCATGCCGGTACCGCCATTTGATTCTCTTCAACGCGGTTGTCGTCGTGCAGCCGTCGTCACAGGCACGCACGCTCACCACCCAAGCGCACAACGACCCATTTTACAAAAACAGGTTGTTCCATATGGTATCGGTTTGCAGTACCCCAGCAATACTAGAAAGACAGATACTTGAAAAATTATTCGCTTAACGACGATTCCCACATTGATTGGGAATTGGAGTTTTATGTTAGGTTACATCTCTGGTTAGATTTAGTTTAGGTTAGATCTCTGGATGTCGACCAGAATCATTAGTGCTTTACTTTTCGTTGGTGAAGTTTGTGTATTTCGAATCGGATGAGTGAAACAATCTCAAGCATAATTTTCCTGGACATTTATTGCAGGGTTGCGTTTGGTACCAATAAAACTAAAATTTGCATAGATTCTTTTAATTAGTTGACACATGAAACAAAAATTGGGAAGGTATTCTTGACAATTGCGCAGCATTATTGCACAGTCAACGGTTTTATCTATTCATTCTTTGTTGAATAACTCTCGAGCTTCTACAGAAGCATCGTATAGTTTTTATCAATTTCATACTTACGGTTGCTATATTTAGAAAGATGTCAGGAAAATATGCTTTTATCATAATAATACGACGAGCATGAATTACTCTAGTTAACAAACCCGACCAATGTTATTATTTATCCTAAGTGCTTCAATATAGTTTTTTTTAATCGCACGTGCCAAAAAGGATAGCGGGAATGACATGTATTGAACAAAGCAGAAACAGTTTACCCTCCACCAAATTACTACCGCCAGTTACAGCGCTATTATCTTATAGCTAGTTCGAGTGCTTGGCAAGTACGTTAAGAATAATTTTCCTTGTGTGAGAAAGAAATTTCGATCCCTCAGACGGAAACAGGCAGAAAAAGCACTAGGAACTCAAAAATTTAATGAGTAAGCTAATCAGTCCTAAAAGCCAACCTGCTCCAGCAAGCTCTCAAGCCGGAATATTTCAAGGAAATGAATCTCACACTTGCATGTATCTAGTATGCAAATATGAAAGTTTGTTTTGTAATTCATAAATTATCAATGTGTTCCCTAAGCTGCGAGGTATTTCAGAACGAAATTTTGCTGCGAATTCATCTATCTACCTTTTCGTCAACTGAAAAGTGTTACGGCTACTTAATGGTACGGCTGCCGTAGGGTTTCACCTAAATTTATCATTTGTGTCAGAACTGCAACAAAGTCGCTCAAGTTTTCCTACACATTTTAGGCAATGTGACTATAAACCTCTCTTCATGTGCACACATGTGACAAGTATTTGGAGAAATTGTGCACGTGAAATGGCAGTGGAGTTTTTATATACTTGCTTGCAATTACTTAGTTTTACTCTTATTATAGGTTATAAGTTATTTCTACTTAGTTTTTGTAAGCACAAAATTTATTTGCCCTCAGCACTTGTTATTTGTGCTTCGCCTGCGTGTATGTTCATTATACTCTGCAATGAAAATGAATAACTTATGTAGTGATGAGTGAAGGCACATTTCTTGTGTTGTAAACTACGGAACGCCGATGAGCCTAGAAATTGTTCAACCAATGTGGCATCAAGTGGATGGTTGCCGAGATGTCTTTAGGAACACTTACCTTCTGCGGTGACTGTTTCTACTTTAACGACGCCGCAGCTGCCGCTGGTACTATTATACATTAGATATTTATTTACGGTGTCTGTTCGACCTGTATACGTAGAAAATAGATCCTGGTCATTCACAAAGTAACCCATTTCACAAAAGACAAACATTATTATGCGCAAATAAAAGTATCCGCTCGCCAACCTCAACGACATAGATATCACATATTTTTTATTTGTGTCCGATATCCATGACACTAATGTCATCAAAAAGCTAACAAACGCAACACAATTCAATTTCAGTTGCCGTTGTTATATAGTATTTTAGCAAAATGTTTATTCAGAAGCTTGAAAGACCTTCGCGATTTTAGGGGGCGAAGTACCTATCCGTGCTGCAGATGTTCTGGATACAAATGTTTCTTGTCTCATATGGGATATCTCTATGTCACCTAATCAGCATCCCACTTTTTGTCACCTCATTTCACCAAACCAAGCAATTTACTATTTGTTTATGTGAAAGAAATTTAATTATAGAACAATTGTGTAGCGGCACGCTAGGAGACCAAATGGTACATAGGAATTTTTGTCAACAAGAAAGAATCCTGCTGCAAATATTGCCATGGCAAGCCGTCGTAATTTAAATGTAGGCGAATTTTCGAATTGAATTGCACTTTAGGAGTCGTAATACGTTAAGGACAATTGCTTCCTTCGTTCGAAAGGTCACGTTTTTTGGGAGCAGAAGGAGAACATATACTCTTTCAGAGAAAATATTTTTGAAATGATGAATTGCGCACACCGAAGTACACGTGATGAATTTCTCGTATTGATAGTAGTTGATTTTATGGAGTTGTTTACAGACCTGACATCTTATTTTGATATTCTGAGACCTACATTGCTCACAATTTCTAGGACATGTATGCGCAAAATATTTTAAGCACTGAAGGTATACGAGGTAGGTCGTGGACTTTATTTGTAAATATGTCGAAATTCGCGCTCAATTTTAAGATTGCTGAAGTCTTTATGGATGTTAGGAACACACAACTTTCCTATGTTATAATTTCTTCACAGCGATGCTTTCTTTAGGGTTTTGTTCTTGAATCGATTTAGGAGGCAAATAATTTGTAATATGGTTGCACAAAGAAAATCAAAGAGGGCCAAGCCAACCTTGAAGACCATAGTAGACGGTTTAATCTGATTATCCATGATATACCTGAGACATCAGTAGAGTCAGATGAGGGACTAAAGAACAAGGTTGTGAAGGTTATTTTTCAAGACGAACTCGAAGTTAAATGCGAATCTGTAGAGCGTATCGATCGACTTGGTAAGCAGGTGGGGAAAGGGCCTGTAATAGTGTACCTGCAAGACTTTACGAAAAAAAGACAAATGTTGAAAAACGCAACCAAACTCAAGGGCTCGAATACCCTTATTAAGAATGATTATTCCAAATCGACGTTAAGAAAACCCAGCCCGCTCTGGAACAGCGCAAAGACCGAGATGGAACAAGGCAAAAGCATTAACCTCATACACGATAAACTAAAGGTCGACAAGGATATGTACTTTTGGGATGGTGCGCAAAACAAGCGGGTGAAAATGACCAGCTACAAAAACACCAGTCCTCAGCAGCCTAAAAACTTACGTGACGTGCATGCGCACGACAAGCAACTTCGTCTCCTTAATTTGAATGCCCGCAGTGTTATGAATAAAACCGAGCCCCTCGAAATTCGATTGCTCCAGTACGATCCTCACATTACCGTAATAACTGAAACTTGATTACATGAACGTGTGAATGATGACATTTTTCCGCCTTCCTATACGGCTTTTCGTAAAGACAGGCCATCAAGGGGAGGTGGTGTGGTCGTTCTGATAAAAAACAAATTTGACGCTGTCTTGCTAGAGGATGCACCGCAACTTGAATGTATCTGCATTAAAGTAACACTTTGGGGCCACTCGTTCATCTTATATGCATTATATAGACCGCCTGACTCAACTCTTGACTGCTTACTAAAATTAAAGGCACATATGTCTACATATCAGGACAACAAAGTTCATTTGGTTGGCGATTTCAATATGCCTGGAGTAGACTGGGAATGTTTTGAGACTTTTTCAACCAATATCTGTCATGCAAATGCACTGTTCGACATAATGCTCACACATAATTTGACACAATTAGTTCATGAACCAACGCATTACCAAGGTGCCTCTAAATATTTTTTAGATTTGGTAATCATTGCGCGTGATTTTCGCACATCCACCGTTGTAATTGATCAAGGGCTGTCTGATCACTACCTTGCCTTAGTTTCTATTCCCCTGGTGCCACTTTCGCAGACTATGAACCCGTCCTTTCATCGTGTGAAAGACGATACACGTGCCCATGATCTACGCATTATCGACCACCTAGAAAATTGTCTTGTAGATTTTGTTGATACGGATGTTTGCCGTTTGTGGGACCAATTTAAACGCATATGCTTCTACTGCATCGAAAACTTCACACCGTCTAAACGTAAAAAGGTGCATAAACATACGCCCTGGATGACGAGAGGTATCATTCATCTTAAGCGTAGAGCGATAAGATTAAAGAAAAAGCATGCTGACCATAAACTTATATCTGACGCTCTAAATAACCTTGCAGATGCGGTGCATAGCTCGAAAGAATGCTACTCCAACACGTCACTCGCAAACTTCATAAAAAATGATCCAAAGAAATTTTGAAACTATATCAGCGAAAAAAAGAAACCAATATCACAAGTTTTTACCGATGGTTCAATGGTATCTGATCAGACCGCCATTGCTCAACACTTCAATGACTATTTCCATAGTGTATTTCCTGCCCCTAGTGCTTCTCTACCCACCAAAAAGGTGAACCATGCTGTAAATGTAAACTTCATTTCTTATCCTGGCGTCGTTGCTATGTTGCTTAACTCGAAGTCTAAAACTTCTTGCGGGCCCAACAATATCCCTAACATATTTCTTCGTCGTGTTGCCGAGTCTGTTGCAAAATACTTAGTTATTATTTTTCGTGTCTCTTTGTTATCAGCGGACTTACCAGATGACTGAAAGTCAGCCCGTGTTGTGCTGATATTCAAGAAAGACGACCGTCTATTATTGCAAAATGATAGCCCGATCTTAACATGATCGTGCTGTAAACTTATCAAACACATAATAGCTCACAAATTAAACGAATTCCTCGAAGAACACTCAGTTTTAAGAAATCATAAACATGGATTTCGAAAAGGATTTTCTACTACAACACAATTGGTTAGTATAGTCCACACCTTTGCAGCTTGTCTTGACACTAACAGTCAAATTGATGTAATAATTATAGATTATAGTAAAGCATTCTACACTGTTCCTAACGATAAACTAATTATAAAGCTTCGGTTAATTGGCATACCAGAATTGTTTATTTCCTGGATTTTAGCATATCTGAATAACCATAATGAATACGTTCAGGTGGGAGAACAACAATCTAGCTGCCTTCCGGTAACTTCTGGCGTTCCGCAAGGGAGCGTACTCGGCCCCTACTTTTTTTGCTCTACATCAATGATATTGTCAATGTGGTTAACACCCCAGTACAAATTCGTCTATTTCCTGACGATTGTATTTTGTTTAGAGAAGTTACCTGCCTTATTGACCAATGTGACCTTAACTCTAACTTAGGCAATGTGTTAAAATGGTCTTAGCAATGGCGAATGCTTCTTAATGCAACTAAATGTGTCTATCTCCACATAACGCGCAGAAAAGCGCCCCTAGACTACACTTACAATTTGGCTGCAGCACTCTTACAGAAAGTAGCCTGCTATAAATACTTAGGTCTAACAATAACCAGTAACTTATCGTGTAACTTACACATAAATACCACCTGCTCTGCTGCTTTCCGGAAACTATGCCTTCTACGCCACAAACTAAGAACTGCCCCGCCTAGTGTTAAACTACTCTCTTACTTTTCCGTAATTAGGCCTTCCTTGTAAAGTTTGGGGCCCTCACACAATAATTAACATTAAGAACCTTGAAAGAATTCAAAGAAAAGCAGTCGGATTTATTTAGAATAAATTTAGGACTACTGACTCCCCCACTGCATTACTAACCGCAAACGGCATTGAACTATTACAAATTCGAAGAAAGAAAAGTACACTAGAGTTTCTATCAAACCTAATTATTCATAGGCTACCCTTAGACACCGCAACATACGTATCTCCCTTGATAAGCAGACCCACTCGACACCACTACTCTCATACGCTAACGCCAGTTTTCGCAAGGACTAACACTTTCCCGTACTCTTTTTTTTTTCCACAAAAAATATCTGACTGGAATAAACCAACTGAAGCATTCCCAGTGCGCCCGTGATCTGTATACCATTTGTGTAATTAATGGTGTTATTTCGTGTTAGAGTTTTATTACAACCAAGTTTATTAAATTTTCTTAATCGTCTGCCTTATGACGACATCCATATTGTGAAAAGCGTGTTACAAACTTGTTTCTTCCTGTTCCTTTGTGATTATTATTGTGTATCCTGCTCACCCTGCTTCGACTTCTTGTCCACAGTATTTTTTAAATAAAATAAAATAAATAAATGGAGAGGTACACGCGCCGCAGTTTAGTAAGATGCATTGCATTTTTTTGGGGGGATGAGGTTGCGCAAAGAAAGTATGGAACCATTTCGTGCTCTCCTCAGCACGTCTTAGAATGTCACGTCGTTTCTTCAAGAGCGAAGATGGCTCTTTCTCTGAGTTTACATAGAATACGTGTGCTCACCGACGTCGGCGCTTTCCGTCACGATTTCTATATAGCCGAAAGATTGACTACTGCCTCTTCGCGTCTTCGAGCTCCCTTGAATAATGCAGTTCTACTCAGCTGCGGCTGCGCTTTATAGTTCCAGTCTCCCGGCGTTACCAAGAAAGCATCGCGAAACAGACGGTCGCTTTAATTCTCAGCGTCACTGTTGCAATTTGCGAAAATATTCTTGCCGTGCTTTAAAGATTTCTATATGCATTTCATTATTAGAGAAAAAAAGGTCGCGGTTTCGCTCGAAAGGCGAAGCATCAATTGCGATAGCAAATTAGTCGAGAGCTATCAGTAGTCAGGATAGTAGTCTTATCGGTTTTATAAACTTGTACACATTTGTTTATAACTGAATGAGCAATCACGGTGTCAGCGCGTACCAGCGAACAAGAATAGATCGCACTCCGATGACCGTAGACAACCGCTTTCAAAACGCTGGCGTGAGCAATGTCGCCGCAGCAGCGAAGGTTCTCACGGTCTATCGCTTAGTAGGAGCTGTTTGCAGATCACTTTCAAGATAAGGTGCGCGCGACCGCTCGCAGCAGCCCAAACTACAAGTGCGCAGTTGCTCACAGAGTAGAAGCCGCACCCCCTCCCTCTAGCGCTACCTTCCCACTTTCCTGTTTTCGCACACCAGATTGAATCTCCTGATCCCCTTGAACGAGTCGCTAAATGCGCAGTTGGTTCTAGAGCACTACGGCGCCACCCCTCCCTCGCCTTCATCCTCCCACGGCCTTTCGCGCGACGGAGAAGTCGCCTTTGCTCTCCGGCAGTGCGTTCGCTCTCCGTGAAAGCGCGCGTCCCTCGCGCGTGGTATGTGCGTCGCTCGCACATACATCATGCAGCGCTCGGCAACAATTTGATCACCCTTGGATTTTATACGGAACCTCACGGCCACGGCAGCAACGACGGCGACAGCAGAAATCCGCTTGCGGTGTTCATGTCATTGCTATCGCAATAGTAAAAAAAGAAACTACGTCATAAAATTCACAAAACTCACCCAGTAACCAATTTTCGTACAATACTAATTCAACATCTGAAATATACCTACAAAGAAAAAAATCAGCGCAGCCTCCCTGACTGAACATCGTGAAGACTGATGAAACAGCGGAGCTGGTGGCTTCACCTTGGCTGAGCGTCGACATGAGTGTCGTCGTACCATTGCCGTGACGCCGCCTCCCTCGAAACTCAGGTTCTACGGATCTTCGCCGTCGCTTAGCCACGGCTTCCCTTGCGCAGGAGTCTGGGTCGGCACGTCTTCGTTGGGCCCATGCTCGAGCAACCTCCCGTCGTCTTTCCTGCTGGGCCGCTTCTTCTTCCGGAGACAGTTGCTTGTTTGTCCTCGCCATACTCAACGCCGAACGCCGGAATTCTCTACACCGACAGTGCACGCTTTTATACTTCTCCACTGCCTCACTCGCCTCGCTTAGCTATGCTATGCTTACTTATACTCTCCCCTCTCCTTCCCTTAGCTATTGCCTTGCTCTGTTATGCTGGGCCTCCCTCTCTCTTTGCATCCCCATCTGCCGCTTCACAAAACTGATTAACGCTGGGCATGGTTCTACCTCTGATTTAAACAGCTTCGCCGTTAGAAGCCGGCAGATGCCACGCCCTGTGGGAATCGATGTTATGCGATGTAGTCTGCGGGGAGCTTGCTAAAATAACGAAACGACTTTAATTTGTGTGATTGTTCATGCGAGCGCGAATTATTCTAGCGCGCATGTGCTTTTCTTTGAGTGGCCCGCTCGTGCGTTTTGGCTGCCCAGGATTGAACCCGGTGTTTCCTTTCGGGCACTTTGAGGTATGAAGGCCAGCCTCATAAATAAAAGCGAATGCTGCTGAAATTGTACACAAAGAAAACATCACTTTAGGCAATGCCACAATTCACGTTAGTACTGCAATCACGATATCACCGCAGAAGGACCGGGTCGCTGTTTTCTATTTGCTATGTCGGACATCGCGCTAGGTGCTGAGAGTTCTGTAAATCTTGGTCGTCCATTGGCCTCCCTTGATTAAGGGGTATAGGTCAAGGCACGAACTCAGCAGAAATCGATTACTTGGTCGTCCATAGAATCAACAGTAGTTTTCTCTATGACGTTAACGTAATTAAATAACGTAAAAGCAGATACGTAATTCCAGCACTGACACTGCTGACGTCCATATTTTCTGTCAGTAGAGCTGAACTTGATTGCCAAACACGGATGAAAAACAAACAAGGAGGGAATGCCCCGTGAGCGTCCTGAAACATATTCATGAACACATAAAGGAAATGCTCGTAAGAAATATGCCCTCGCCGCGTGATGTGCAAGCAGTACAAGTTGCTGAGTGCCCGGGGTGTAGGGAAGAAAGTAGACCTATAGCGCGTGGCAAAGGTTGATTGTGACGAAGGCACCACTAAAGACTCCGCGTACTTAATAGTGTCTTGAAAAGATCCTGCAATCCTGGAGGCCTTGCACGAAGGAGTCATCGTGCAGATATGCCCCTTTGGAGAAGGTGGTATCTTGACGTTTCGCTAAGCTGGCTTACCTAGCCTTGCTGCCTGGTGTGATGCTCCCTCCCAGTAGCAAATGTTCGCCAAGAAATGCTTCGCATTTAAAACCGTCTTCAAAAGGTCCGTGTCATCGACGTGAATATGCCAGTACCCGAAGCGAAGGTCTATGGATGAAAAATATTGTGCTGAACGCAGAAAATCCAGGGCTTCGTCAATGCGTGGTAGCGGATGGACTTCCCATGTTGTTACATTGTTGAGGTGCCGATAATCCACGCAATATTGCCAACTGTGGGCTTGTTAACGAGTATAACAGGGGATGCCCATGGGCTGCCGGAAGGATCAATGATGTTACGAGAAAGCATTTTGTCAACTTTGTGTAGGGTGATGTGTCGCTTAATAGGAGAGAGGCGGTAGCGCTGCCGATGGGCCGGGCTTGCATCGCCTGCGTTAATTCGATGCTTGACAACAGATGTTCGTCCTAGCGAATGATCTCCAAGGTTGTATATATCCCATTACGAAGCAAGGAGGCAACGTACTTCATGAGCACGCTGGAGCGCAAGGTCGAGAGCAATCATTTTCATTGGGCATTAAAGTCTAACGGCACAGGAGGTGAAACAAGAGTTGCACATCAGGAGGTGTTATAAATTAAAGCCGGAATGTGATAGTCTTGGGCTTGCATTATTTGCGCGGCCGATATGCGGCACGGGATAACTTGTACACAAAGTCCAGATTTCACAAACAGCAGACAAGGCGTGTTGTCCGTAATGCTAGCGATAGTTTGAGGAAACGCGTCATTTAGCGAGACAGGACATCCATATTAGGGGATACGATGCAGTCACTATCTGGTAAAGGTGGAATAGGGGAAACATATTTGTCCGTAACAGCAATGAGGGGAAGGTGAATATGATGTATGGAACGAAGCCGCACTGGAGCACTATCAGGAGGATCATTAGTTACAGGTGGGGCAAGTTGTACAACACCAGCCGTACCGTCTATCAAGGCGGAAAGCACTGACAGAAAGTGAAGTCCCAGAATTAGGTGAAGAGGGCACTGTTCTAGAACCTATAATAAAGAACTCTGGTGCCGGGGCTACTCACACAAGCCGGACGCATGCCAATAACGGCCAGTGTTCCACCGTCGGCAAATCAGACTGCAGGCAACGGGGCAGGAGTGAGGACATTTTGATACAATTGCGAAGGTGAGCATTCATCACAGATACGTGCGCGCCAGTGTCAATCGGAGTCGCAGCAAGTACACCATCCACAACCACTTTGATCAGGTTCCGAAGTGTGGGCAAGGTCGGAAGAAAATTTTGGCGTCGGGTCGTTGTAGCTGCATGACCTCCAGATACTACATTCATTAGTTTTCCGAAAGTGTGCGCCGGAAGAAGATGGGGGAGAGTGATCGACGGTATTGTGGCGAGCGGGAGAAGCGGCGATAGGGCGAAGGAGAACGGCTGGATCGGGTGGCCAGAGAAGTGTCGCCAGGAGTTACCGGCTGAGTTCGCGTAGGTGAGCGAGAATCAAGACGGCGTGGATGGTGGAATGGAACATAGGGCCAAGGGGTAGAATTCCAAAAAGAGTGCCAGCGACCCGAAATATGGCCCATGTGGTCACAAGTGAAAACACGTAGGAGCACATAGGCTTGGGGTGCGTGCGACAGCGGTGGATGGAGTGTAGTTAGCCGATTAATTTACCAGACGTTGATCAAGCCAACCTTGGCCACTTCCTATCATTCGACGGCATAGATCAGCGAGACGGTAGCGTGACAATTGTCGGTGCCAAGGGTTGGGGTTGCTGTTAGTATTTCACGGCAAATCATGTGCAAGAGGTTCCCAGAACGATTGGGCGTGGGTTGTGTAGGTCTTTGCAGGTGTACGTAGGAGCCCTGTTGGGAAGGCGGAAAAATGGGTAGGCGATGCGGTGGCTCCTGTCTTCGTCAAACCGCTGGCATTCGGTAATCATGACTTGAACAATGGCAAATTCTTGATAACAAGGAGGTAAAAGGTATCATCTCCTATGAACTGAATGACAATCTCAAATTTATGAGCTTCGGACATCCTCTAATCCACCTTGTCGCACAGAGCGAGCGTTTCCTGAAAGTAGGTGAGATAGGACTCCGTGCACGTATGGAAACTTGAAGCGAGATCGTTTTGCGCAGCACGCTTACATCCAACAGCCTTGCGGCGAACAAATTCCTGGGCATGTGTTTACAAATGTCCCAGCTTCTTAGTTCCTCCTGTCGGGTCTTAAACTTGACGCATGCCGTTCCCGCGATGTAAAATATCAGGTTAGCTAGCATGATGGTCTAGTACGAGTACTTGCTTGCGCTTTCTAGCTTGAGCAGTTGAAACCAATTTTTAACATCGGTGTTGTCGCAGCCATCAATACCAGGAATTAGGGACATTTCGTACAGTTTCCTTTTTTCGCCACCACGTGGCGTATCGACCTTAAAGAATTCGAAATTCCCGCTATGACGTATGCTATGACGCAAAACTAAAGAAAGCGCAATAAAAAGAAACACACCCTGAAGCTGTGGCTTCACCTCGGTGCTTGGAAACGAGCGCGCTTGTGTATCAGCGTTATCTCGAAGACGGCCAGCTACTTGCTCTACTGACAATGAATCGACGGTTTTGCTAGACACTTTGCCAGAAAGCTCGTCCGCATTCTGGAGAGATGTCTGATCGAGATAACGGCTCCCGCGAAGCTTCCGATGAATACATATTTTTTTCCTTGAGCAGACTTTTTATTTGTACACCACTGTGGCCACGGTCTTGCGTATACGTCAGGGTTCTGTTTCATGGGTTTCCTATAAAACTGGCGTGATCCATTGTTTAAGAGGAAGCTTTAGCTCGGGCCTATCTTCGATGCCGGATTATCAAATACATGTAAAATGCAGGAATGCTTTCATGAGGAAACCGCTGAACCGATTTGAATGAAATGTGTTGCATTTAAGAGGGAAAGTTAAATTGCAGAGACTGCAGCAAATAGAATTTTCGTTTAGATAGTGTAATGTTTTCAAAGAATTGCAGGATGTTCGTAAATTTCAAAAAAAATAGAAGCATGAAATTTACAAATCCGAAACTCAGCCATTAAAAACAAATATGGCATTTCTATAGACTGCACCCGTTGGAGCATCAAAAGCGAACAATTTTTTTGCTTTAACTTAAAGCTTACGTGAATTTGTTACAATGTTTGGAAGGGTTTTGCAAATGCAACATTCACAACATAGTGGTATATTTCAGTATGGTGTATGATATATGATTGCTATCCGCTTTCGATGTATTTTTAGGTGCAGTTTACAGAATTCCGATATTATTTTTAGCTGCTGAGCTACATAGCTCTATACGCCAAGTTTTCTTTTTCGAAATTTGGCAATTCTTTAAAATTTGACGTAAGAAAGGTAGACCAGCCTATAATAAAATATCCCTTTCGGCAATCACTACACTTCAACTTTTTTTTTCTAAATTCAACATAACTCATCAAATTTGGTTCAATGGTTGCTCTGAGAAACTGTTTCCGATTTCCCATGTATTTCGATAGGAGCCCCCAAGCTCAATGTTCCCCTAAGTTCGAGCTTGAATAATATACTTGTTGGCAAGATACGTTTGTAAACGTGTGATCGTGGCCTAATGAGCTAGAGCACTGGCGTACTGAGCTCAACGGCAGAGGATATGTTTGCAAAGCGTCTTGGGAAGGAATAGGAGAAAAGAAAGGGAGCAGGCTGGTATGTTATTCAGAAGCGTGTCTAGTTGGCTAAAAATTACTAAATGCGTTGGTCGTCCAACCACCTTCCGTTCCATCAGCATAATTTCTATTTCATTCCGCTAGTATTGTGCTATTATTGTCAATCAATCGAGATTAGAACACCGGTGTCATGGCATTGTATTCCGTCGCAATTCTTTATCGCCGTCACTTCAGAATCCTCTCATCGTCGTCATGCCGTCGTCCTTATATGCCTTCGTCATTCTATCGACATCATTCCTACCTCGTAATTCCATCGTCGTCACTGAATGCGCTGTCGGCCTGCGGTCCTTGTTCTACCATCGTGAGGTAACATTGGCGAGCGATGGTCATAACAAATCGGGTCAATCATGGAGACAGTGTATGGCCGCATATAGCTGAATCACTCGAAAATGAGGAGAAACACTACGGATTCTAAACAAAGATGTCTTAGCTAACACGATGTGTCGCTTCTTGTTCGCTAGATTGTGTAAATGCTAATCGCATTAACTTCGATAATCATCTTAACATGGGTGCTGCAGGAATTCTTTCGTCTTCGCGACACTAACGAACTCTTGTTCACATTGTTCCCAGCCTATTAACACCTCGAATTCCTAGAGGTGATCGTGCTCAGGCATGTGACGGACGACCCGAAGTTTGATGGAGGTAGCGTTATGATTTCGACAGCGGCGCCGCCTATCGACCAGGAGAAACACATTTGGGTGGGTGGGAATAGCGGCGAAAGGCACACTTCATGAGTTGCTAGACATCACAGATTTGAATCAACCTGACAAAGAGTTAGAAATATATATGCATTGCAGTCGCGCTAAAGAAATTGAAAACTATTGGATTGGTGCGAGACTCGCTGCAAAAACATTCATTAGACTGTCTCAGGTATCCGAGCTAGCCTTAACGGGAATCAATGAGATGTGTTTCGATAGAGCTCGTTACATTTTTCAAGAGCGGAAGACGTGCCTAGAGGCAGAGTCGACGGCAATATTTTGTTGCTGCACAAAAATATCTAGATTTTCGGCATGATCATTTTAACGGAAAAACAAAAATTAAATAAGTTTTCAAGAACTACTTAGAGTACATTGATAAAATTGTAGCAAACAAATTCTGAAAAGTTAATTTGCAACTTTTTTGTGTCCTAAGGCACAGGGCAACTTACTACTGGTTTCCATTTTCTTCGTTATATTTTCAAGCGAGTTGAATATTCTGCCGTAGGTTATATCACAATTAGCCCAACTAATTAAACTGAGACTTTCAAGTGTATATTGTTCTTGGACAAATGCTTTGAGGCAAAGCACTTTATTGCCTCGTAAATTTTTATTTTGAATGCTATTTCCACTCGTTAAGTGGCGCGACCCTCGTGTTCGCAGCCTTGTATATGTTTTTGTAGCACTAGGTGCGTTGTCTGCGAATTTACGTGAATAAGCAAGCAGATTATACTGTAATCTGACGGAGAAAAAAAAAACAAGGAAAGCCTACGTTGTAGATGCACTGTACTGAAACACAATTAGACAGAGTCTAAATTTGCATATATTTCTAAACAAGGGTGCCTAAATTGTCGATTGAAAAATTGACATCATTGTAATGAAGCCGAATAAAGCAATACAGATGGCATGTTCCGCGTGAAAATATGATGAGCGTTAGCCTTGTGGCTCAACAATTTCTGTTTAATGAAAAAAAAAAGCTTCTAGTGGCCGTGTATTATCGTATTTCTGAAAACCAGTAACCAGCGTATCTAAATTTACATTTGCGCCAAAATTAGTGGCTCGAGTTCTATCACTGTAGGTACATCCGAATGACTATATGAGATTAAAAAGTGAGATTAAATGGCGGGCGGCGGCGTGTATGGTAGTGTTCACCTATGCTTTCGCTATAGTATGTTGCCGCACACTTTAAAGCACGAGCATGGTGATCAACCGATGTGCTTTTTTACATTGTACTTCATCCCTAAATGTAAGCCGGGGTTCTCCTACTCCCGGTGGTTGTTGCCAGCCTGATCCCTCCCTATTTTCCTAACTGTCCATTGCATGGTTTGTTTTCATACCAAATATTCACATAATAATCTGTGGGTGTTCGGCTAGTAATGAAATGTTTATTTCTCTCACAGTTAAATTATCAAGTAAACATAAAGAAGGGATGCAGGGCAAAAACTTGCTATGATGCAGCTTGAAGACCGCCCGGCGGCCGTTGATCACATGACAGTATCTTCACAATAATCGAGAACACGAGCTAGCTTCGTAAAGGCAAAAGGGCTAATGGGTGGAACAGGACCGGGCTGGCCAAAGAATGGTACTTTCGGGCTCGGGCCAGGCCCGGACCTGAAAAACCGGCCCGTGCAGTGCTCTACTTCAGATAGTCTGATCAGCAGATTCCCATACTGTCATGTAGTACTGACGCTGAAGTAAACAGTCGTAAAACTGTGTATGACGAAACTGATTCTTTATTGTGCGATCATGTGCCCACAAAAGCAAGCTACACTCAAAGCACAACGAAAGCGGTGAACACTGTAGGCGATCGTCGAAATCTGATCAGCGGCGAAACGCGTCGGCTTTTAAACATGAGTCATCGAAGGCCCCAGAATAACCGCTGGTACCCGCATCTCTTCCAGAAAGATGTAGATAATTCGCGTCTCTCATACAATCAGATTACATGAGCGTCGGTGACAAAAGACAACGGATAGAAGCGTCGATAACGTTCGAGAAACTTCCCATACATGCAGGCGCGTCCTGTGCCTAGCGATAACGTTTAACATTTTTAGCCGGTGAAAAGCAGTCACCGGTGAAAGATAAACATATATACGTGTCAATACCCTCCCCTTAAAAAGCATCGTCCCGATGATACAAACAAGAAAGCGAAAACAAAACCACGCGTACAGAGAGAGAAAAAAAAGTCTCAGTTTCGCCCGAAAGGCGAAGCATCAATTGCGATAGCAAATTAGTAGAGAGCTATTCGGAGTAGGGATAGTAGTTTTATCGGCTGCATAAACTTGGACACATCCGCTTACTAACTGAATTAACAAGCGTGGTGTCAGCGCGCACAAGCAAACATGAATAGATCACACTGAATGACCGCATACAACGACTGTCAAAACGTTGGCAGCAATCGCAGCCGCCGCAGCGGGCAAGGTTCGTGGGGTCTATCGCTTCAAAGGAAACTGAGCGGCGGATGCACAGCGCATACAAAGGTCAGAGCCGTGTGGAGATAGGAGACCGTGCGGGCGACGGCCACAGCCGGGCAAAGTACGAACGGAGTTGTTGGTAGAGTAGAAGCTGCGCCCCCCCCCCTCCCTCCCCGCGCTGCTTTACTGCTTTGTTGCTTTCGCGTGGGAGATAGAGTGTCAAGTTCCCCTTACGCCCGATTGCAAGATACGCCTTTGGGGCCGGAGCACAGCGTCGCCCCGCCTCCCTCCCTCCCATACCCCCACGGCCTTTCGCGCGACGGTCGCGTTTGCTTTCGGCCGTGCGTTCGCTCTCCGTGATAGCGCGCGCGTCCCCCCCCCCCTCGCGCTTTCGCTCGCGCATACGGCGCGCGGCGACGATTTTATCGCCCTTGGAATCTATACGGAACCTCACGGCGACGGTGACGGCGACGCCGACGGCAGAAATCCGGTTTAAGTGTCCATATAATTGCTATCGCAATAAAAACAACAACAAACAATAACAAAGTAACAAAGTACCGAAGTTCGTCAGCGGGCGTAGAAAGGGCTAAGACGCACCACGTGGATGACTTCACGCGTAGAGTTTCTCACTATATTATCTAGAGGGAAAACTGGCGCTGCTGCGCTGTGGTATCCATGGGAATGGCGGTATATTGTGACTTCGGATTGGCATCGTTCTTGGAGAGCGAGAACGCCTTGAAGACGCGCCTGGCTAGCACCGTTCCGTCTGGCACAATGATTCATTTCGTGCTAAAACAGCACGTAAAAAACTGCTTTAGCTTTATTATTACACAAAAACATGTTTTGTTTAATTTTGAGGACATACTATTCAATGCAG
Source organism: Dermacentor silvarum (assembly GCF_013339745.2). Lineage (NCBI taxonomy): Eukaryota > Metazoa > Arthropoda > Arachnida > Ixodida > Ixodidae > Dermacentor > Dermacentor silvarum. The sequence goes on from NC_051160.1 coordinate 75,025,129, forward strand.
AATTCTATGAAACGTAATAAGTATCAGCTGGCCGCTAAAGTTGGAGGGCAGACGATAAGATTCTCACTCGCTTTGGAACAACTTGTCGTCTGTTCTTGCTTTTCTTCGCTTGATGCTGCATTGCAGGTGAGTAAACTTTATTTAGAGATGTAATATGGGTGAATGAAAGCCTTTACGTAGATTTTGTTTTAAGAATGCGTTATTTGTGTAGCCATATAGACACGTTTTAGACGGAGCCTCTTACAACACCAGCCAATACAAGCCTCGCAGACACATATCCCATCATTCCCATGAGGGCACGGCGCCCTTTAAGAAAATCGCATAGACGGTGGCGCTAGTTTACCCTCTAGGTGTTATAGTGAGAAACTCTATGACTTCACGTCGTGCCCGGCGCCGCTGTGATTACGATATGCCGTCTGGCACGACCTCATAGTCCAGCGCGCCAATACGTCGGATGATCTTATATGGTCCGAAATAGTGACGTAACAGTTTCTCGCTAAGTCCTCGTCGGCGTATCGGAGTCCAGACCTAAACACGGTCGCCGGGCTGGTACTCGACGTAGCGTCGTCGAAGATTGTAGTGTCGGCTGTCGGTCCTCTGCTGGAGCGAGGCGGAACGGTGACTTGTTCTTCAAGCACATTCAAGGCATGGTAACTGGTGTTTGTATCCGGTGGTGTCGCGTTGTGCGTTGAAAGCGTTATCGACTTGGACCTTAAGTCGATGACTGCACCGTGTTGGTTTAGAAAGTCCATGCCTAGGATAACATCCCTGGAGCCGTGGTGCAGGATTACGAAGCTCGCCGGGTAAGTGCGGTTGTTTACCGTGACTCGCGCTGTGCAGATTCCAGCCGACGTTATTAGGTGGCCTCCCGCTGTCCGGATATCGGGTCCTTGCCAGGCCGTTTTCAACTTCTTCAACTTGGCGGCGAACTCGCCACTGCAGGCGGAATAGTCGGCTTCAGTGTCGACGAGAGCGGTGACGTTATGACCATCGAATAGCACGTCTAGATCGGTAGACGATCGTCTGGCGTTACGGTCAAGTCGTGGCGTCGGATCACGGCTGCGTCGGCTTGCTGCGCTGCTGCTACGTCGCGTTGGTAGGTTTACTTTTCGGCGGCGAAGTGTTGTCGTCAAGGCTCTTGCCAGGCGCTGTGCTGATACCTCGTCATGATGATTCGCGAATTTAGTTCGTCGGCGGCGGAGTATCTTCAGCATTGCGTCGTACAGCAACCGCACCTCCATCGGTTGCTGCCTTTAGTTTCCCGGGTAAGGGCTAGGAGATTGGCCCCGGGTTGGGCCGGCATACAGCCCTTACCCGGCCCAACCCGGGCCGAGATGTAGCGGCCTGGTGACGGCGAGCGTGAGGGTCGCCGTGATTGCCACTGGGCTCTGGCGAGGTAGTCGGCGATGTCACGTGACCGCTCGCCAAGCTGTGGACGTGGCGCGCTGACGGCGAACCCTTGCAGGCCCACAAAATCAAGCTACACTCGAAGCACAACCAAAGCGGCGAACACAGACGGCGATCGTCGAAATCTGATCAGCGGCGAAACGCGTCGGCTTTTATACATGAGTAATCGAAGGTCCCAGAATAATCCGTGGTAGCCGCGTGTCTTCCAGAAAGTTCTAGATAATTCGCGTTGCTCATACAATCAGATGACATGAGCGTCGGTGACAAGAGACAACGGATAGAAGCATCGATAACGTTCCAGAAACTTCCGATACCTGCAGGCGCGTCCTGTGCCTAGCGATTACGTTTAACATTTGTTAGCCGGTGAAAAGTGGTCACCGGTGAAAGATAAACATGTATACGTGTCAATATGATTATGAAAGATTGAGTAAAACAATTTAAGACGTAACCTGCTTCCCTGTTCAAGCAAAAGGATCCAGTCAAGTTATTTTTTCCTCTTACACTTAGAAAGTGGTTGTATATTCCCAGGTCGAACAGTGTCGCGACGAATTGGACTTTTTCAAGAGCATTAATATGCAAAAAATTTATTGTTGGGCTTTACGTGCCAAAACCACAATCTGATTATGAGGCACGCCGTGGTGGGGGACTCCGGATTACTTTAGTCCACCTGGGGTTCTTTAACGTTCACCCAATGCTGCATTGATATGCACATCAGAAACCGCATTCAACACAGGGCATGCCTACACCAACATTGGTAAAATTTGATTTTTACGCTGCTGTTTTACGTTAATACTTATGTGTTTTAAACTTTGTTGCAAGTGAAGGGCATGCCCGGCATTTCTAACTACGGTATTGAGATGTTATGACCAAGAGCCAGCCTCTGACAGCATAAGACCTAAATATTTCACAGGTGAATTATTTTTTTATTTCAACTGGCCACTTAACAAATACTTATATCTGATTTTGTAACATTTTTGTAGTGAAGCTAATGTCTACATAATTATTTATGTTTAGGGGCATGCTATTAGTGACACACCATTTTTATACGCGCTTCAAGTCGGCCGCCAATAAAAAAAAATGACTCATTAGATGCCCTTGCACACAGTACACAATCATCCACAAAAATTGTATCCCGGTTCAATAATATCATACATAGTGCTAATAAAAAACCTTGCACTCGGACGCGCAACGCTTGAAACAGCGAAGCTGTGTGATCGTAGCCCAGCATTTTCCGGAAGTGCGCGCGAACTTTTCATCTTATTACTCATGTAGACGATAATTTCTTTTCGTGCGTCTCGGACTTACGGCCGACACTGCGCGTTGCACAGCGCAGCTTGCAACACCGACACCGCGTTCCAGGAGACCCGCTCCGTGAATGCGTCGCTCTCTCTCTCGCTCTCATAGCACGCAAAACCTCTTCACCTCGCAGAGCACGAGCGTACAAACGCGCCAGCTGTGGAGGAATACGACGACGCTCGAACGCAATCATATGGTTAGCATAAATGCATGTTCTGGCAGCGTGGCTGTATAGCCTAGTTAAAAAACCTTCTTGTTTTTTCGGGACGCCACAGACCCGTTTCTGCGTACTGTATGCCAAATGAAGCTAAGCCGACGGCTGCCCGAGTACGTAGTTTCAACCGAAGAGCTTTCGGGAGGGATTCGTGGTTTCTACAAAGAA
>NC_051160.1:75028313-75204686 GCF_013339745.2 Dermacentor silvarum
CGTTGTGCGTGTGTCTAACTAACGGAGCAGAATTTAGCCTGCTGCCCTGGCCCAACTACAAATACCACGGAGATCACATTTAGCAAAAATGGTTGGAACGCTATAAAACATCTTTATGTGAAGGTAAATGAGCTTGATCAAGCCCAGGTTTTTTTTTTTCCTGTTTTTAATTGGCCTAATAAAGTTTTAGAACGTGTGATATGGCTGCTATAAGCTGTTACCATTGTTCAACCTGTTTGAATTTACCGGAAACGGGATGGGGAGGGGTCGTCATGGGAAGTGCGATATATGACTAAATGTTTACGGCCCTGGTCCAGTTGGACCGGTTCTCGGTCCTGCAGCGTTTCAAATAATTACTGAGCCCTCGTCTCCCCTCCCCCCCCCCCCTGCTCTTCTTATGCGTTATAAACGTTCGTAGTTGGTTTCTGAAAGGTCCTCGGCGAACTAATAAAGGCACGTTGGGTACATTGGGCGAAAATATGGCGCTCGTTATAGGTGATGTGTAGGCTAATGTCAAAGTGAGGGGACCAATGACGACATTGTTTATGCAAGTGATCGGGATATTTTTCTATGTGGCTTACGAACAAAGCAGAATTTATTTAGCAGTTTTGGGAGAACTGGGAACGAATCCGAGATAAAATCTAGCAAGCATGGGGGGGGGAGGCAGGGGGAGGCTATTGTTAATATCCTGGTGAATTAAATTGTACGTTGATGTAAAACTAGCTTTTTTATAATTCCTAGCAATAAGTGCTCGAAAGTCTTCCGTGAAGGCAATGTGTCAAACGATTCCGGCAAATTTTTCAAGTATATATACAGGAAACTCAAAATCCTATTTTCAATGCTCTAAACAAAGAGCTTTGCTGGAAAGTGTTTCGTAATTATGCAAAGTCGCCAACGTCTTCTGATGTTTTCTTTCTCTCTCTCTCTCTTTTGTGAGTATTGTAAGTTTTTGTTGCTGTAATAATGAAGAAGACGTGCTGGTTAGCCAGGTGCATCTCCGGAATATGAAATACGACGAAGAAGAAGTGCTGGGCAGTCAGGTGCATCACCAGCGCTTTTACGCACAGGGCTTGTCCTGACTGCTCGCAGGGTCCTGACTGCCGCACCGAGGTCGACCTCTCAATCCTGTCAATAAACACCTTGACATTTGGTGGAAGATGCGGGGTACGATTCGAATCCATCAATGACGGAACTTCGAAACCAATCCCTTCAACCACCTTGGCCCATGCCGGACGATCCCGCCCAGCCTTCTCGAACCATGCCTGACAATCCAGCTCAACAAGCTGCCGCCACGGTACCACCTGCTGTCATCTGTCCTGGCGTGCAGCGTCAGCGGGATCCGGCGAGTTTCGCGGGTACCGATGATCACAATGTCGAGGACTGGCTCACCTCGTACGAAAGAATCAGCGCGCCCAACCACTGGGACGATACGGTCAAGCTCAACAACGCAATTTTCCACTGGAGCCACGTTGCGCACTTGTGGCATCGTAACCACAAATCCTACATACTGACATGGTCGGCGTTGAAGACCAACTTCACGGAAGTCTTTAGCCGTCCTGCTGTCCGTAAACTCCAGGCCGAACAACGCCTGCGTGGACGCGCCCAGCAACCAGGTGAGAATTTCACCATCTACATCGAAGACGTCGTTAATCTGTGCAACAGAGTCGACGCAACGATAACAGAAGCCAATAAAATCCGGCATATCCTCAAGGGAAAGGAGGACGATGCCGTCCAGATGTTGGTCACCCGGATCCCGACCAGTGTCTGTCGTCATTGCGCTGTGTCAGAATTAAGACGAACCTAGAAGGCAGCGAGTTGTCACACGACATCCGCCCTCAGAATTCGCCTCTGTCTCAGGTATGAAGCTAGGTGTTGACGAGTCGCCTCTAATGCACAGATAAAGGAGTTTGTGCGAGAAGTTGCTCGGCAGCTTTCCCTGATGCCCTTTACAAACGCACAACCATACTCCCCATTGACACCGGAGTTACAGACCGTCATCAAGGAGCAAGTTGCTGAGTGCCTGCCAGCTTCTATTCAACCGCCTACAGTTGCGGCGCCTTTGACATACGCTGACGTCGCTGCAAGGCCGCACTTCGCTCCAGGTCTACCTCTCCAAGCTGTTGCGCGACCGCCCTCGATTCCCTTCTCGCCCCCTGCACCACCGCTACCACGCCAGCCAAATCCTTGGCACACACCCGACAACCGCCTAATTTGCTACCGTTGTGGTATTCGGGGACACGTTGCCCACTTTTGTCGACGCCGTATGCAGCCTACTTATGATTACCGCCGACCCATGAGCACTTACGCCCGTCGACAGCTACAATCCCCTGTTCCGCCAGATGAAACCCCTGTTCTCAACACTACTTGTCGTTCGCCATCCCCACGCCGCCGTTCCATCTCACCGATGAGACGCCGGCCAAGCCCTCTGCCTCAGGGAAACTAAGTGTCGCAGTTCCCAAGGCGAGAACTGCGTCCCGTTCGCTTTACCCAAGGCCTCCAAATCCCCCCCCCCCGCAACGTCATTGAGGTATACGTCGAAGGGAGTCATTCGCACTGGTCGATACGGGCGCAGCAATCTCGGTGTTGCGCGCAGGACTTTGCCGATGGATAGTAAAAGTAACGATCGACGTCGCTTTCCGGACTGTATTTGAGTACTGCGAGCGCACAGCCTATCGAACCTTTGGGAGCCGGCACTGCACGTGTTTTCATCGCGGAATCTCTTCATGTCATAGAGTTCGTTGTACATCCGTCCTGCTCCCAGGATGTCATTCTAGGTTGGGATTTCTTTTTGTCTAACAATGCCATCATTGACTGTGCCCGCGCCGAGGTGGAGTTCTCGTTTCCTTCCGCTGCAGCTATGCACCAAGATCCTGTGACATCAACAAAAATGCTTGTGGCTGAAGTTATTGATATCCCTCCTCAGTCAACCGCCGTCGTCTCTGTATCTTGCGCATCTGCACGTGACGCAACCGTCTTATTCACGCCATGTGACTTGTTCGGCCGTCGCCGTTCCCTTCCGTTGCCCTTTGCCGTCATCGCCATCATTGCTGGCCGTGGTGTGATGTGCGTTTGCAATGTGTCTTTCCTGCCGATTACTTTGCATCGCGGAGAGTGTCTTGGTTACGCTTAAACTGTGGATTCTTCAATGCTCTTCAATGCTCCCGAAGCCGCACATTTGACACCCCTCGCCGCGCTCAACAATGCGACTCGACCGCCGTTGGAGTGCTTCCAACCGTCAATCTCCGGTGAGTTTACAACCGCACAACGCGCGCAACTTGTCAGCCTGCTGCGCGAATTTACCGCCTCCTCCGACTGCCATCAACATTCTCTCGGCCGCACCACCACAGTGTCGCACAGCGTCGTCGCCGGTTCGCACGCCCCACTCCGGCAACGTACTTACCGTGTCTCAGCTTCGGAACGCCGCGTCATCGACGAACAAGTGCGCGATATGCTTCAGCGGGACGTGATTCAGACGTCCCATAGCCTGGGGGCATCGCCTGTTGTCCTCCTAAAAAAGAAAGTTGGTTCTATTCGCTTCTGCGTTGATTCCAGACGTCTTAACAAAATTACGCGCAAAGACGTATATCCCCTACCACGCATAGACGATGCGCTTGACTGTTTGCAAGGTGCCGAGTTCTTTACCTCTTTGGATTTGTGGTCTGGATATTGGCAAGTCCCCATGGCAGAGGCTGACTGCTCGAAAACCGACTTCGTCACACTGGACGGATTATACGAATTTAATGTCAGGCCATTCGGTCTATGTAATGTGCCCGCTACGTTAGAGCGTATGGTGGACAGTATCTTGCACGGTATCAAGTGGCACACGTGCTTGTGCTACCTAGATGATGTCGTTGTCTTCTCACCTGATTTCTTGACTCACCTCCAGCGACTAAGAGAGGTATTAAACGGTCTGACTAAGGCTGGCCTGCAACTTAACATTAAAAAAAATTTTTCTTTGCTGCTCGTGAGCTTACCATCTTAGGCAAAACTCCGTGTAGTTGCGGAGTTGTCGACACCCACTAATTTGAAGACACTGCGCACTTTCGCCAGCCTCTGTTCCTATTTTCACCGCTTTGTGGAGAACTTCGCCATGATCATGGCCCCTTAGCTCAACTGCTCACTGGAGACAACGCCCTATCTGCCTGGTCGAAAGCATGCAGACGCGTTCACGACCCTTCGCCATCTGCTCAACTCTCCTCCTATTCTGCGACATTCTGAACCCGCTGCCCCAACTGAGTCAATACAGTTGCTAGTGGAGTCGGCCTTGGGGCGGTTCTTGCCCAACGCAAAAGTGGTCTTGAGGAATACGTCGTTGCTTATGTTAGCCGCACGCTGACAAAGTCGGAGGTAAACTACTCTGTTACAGAAAAGGAGTGTTTAGCCATACTTCGGGCCCCTATTTATGCGGCCCTAGGACCCTATTTATACGGCCGCCAATTTGATGTAGTAACGGACCAGCATGCGCTGTACTGGCTCTCCTCATTGAAAGACCCCTCTCCTCGCACGCTGGGCACTCCGTTTGCAATAGTACGACATCCGGGTCGTGTACCACTCTGGACGCAAGCACACCGATGCCAACGCTCTCCACCGCTCGCCAATTTCACCTGACCCTGATCCTGACAGTCTTTGCCCACTCAACTTTGTCCTCTCAGCACTTGCCATCGAGGACATGCGCGCAGAGCAAAGAACCGTGAATTTCTTCGCTTTTGGAGTTTCTCGCTGATCCTACCCCTGTTACGGCGTCTAGGACTCTACGGCGGCTGGCGCATCACTTTGTTATTCGCGACCAACACCTCTACCGTCGCAGTTATATTCCTGACGGCGGTCGGCAACGGCTCCTTGTAATACCGCGTCATCTTCGGGCTGATTTATGCGCATCGTTTCACACTGATCCCCAATGTGCACATGGTGGCATCTGAAATACCTACACCCGCATTAGGCTCCGGTATTACTGGCCTGGCATCTACAAGTTGGTTCGCCAGTACGTCCGCTGCTGCCTCGACAGCCAGAGCCGAATGTCGGTCGCTACTTCCACTAACGCACCCTTGCAGCCGCTTCCTCGTCCATCCCGTCCTTTTGATAGGGTCGGAGTCGACCTTTACGTCGCGCTTCCTTGTACTGGCGCTGGCAACCGCTTGATTATTGTTGCAGTGGATCATGTCACACGCTATGCAGAAACCGCAGCACTTCCATCTGCAACTGCCCAAGATGTTGCATTCTTTATACTGCGGCACTTTGTTCTTCGTCACGGAGCCCCTCGGGAGCTTCTCATTGATCGAGGCCGCGCATTTCTATCTGATGTCGTGACTTCGTTTCATATCATCCACAGGACCACTAGTGCCTACCATCCTCAAACGAACGGGCTGACGGAGCGTTTAAACCATACTCTTGGCGACATGCTCGCCATGTGCGTCACGTCCGACCATTCCAAATGAGACGCTGTGCTTGCGTTCGTCACGTTCGCCTATAATACTGCCACACAAGCTACCACTGGGTTTTCTCCGTTTTTCTTACTGTAGGGCCGTGAACCTTCCTGCACCATCCATACCATGCTACCCTACCAGCCTGGTTCATCGGAATGTGTTCCTGTATCTCAAGCTGCGCAGCATGCTGAAGAATGCAGACAACTCACCTGTTGTCTTACCACCGCAGATCAGACACAACGGAAGCTTCGTCGTGGTGGCTCTGTTCCCCCAAGCTTCCCTTCCGATTCGTTGGTTTGGCTGTAGGTTCCACCTTTAGTTTCCGGCCTTTCTTCTAAGCTGCTCCCAACATATCATGGACCTTACCGTATAATTGCACAAACATCCCCATTGAATTATGTCGTTGAGCCTGTGTCACCGTCTTCTGATCAGCGCCGTCGTGTTCGCGAAACTGTTCACGTAGATCGGCTCAAGCCCTTCTACGATCCCTCGATGTTATCGTATGCTTAGATCGCCAGGATGGCGTCTTTTTCTCCGGGGGACCAATGTAACGAAGAAGAAGTGCCGGTTAGCCAGGTTCATCTCCGGCGTATGAAATACAACGAAGCAGAAGTGCCGTTCCCCAGGCGCATTACCAGCGCTTTTTACGCACGGGGCTTGTCCTGACTGCTCGCAGGGTTCTGACTGCCGCACCGAGTTCGACCGCTCAATCCTAACAATAAGCACCTGTACGTGTCAATAAGACCTTTATATATATATATATATATATATATATATATATATTGTGTGTGTGTGTGTGTGTGTGTGTGTATGCGTGTGTAGTGCGTGTGTGTGTGTGTGTGTGTGTCAGGTCATGATTAACGTACTGCATCTCGCTGAGTATGTACAAAACCATTACTCCGGTGGTGCTACGTTACCAGTCGAAGAGCTCGCTTATATTGCAATATATCTACATTGTCAGAAAGGATCCTACGTCTTATGTATTTTGGAGATTATGATAGTTGTCATGGTTAAACCAAAATTCTGCATTTAGTCTTTTGATAAGACCTATATAACTGTATTCGATACTTGTAAAGTTGCAATATAATGGAAATGTGACTAAGCGTATTGAATGCATTGAACATGGCTGGTAAAAGCGCATTTGGTGGTCATGTGTTTGATTGTCGAATTTGGGCATATTAGCGAACATCGCTATGTAAAAAAAATTGTGGAGGACATTCGATGATGATGATGTTGATGAGGCTGATGGTGATAAATGATGTTCTCTAGCGCAGTGACCAATGACGATAATTTCTGCGTAATACTCTCTCTAGAACATACACAGCGTGTTTTACTCTGCAGCTCATATAAAAGCTATTGAATTGATGACCTCCTTCAAGGCAAAATAAAGAAAACGTCGTTCACCGTATGCTTCGTGCCGATAGTATCGGACGCCTATGGTGGTGCACGTCTGAAGGAATCACCTTGTTAAACAAGTTTTGAGGACAACAAAACAAGAAGGATTGCAGCAAGGTGACTGCGGGGAATGAATATTGTGCTGATAGTTAGCTTTAACAAGTAACTAAACGTTCAATTGGATATATGCTTCTTGCATAGTTTTTATTTATGCACCTACATGTGAATATTTTCCTAACAGCAATTCTAATCTACAAGAATAAACGTTGCCCATTTCCTTTGGATGGACCCCCTACAAAGGAGGAGGAACATCTCAAAACTAGACGCTACGTTGAAGCTGTCTTTTTCATCAGCCACTGCTTTGGCCTGAGGTCTTGCAGTCCGATGTATAAATTGTCTCATTTCCCTTCGTAACATATTCAGAATACTTCTTGTTACAGTCACTTGGAACCGGTTGTTGAGGATCCTTTACTACAACATCAAAGTATACTGTCACTGGAAAAGAAAGTTAAACAGTATAATTAGGACCCTGTCAATAATTTATTTTTTACCTGGATAAATATTTGGGCACAACATAACTAAGCGAATGAAGCCTTGTGAGCCCTCACTTTCTAACTAAACAAGCAATATCTTCCTACAAATAACATTGTGAAAGGAAAAATCGGCTTAATAGTAATTCTACAGCAAGAAAAACAAAACAAAAAACGAAGCACGATTAAAAGAAGCATTATCAAGTCATAGTGAAGTGGTGTTTTTCATCTTTAAAATGATAAGTAGGCGGTAAAACAGAATTTCTTCTCAATTAAAAGACTCACACTGACTGCATATAGATATCAGTTAGAAGAAAGATTTCCATTATAAACACGTATATTCCAATAGGGTACAGAGAGAAAACAGAAGAAAACAGGAAGTCAAGAAGAATTATCACAACAGGCTTGAATGTTTCTGCTAGTTTACAATTGCTGCCACAAAAAAAGCGATTTTACACGACAGCACTTATGCGGCACACGAACGGAACCAACGTGATGAGGGCCTCCGTTTTATGTCTTTCATTATTGGCTTGCGTTCGCGTGAGCGTCACTTACATGACTGATGGGGTAATATAAAGATGATTGTGGCGGCTCAGGACAGTGCTACTAGCGCTTCACAAAGATGTGTTGGTTTTTTGGATATGTTTTAAGGGTAATATGAAATCCGCTGCAGTTTCCAATGACAGGTAATCTTGCTGTCATCGCATATTTAAACCAGACATTCTAACGCATATAAAGAGGGCTTCTATTCTCGACAAATATTGCGGCTAAATGGCGGGCCATGCTTTCCCGCTGTTCGGCTTTCGAGAGTAGCATTTATTGAAATTCGTGCTGCAAAACGGAGGCATTGCAAAAAATTTTTCGGCGCTTTTATCAAGGGTAAGCAACGTTACGTGTTCCTGCTGACACTCTCAAATAACTTTTTTTCAAGTCCTTGGCAGCTATATTCCGCTGTTAGCGTTCAAGAAAGAAAGAGAAAGTTGTCTATCGGAAGAACTGCAAAGGGTTTTCTATAAGACAGGATTTTTCAGCCGTAAACACTTTGAAACCTATTTAAAGGTTGCCTGCGGCAAATAACACACTTCTAGTCGATGAGCTGGTCGATGAGCTAATTGAAATGAACAGTCGACTAAATAACAAAAATAGTAATTAATTTTTAACTAATTACCTTGTGGCCCATATTGCAATTTAGAATTTGTAGCCGTGGTGTTCGGAAGGTGGATTCACTTGGAACGAATTCTGAGGATGACATCCCTTTCGTGATATTAATTCCGAAACTTAGCGAAGAAATGTATTGGTGTTCCTCCTACTTTCTTAATAAAACTTCATGTTAGGCATTGAACCACAAAAGTAACTGGAACATCAGTTCCTTGCTCCGCAAGTTGCGATAGCTATCCAAGCAGTGCACGTTACGAGAATTCTGTCACAGCGCCGAGGGCGTGGAATATTCCGGTAACCGCTGACGAGCTGGGCGTTTTGACGGATGGGCGGAGACGTAAACTAAAGCCACATTCATACTACTACCACCGTGATGAAGGGACTTAACGTAAACTTGAGTGGCCTGCACCATGCAGCCACCTGGTGGCGCACAGCTTAACTAGATAAACACAGAGCTATTATTGCTGTAACGAAGTGTAAAACATTGTAAACATTTAAAAACGCAATGTGTTCACGATTAAGCTTCTGCCAAAAAATGAGCTCTAGCAGCAAAGTACAATACATTTGATTACTGCATTGTTAGCACTGTGTCTCGTTGATCTCTGTGCCATAAGATGGCTGCAGCGTGCAGGCCATTCACGTTCGCGCCTCCGCTCCTCTGGTAAAACGCCAAGACCCAGTACGCTAGTGCGGGAGATTAACCGAATAGTGGGCACTCTAAGACTCTCAATTGTGGTAGTAATCTCCCGGCGGGAAGTGAAGGCCGCAAACGAGTGGATGGTGGTACCGATTGGATAGCGACAGCCCGATGGCGCTGCAGAGACACCACTCGCATGTTGCCTTAGAGAGGGACACGATGTCTCCGCCCCTCCCTCAGCAACTACGTAGTTTGGGTGGTCGCGCGCGCCGTATCTTGAAAGCGATCTGCCGACGGCATTGTACCTTTGTGAGAGCTGTGTTTTCGCCGCTGAGTTTCGGTTAAAGCGATAGACAGCCTAAAGGTCACTTCGCTCACTACTGCAGTCGCGCTTGCTCACGCCAGCGTTCTGGCGGCCGAGTGTCCGCGGTCAACGAGTGTGTTTTGTGTTCATGTTTGCTTGTGCGCGCTTACACCACGCTTGTTAATTCGCCTAGTAAGCGAATGATTTCAAGTTCATACGGCCTTTAAAACTACTACCCTTACCTCGCATAGCTGTCTTCTAATTTGCTCTCGCAATCGATGCTTTCGCCTTTCTGGCGAAATTGTGTCGTTTTTGCATCCTCCTTTGAAACGAGGCGGTGACAAATAATCACCTAGCCTGCTTGAGTTGATGAGGTCCTGCTACATGTAACATGCAACTGCTACATGTCAGTGCAATACAACGCAACTGCAATGCAAATTTACACGTATCGACGCCGCGGGGCGCGCATGTCACCTTGTGACAAGTGGCATGACATGCCGCCGTAGACAGACCTCCACTGATGCAGTGCTTTGTTTCCATATATGGCATCGTTGGACGCGCTCGCCGCATTCCTTCGGTGAGCAGACGATGGTACGCAACTCTGGCGCCATCTCGTAGCTGGTCGTCGCCTGTCTTGCGAGGTACAACACTTTTCTTTTGACGCTTTCGCGATACCCTCTTCCTCCACTTTCCGCCTCAAGGTTCCGCTGCACCCTCCTCCTCCGCTTTACCTCCTCGCGCTGTTTTCGCTATCGCCGCCTTTCATCGCCCGCTGCGCTCCGCGTTCGCTCTTTCTATGTTCGCTGTACTCTTTCGCTCGGGTACGCCGAGGGACAACTACGACGCTCAACGCAGGAACGTGCGCCCAAGAGATGCGCTCTGAGAACCTCCTAACATTTGTCCCTCGCTGGGCGGCATCGAACCCACCCCACAAAGGCTCCACGAGCACAGCAGTGCATCGTCATTAGCAGTGTGCACCACTGGGTATGTGCTGTCTCAGTAAACGTCTTTCTCACCCAGGCTTTAGTCAGCTGCGCTATTACTGCACTAGGTGTGCGCCGAAATTGAATAAACGTCTCGCTGACTTAGGACTCTGAGTATGCACCACTATTTGTGCGGCCAGAGAGCATGCAATTCTCGTATTTGCACGCTCTGGCACAACCTGCATCTCGGAGGCCACTCATGGACTTCTTCACTGCGACAGCTGGGTGGCGCCATACCCAGATGACGCACACTCTTGAAGATTCACTTCCACATGGCGGGTTTCTGAACTTTCGCGCACGCCTGCTCGCAATGCATTTCGGAGGCCTCATGCAGGCTTCACGGCGCAGTCCTCATAAGGAAGCGCAAGAGTGGAATCCCACTGCTGTGCGCGCCTTATATAACGCATTTCAACGGTGGCAACATGTTGTGTCCCTATATTTTTTCAATGCTCAACATGGTACCTTCGACAGTCATTGTGAGATAGGTCGTGGTGAATTTTTTTTTTACAGGTTGGGCACTCTACCATCTGAGCTTATCAGGTGAACAGCAGACCGCGGAGCGAGGCCGGATTATGCATAAATACGCAAAGTAAAGGCACTTCTTCGAAAGCGTGCATTTTTATCATGTTCCAGACAGTAGCCAGTCACCCAGCTATAAAATAAATTCGTTGTGGTTTCTACGATCGCTTCGCAAACAAAGAAAAATGTGTAGTGTTATTGCAATCCAACCCAGTAGCAGATCATTTGCGGATCAATCGTTTTAGTATCGGAGCTACCCAAAATGACATTTCGATTTTTATATATTCTCTAGAGAAGTAATTCGGCTTCCTCAGCAAAATTATGCTACGGCAGTATTTCATTTGGGTCATCGCCGATCTTTTTAATTTATGGTCTGGGTAAATGTACCGATAAGCCGTAGTAGTAAAGGCCATATATTGATCCTGAGTACTCCAACACGTACTCGTTGCTATTATTTGTTTGTGATTAGAAGCCTCCGATTATACCTAACTGCAACACTACAGCTTTTAGCAAATTCAATAAATAAATTCATCGAAATCGGTGGCTCGTGTCTGGTAGTCGGTCTCAGCGTCACGGGTTATACACTTCGTTGCGACAATGACCCACTTGTGGCATAAACGTCCACAAATGTCAGTGCCATCTAGGTCGAAGGGCGTGTGAGGTTAATCAATGGTTTGGTGTAGCCTGGCGGGCTTAACAGGTGGTGACTTTTGTCGCTCACATTTGCATTCGCGGCAACATTGGACATAACGTTGGTCACTTGCGGAAAGCCAGGGACAGTGCGAGCCAGTTCGCGCACTGTGTCCGTGAGAAGCAACTCCACCTAGAAGTGGGCTCGACATGGTAGCCAAATGCAATGTTGTCCTACAAGTCTTTCGAAACTACCAGGACGTTTCCTTGAACCCTAGGTTGCTTGAATGTGCGTTTTTTTTTTTCAATATGTCGGTTTTTGGGTAGAAAGGCATCTGCATGCGAGTTGTATAGAGCGGTGAGTGGGCGTTTGTCACTGATAGGACACATGTAGGCGACATTAAGCTGCCATCTGGTCAAGTCCGAAACGCTGATGGTACCCAGGGACCTCTGAACGTGCTTTGCCTGTTCACAGACCACTTTTACGGGTGCATGCGTCACCGTGTACTTCGTCATTGATGACACAAGATATGTGACAATAGACTATGCTAGAGCGTAAATCTTTTGTAGCTCTTCGCGCACTGATGCCGCTTTAGTGGCCACAGACCAAGGAATGATGAAACGATGTTACTATGAATGCCCTTTATTCTAAAATAATTCATTTTCAAGGTATACTTCAGTTGTTGTTCTTGGTAGGGCGCTGCATAAGTAGAGCGTGCCCATGTGGCATGTGCTGCTGTCGCTGACTACCCTTCTACTGACAGAGAACCGAAGACGCACTGCGAAGCCTGAAAGCCTATGCTATGTGCGCCAACGTCATACGGGCCAACCACCCACGACCAACTGCCGGTTTGCCACTACAAGCTCTCTATCGGCTCTGATGATCTCTTTTAGACGGTAGTTTCGATAGCGCTTACACGGCGAGCAAAGTGTGTCATCGTCCGTAGTACCTAGGCAAACGCACATTAGAAGCAAAATTCATCAGAAAAGTCACCTTATCTCGCAAAATTATCCACAAGAAGTCCCTAGATATATCCCTCGTTGCTCGATCATGCTGCCGACGCTGTTTGTTTTCGCACGCCAATGCGAAAGAATAACGCATCCATTTATCTCTCCAACCATGGAGTGCCGCGCGCGCAGACTGATGGAGCCTGGCCGCTTAGATTTTATCGGAGCTGGTGCAATCAAGATGACTTGAGTCGTCCAAGCCAATCAGGTGCGGTGACGTTCATTGGCCTGCCCAGGCGCACACCTGAGCCACGTGGGAGCGGTGTATCGGCCTTAATCAGCTGCGTAGTCAGCATGCCGTGTGGAGTGCCACGTGTTGCTCGACGACGATGGACTTTGTTCGCATCAAAGCGTGCAAACTTGTTTCTTTGACCCCGTCATCTATTCGCCGGTTTCGTGACAGTGACGACGACCCAAGTTGAAAGTGCGAGCGAAATATTGTCATATTGGAAGAGAAGGCCGCTCTCTTAAAGGTAGTTGTGTCAAGTGCTATTAAATAATATTTTGCGCATAGCGAACTTTTTTTGCAGGTTTCAATTAAATTTTATCGCACGCGTGGCTCTTTGCCGTGCGTATATCGTGTTTACCATGACGTGTACATATATTGCAGCGTCATAGGCATCTCTCAAAACACTTACCCCTAATGTAGTAGCGTCTCTATTGAACAGCTCACTTCATTTTCTAATTTCAGCTACTTAACAATTTAAAACTGAATATGTGAAACTGTGGCCTAAGGGGCATGGCATAGACGTCCTATATATATATACATATGGGTCACGTTTCTCTCTGCACCAACTTCTTCTAACCGTTATTCACAGGAGAAACATGAAACAAGACATTTGTCCTCATTAGATCGCTTCATCGACTTCTGGCATTGTGCATCCGCATGAAGTGCTGCTTGCACTTAAGCATAGCTTGCGGAATGGTGTACAGAATAATCATGACCCTTTCATGACCGTAAAATTGTGCCCTGTGTTTTTCAATAAAAAAGGAAAAATAAACATTACATTGGAATACATGGTAGACTAGAATATAGCAAAGAGAATTCTGTGCACCTAATTTTTAATATATGCGTTGCATGAGCTTTACTCTTTCGAAATACAAGGTATATGCCAAATTAATTATGTTCAAAATATACATGTTCTAATTACCTGAGTGACATGTTCATCCTGGCATGATTGTATTTCGAGAAGTGTTTGCATAGTACTTCATTTATTTTATGCGCCATAGCAGGGTTGAAAGAGCACTTACTTTTAATTTTACCATTGGTTACTCGAAACATTGTTATATCGCATTGACAACAACTAAGATTGACATAAAACCAACGGTTCATTTACGTATATAAAACTACGATAATTTCCCTTTTCGCAGCAGACATATTCATCAAAATTTGTCTTTATAAGAGTCCACAGCTTTTCTAAGGTATTCTCACCCATCGCATCATGACTCCTTGAATCTTGTGACCCTTGATTTAAATCCGCAGCAAGTGCAGGGAGGCCTGCAAGAGATGAAGGTAACGTATATCTTCATTGCTTGTCTTCATATTCACAAAAAGTTTCGTAAAGGAAACGACACGTTACATCTCGTGGAGCATATATCAAGCATCATTGCAGCAATAATATTGCGGGTGATGTACTTTAGAAGTACGTTTACTAGAGCGCCATAAGAGTTATCAGCATTTCCTTGAACTTTCTTCGATTATCTGTGAATGGAGGGTCCATGAGACCAAATTTGCTATCGGCTGAATGATTGCTCATGTGCATAGCACAAGAAGATAGCGCCGAATTGAAACTGTTGATGTGGGATATTGTTAAAGAGGCAAACGTTGCTTTGGTGGTGGTGTCTTCCTTCAGGTCGAAAGCGCGCTGTCACAAAAACCAGTCGTGAATGTGCCTTTCTGCAGGACGCCCTCATACCACTGAATTTACCGTGCTTTCCAACAAACTACTCTGGGAGTTTCCATAATTATTTAATTGGAGCCCTGTGCGCTTGCCTGTCGTAGCGGTTATGTATGCTGGATTATTCCATTCTCTTAAACCAAATAGCATCATAAAAAGTACGAGGTCAAATTGGCGAGAACTGACGCGAAGCAAAGTATGCGCAATTTCACACATCTCTAGCTTTTTGCAATTACTTCAGGTTGAGATAAAGCGCTCGATGAACCCATTTGTCTGCATGTGTCCAAACAAAAAATAAGAAAAAAATAACAAAACTTAAAGATATTTACTTTAATGGTGTACCTAGCCTTGTCTTGAAGTGGAAACAAAATTAGCACAGGTTGTCATACCACACCCAAACCGCCAAACCTAAACGAAGTTAAATGTACGTCGAAACGATATCGGTAGCGGTTGCTCTATAGAGTAACCGCTACCGATATCGTAACGGTTGCTACCGCTACCTACCTAGCGGTTGCGATATCATAGCGGTTGCAACCGCTACCTTATCGTAGCGGTTGCTCTATAGAGCAACCGCTACGATATTGCTGGTACGCACCTGTAGGCATACTCACCTGGAACACAAGTACATAATCACGTTTGTGCTCAGTGAACTACCGTGCAACAACACAGGAGCGGCCATCGTCGAAGTTACTTCGGCAAACTAATTTTGGCAACCAACGATGCATCCTCCTGGGCTTTTATTGCTTTCACGCGCGATGGAACCACCTCTATTTTGCAGTCTTCCTTCCTATTTTCTCTGGGGCATTCGCAACCACTCAATGCATACCGATGAGCAGTATCAATATTTGTGCTTTAGGGGTGGTTATCGATGTTTTCCATTATATTCGTCGCTTACGTTCTTTACCCTGGCTTATCAGTTCACTACTAAACGCCATTTCAGCCACATGTTCTCTTAATACATGTGGTTGATGCTTTTATTTGGTGTTCGACAGCATTCTTGACTAGTTATTGTAGTGCGCTAGTAAGATAAGGGATGACTTCATGTTTGCAACAGCGCCACCGGACACGGACTGAGGTAAATGAACGCTGTTGCAACCATGAAGCTATGCCGACTCGCCCGATTTTCCATCTTGCTGAAGGGAAGGGAGCATGTGTTCTACGGACACACACTTGATGTTGCAGAAGATGTGTACTCCCTAATAGGAATAGAAGAAACACTACCAGTCGCATTAAAAGGAGGTTGTGGAGTGGACACATTCGAATGAAAGGAAAAGGGTGGCTGCTTGGGCTGCATGGTGAAACATTGCTTAGACAGGGACAGGAAGCTTTAAAAGAAAGCTTTAGCTCGGGGCATACTACAGTTTTTGTCTATTCAGAACACCTAAAACGTCGAAATGTCTTGATAATAGAAACGCTAGACATATTTGATTGACATTTCTTGTAGAGAAACTTCAATGACAATATGGTCTCTATTGACCAATGATGCCACATCGACACAGCGGCTCTTAACTGCCTGTGGCCTTCTTGGAGACCTCACCCCACATGTTGCTAGTCTCAAGTCCACTCCATCAGCTGACGGCGCGTGTTCAGATTTCCTCACTCTCCTCGCAAATCACTCGCCAGGTACCCCCTTGAGCAATATCATAGGGAAGATAAAAAAGATGCTTTAATAACAATGTAGTGGCTAAATGTACATTCACAACACAGAAGTGCCCAATGCTGCTAAACGTAAAGACGGAGAGCTACTTGCTTCATGTGAAAATGTTGCATTATGATTAACGCATAAAGAGTGATTTATTCTTGACCTGAAATGTTGTGTTCCTGCTAATATTGCTCACGTCTATACGTCGTCTCTGCGTCCTCCTAACTTCGACGGTACCACGTCCTGGGTATGCTTCCAAATTAAGCTTGAAACCGTTGCCGCTATTTTTCTGAACACTACAAGAAAAACGCCCCGTCTGAGATGCTCACTTCCTTTCCCTCTCAACTTATTCCATGTATAAGGCTTTGGCTCCGTTGGGACCCCCGCTTTCGCCCATTGTACCTGACAGTATTGAGAACGTTGCGACAAGGCCAACCCACACTGCATGACCTCGCTGGTACTGCCCAGCGACTGGTACAAAAACACGTGTGGGAATCTCTCAAAATAAGTTCGATCTCATCGTTGAACACACATTCATCGACGCCATAGCTAACTACTGTACTCAGCCGTTCATTCACCTCGGTCTTCCTGCAAACGTTCGCGCAGCATTGTAACTCGTTCCGTGTATAACACCTTGATATGTGCGAGCAAGGCTCTATTTTCAGGCGCCTATTTTAGCCCTTTAGGCTCCGCAGTGATGAGTATGGTGCCACAAGGCCGCATCAAAGGGCATGACCTCGCTGATGCCGCCCAATGATTGTCACAAAAACACTCATGAAATGCTTTGAGAATACATTCTATCTCAATGCTACACGCGTTCTTCTACGCCATGGCTGACCATAGCACTCAGCAGTTCGCGGATAAGCTTCTGGTACTGCTATGGTCAACTTCTTAATGCCGCCTATTGAATAAGCCTCGCCAAACAGTATCGGCTCCGGTTTTTGGGTTCATGTTCCTTTGCATGAAAGTAATAACTTTGATGGTTGCGACCTCTTCAAGCCTATGGTGTGCTCGTGTCCGTGATCAGAGCTTACCCCACTGCGAGCCATTACTTGCAGTTTAAAAAGCATGTTTAGTTGATCGGTTATAAAATTACACGACCGTGATTTATATATGCACAAATGCACAATTCTCGGGGAAGCCACGAGTCTTTCACCACCCGCCATCCTGGTGATGGTGAACCAACGGCTTCTTTGTCTGGCCAAAAATACGCAGTTAAATCGTACAACTTCAACTTCGGCCCTGACCTAACGACATCGCTGCAGCATGACATTTCTTGGAGCAGAAATATCACATCTTTATTGCAGTTACGCAGCGAGAACTTGGTTGTACAAATATACAGTGGCATGCGGTTGACACTATTTGTCATCCACTGGTATGCCAAAGCCCACGCCATCTTTTCTCGTCGAAACGCGCTGACATTTCAATCCAAGTAAACAACATGTTCTATTGTGGCTTCATTTCCAATTCATGCACTCGTCGTCATTCTCCCGTGGTCCCTGCTGAAGGGAAAATTCTGACCAAATCTATCTACCGATGTTGATGGGATTAGGGTTCACGCAATGCAGCAACACATCGTCATGCGGAAGCCACTTGTATTTAGAACATGTAGGGGTTATTATTAAGACTTCCATAGCATCTGCTATAAATTGTTTGCGTTGACCTCATCGTGGCCGCCATCTTAGGGTACAAGTACGCCGAGAAGCTCCGTAGGCAGCACGACAGGCGCGTCATGCACCAATCGATAAATCATTCTGGTGAAAAATGGCCGCCATCAATAGCGTTACAGTAACATTTCACTTCGTGAACGGGGTAGACGCGCAAGCTTATCGGTGCTATAGCACACACGAAGCTATCGGCTCTTGGTGCGCCTAGACTGGTGTCATCGCAGATCGCTTTCAACGTAGGCTTCACGCGGCCGCGCTATACGCAGCAGCCACCGGACACTTGGACACTCGCTTGCCGAGGGCGGCAATGAGCATAACGGCACGACAACTGCAAAGCGAGGACGCATGGCTCGAGAGCTGACAAACCGCTTTAGGGCTGCTGATAAACTTTTTTTCAATATTTAGCCAAATCATTTTCATGTTAGGACACTCTCACCATATTTTCATTTATTTAAAACGACGCACGGAACTGTAGTGTTAAGGTCTGTTCCTTCAGCGAGCACATTTCTCGAAGTATAACTTTGACATGCTGTTTCTGTGTTTCATTGGTGTCACTGTGATGGTGCGTCAAATAAGATCCCCTTTCGGTTCTGCCTTAGTTACAAGCTCCCCTGTTGACCAGACGTGTATTTGTAAAACACATGCCTTTTATCGAAGGATATAAACCAGCCCTTATTTGTAGAAAGGAGGCTCCATACAACCATCGTGTTTCACTTTGCAGAGAAATCAGATATGATTCGCAGATAGGTTTGATATTCTAATTTATTCTACTTTAATATGTGTGCTCAATTTGATTTAAAAATCTGTCATTGGAAATGCTCTACCAATTTTTCTATGAACGATGTCATTTTATGGGGTTCCCGAAAGATCATCTCAAAAATAATGACCCCAGAGGAAAGGTTCCTGAAAAGCGTGAAGTCACAAAAAACGGCCCAAAGCCCAGCTGAAAGCAGTGAAACTGGCGCATTAAGACACCGCGTGACACTATTACAAATAATTCAGAGGATAAAGTCCGCGTTCACCACTATGCAAGGCCGTCTCCAGAACGCACGTCAGCTTTATATTAAAAGGACTCAAAAAAATTCTGCGTGCTGCAGGCCAAACAAGGTGGTGTTATCTTGCTTTTGGGAAAAAGACAAGTGTGCACGCCACATTTCATGAATCGCCTACCCATTCGGCTGTCTGACTTAAGCAGTTAGCTATCTTATCTAGCAGTGTAATTGTTAACTTATCTTAACCTGCGAGTGCACGATGGCTGCTCTTGTAGTTAGCTTTTTCTCTAAAGAAATAGAAAAAAACGTGGGCAGCTTCCATTAGGGGTGTAAGGCTGGAGTAAACAGCGGAGCTGGTGATCAATCTAGCTTCTTCCGGGTTTTACTTGGCTTGGCTAAGTTTTGCTAGGAAATGCTATGTGCTGCTAGGCACGGTATTCCGAATCGGCTCGTCGACGACGCGCAAATTCTCGCTTGGCCGCGCGACGCGCTTCAAGATGACCGGCTTCTGGCGGTGTCCGGATCTCCTTTGATCGCCCCATGTCAAGGCTATAGACATGTAATCGCCACATAAACAAATAGAGTTCTGCTACCGTCGCGGCGGCTGCGAGCTTTATCACCTCGGTGACGTCACGGCCAAGCTGCACCTCCACACTTGCTGGGGCGTGGGTGATCGGAACCTGCCGAGTCGCCGCCAGAGGCGCCTGCTGTAGGCATGGACAACGCACGTGTTCGGCGCGAACGCGGGGAAACGTGGACGGGGTCGGCTGCAACTCTGCGTGTTGCCTCGTTGGTGCTGCTACATTTTCTTTCTCTCTCTCTCATTTACTCGTTCTCTCTCCCTACCATAGCACGCGCCACGCGCATGCTCTCCTTCCCTCTCCTTAACGTCCCATGTCAAGGCAACATGTGCGCGGCACGGAGAGGAGGCGAAACATAGGCCGCTCGGCGAGGGGGTTGCTAGGCCACATGGGTAACTCATCCCTCAGCGAGATTTTTAACGCGATAGCATTAAGGGCCTCGTGTCGCAGAAAATTCGGGGTCGGCGCCAGCGCCGGCATCCGTAGCGGAGAAAATCATCCCGGACCACCCACACCGCGCAGGCCCTCCACGTGGTGCAAGGTGTTAGTGAACAAAAATAGAATTTCTCACTGAAGTCGAGAAAATGTCGAGAAATGTACGAGAAAACATTTCTGTTATGAGTAAACTCAAACACAAACCCCTTTTCCAGCATTTTTACCATACCAACAGCGGCGCGCTCGGGTAGGTCACTTGTGAAAATCCTATCCAGATGGTGCTCGTATCCTCGGCAGGTCAAATTCGGACTTGGCCTGCCTAATGCGTTTTGGACTCGTGCGCGCATCGGGGCAATTGCGAACAATTAATAAAATAATAAGAAAAGGTCATATTGCTTCGCATTTTAATATAAGACGACTTATATTGCCCCTGGAAAAACATTTCCCATAAATGCATTTCTGTTTAAAGGTGAAGCCGACTTTAAGGAGATCGGTGTAAGCTTGGTCTTTGTAAGCTGACTTTCCCATGTTCTCTGTTGCAGTGAAGCCTACTCATAACGAAAATTGCGATACGAAAGGAGCCCTATAACGCTATCACTGTCCACTATTAAATGCGAAGCTTAAGCGTCCTCCACCGTTTTCCGACGCTTTACGGACTTACGGCTGGCTTAAACAGCTCCGCTGCTGAAATTCATCGACGATTACGATACTCGCTAACCCAAAATTTTGCATGCGTTTATCATGCACCACGTGGCATTGTCATACGTACGGTGGCATAGCACGTAGTGACTGATAATATCGCAATCTTTGTTTTTCCCGTTTACGCTCGTCTACTGCAAATGTAAAAACCAATAAATACCTTGCAAGTTCACGCCGAACGGTCGGCATGGAGAGCCTAGCGGTACCACCATACCGTTCTCTTCAATGCGGTCGTCCTCGTGCTCGAGGACGACCCCTAATAAAACTAGAAAGTCAGGTACTTACAAAATACTTCACGTAAGGGCGATTCCCGCATTGCTTGGGAATTGGACAATGAATTTTACGTTATAACTCTGCATGCAAAGCAGATTAATTGGTGCTTTACTTTCCTTTTATGGAGTAGGTGTATTGTGAATCGAACGAGTAAAACAATATCAAGTTTAATTTTCCAGGACATTTATTGCAGGGTTGTGTTTGTAAGCAATAAAAACTACATATGCATAGATTCGTTTAATTAGTTGGCAAATGAAACAAAAACTGGGAAGTTATTCTTGAACATTGCACAGCAATATTGCATAGTCAACGCTTTCTTCTTATTAATTCTTTGATGAATACCATCCATCATAACATACTTATGGTTGCTATATTTAGAAAGATGTCACTAAAATGTTTTTATCATATTATACGACGAGTATGAATTACTCTCGTTAACGAACACGACCAATGTTATAAGTGTACATTTTATCCTAAGTACTGCAATATAGGCTTTTTTTTATCCCAGGTGGCAAAAATGATTGGGCTCATGACATGTATTGAACGAAGCAGAAAAATTTTACACTCCAAAAATC
Source organism: Dermacentor silvarum (assembly GCF_013339745.2). Taxonomy (NCBI): domain Eukaryota; kingdom Metazoa; phylum Arthropoda; class Arachnida; order Ixodida; family Ixodidae; genus Dermacentor; species Dermacentor silvarum. The sequence continues at coordinate 75,049,663 of NC_051160.1, forward strand.
ACTATCACCAATAACAGCGCTACTCTTCTATAGTTAGTTGGAGGGCTGAGCAAGTACGTTAAGAATCTTTTTCTTTGTGAAAGAAAGAAATTTCGATCCCTCAAACGAAAACAGGCAGAAAAAGCACTAGTAACTCAAAACGTTAATGAGTAAGCTAATCAGTCCTAAGAGCTAACCTGCGCCAGCAAGCTCTCAAGCCGGAATATTTCAAGGAAATGAAGCTCACACTTGCATGTATCTAGTATGCAAATATGAAAGCTTGTTTTGTAATTCATAAATTATCAATGTGTTCCCTCAGCTGCGAGGTATTTCAGAACAAAATTTTGCTGCGAATTCATCTATCTACCTTTTCGTCAACTTAAAAGTGTTACGGCTACTTAATGGTACGGCTGCCGTAGTGTTTCACCTAAATTTATAATTTGTGTCAGAACTGCAACAAAGTCGCTGAAATTTTGCTACACATTTTAGTCAATGTGACTATAAACCTCTCTTCATGTGCACACATGTGACAAGTATTTGGAGAAATTGTGCACGTGAAATGGTAGTGGAGTTTTTATATACTTGCTTGCAATTACTTAGTTTTACTCTTATTATAGGTTATAAGTTATTTCTACTTAGTTTTTGTAAGCACAAAATTTATTTGCCCTCAGCACTTGTTATTTGTGCTTCGCCTGCGTGTATGTTCATTATACTCTGCAATGAAAATGAATAACTTATGTAGTGATGAGTGAAGGCACATTTCTTGTGTTGTAAACTACGGAACGCCGATGAGCCTAGAAATTGTTCAACCAATGTGGCATCAAGTGGATGGTTGCCGAGATGTCTTTAGGAACACTTACCTTCTGCGGTGACTGTTTCTACTTTAACGACGCCGCAGCTGCCACTGGTACTATTATACATTAGATATTTATTTACGGTGTCTGTTCGACCTGTATACGTAGAAAATAGATCCTGGTCATTCACAAAGTAACCCATTTCACAAAAGACAAACATTATTATGCGCAAATAAAAGTATCCGCTCGCCAACCTCAACGACATAGATACATATTTTTTATTTGTGTCCGATATCCATGACACTAATGTCATCAAAAAGCTAACAAACGCAACACAATTCAATTTCAGTTGCCGTTGTTATATAGTATTTTAGCAAAATGTTTATTCAGAAGCTTGAAAGACCTTCGCGATTTTAGGGGGCGAAGTACCTATCCGTGCTGCAGACGTTCTGGATACAAATGTTTCTTGTCTCATATGGGATATCTCTATGTCACCTAATCAGCATCCCACTTTTTGTCACCTCATTTCACCAAACCAAGCAATTTACTATTTGTTTATGTGAAAGAAATTTAATTATAGAACAATTGTGTAGCGGCACGCTAGGAAACCAAATGGTACATAGGAATTTTCGTCAACAAGAAAGAATCCTGCTGCAAATATTGTCATGGCAAGCCGTCGTAATTTAAATGTAGGCGAATTTTCGAATTGAATTGCACTTTAGGAGTCGTAATACGTTAAGGACAATTGCTTCCTTCGTTCGAAAGGTCACGTTTTTTGGGAGCAGAAGGAGAACATATACTCTTTCAGAGAAAATATTTTTGAAATGATGAATTGCGCACACCGAAGTACACGTGATGAATTTCTCGTATTGATAGTAGTTGATTTTATGGAGTTGTTTACAGACCTGACATCTTATTTTGATATTCTGAGACCTACATTGCTCACAATTTCTAGGACATGTATGCGCAAAATATTTTAAGCACTGAAGGTATACGAGGTAGGTCGTGGACTTTATTTGTAAATATGTCGAAATTCGCGCTCAATTTTAAGATTGCTAAAGTCTTTATGGATGTTAGGAATACAAAACTTTCCTATGTTATAATTTCTTCACAGCGATGCTTTCTTTAGGGTTTTGTTCTTGAATCGATTTAGGAGGCAAATAATTCGTAATATGGTTGCACAAAGAAAATCAAAGAGGGCCAAGCCAACCTTGAAGACCATAGTAGACGGTCTAATCTGATTATCCATGATATACCTGAGACATCAGTAGAGTCAGATGAGGGACTAAAGAACAAGGTTGTGAAGGTTATTTTTCAAGACGAACTCGAAGTTAAATGCGAATCTGTAGGGCGTATCGATCGACTTGGTAAGCAGGTGGGGAAAGGGCCTGTAATAGTGTACCTGCAAGACTTTACGAAAAAAAGACAAATGTTGAAAAACGCAACCAAACTCAAGGGCTCGAATATCCTTATTAAGAATGATTATTCCAAATCGACGTTAAGAAAACCCAGCCTGCTCTGGAACAGCGCAAAGACCGAGATGGAACAAGGCAAAAGCATCAACCTCATACACGATAAACTAAAGATCGACAAGGATATGTACTTTTGGGATGGTGCGCAACACAAGCGGGTGAAAATGACCAGCTACAAAAACACCAGTCCTCAGCAGCCTAAAAACTGACGTGACGTGCATGCGCACGACAAGCAACTTCGTCTCCTTAATTTGAATGCCCGCAGTGTTATGAATAAAACCGAGCCCCTCGAAATTCGATTGCTGCAGTAGCGATCCTCACATTACCGTAATAACTGAAACTTGATTACATGAACGTGTGAATGATGACATTTTTCCGCCTTCCTATACGGCTTTTCCGTAAAGACAGGCCATCAAGGGGAGGTGGTGTGGTCGTTCTGATAAAAAACAAATTTGACGCTGTCTTGCTAGAGGAAGCACCGCAACTTGAATGTATCTGCATTAAAGTAACACTTTGGGGCCACTCGTTCATCTTATATGCATTATATAGACCGCCTGACTCAACTCTTGACTGCTTACTAAAATTAAAGGCACATATGTCTACATATCAGGACAACAAAGTTCATTTGGTTGGCGATTTCAATATGCCTGGAGTAGACTGGGAATGTTTTGAGACTTTTTCAACCAATATCTGTCATGCAAATGCACTGTTCGACATAATGCTCACACATAATTTGACACAATTAGTTCATGAACCAACGCATTACCAAGGTGCCTCTAAATGTTTTAGATTTGGTAATCATTGCGCGTGATTTTCGCACATCCACCACTGTAATTGATCAAGGGCTCTCTGATCACTACCTTGCCTTAGTTTCTTTTCCCTGGTACCACTTTCGCAGACTATGAACCCTTCCTTTCATCGTGTGAAAGACTATACACGTGCCCATGATCTACGCATTATCGACCACCTAGAAAATTGTCTTGTAGATTTTGTTGATACGGATGTTTGCCGTTTGTGGGACCAATTTAAACGCATATGCTTCTACTGCATCGAAAACTTCATACCGTCTAAACGTAAAAAGGTGCATAAACATACGCCCTGGATGACGAGAGGTATCATTCATCTTAAGCGTAAAGCGAAAAGATTAAAGAAAAAGCATGCTGACCATAAACTTATATCTGACGCTCTAAATAACCTTGCAGATGCGGTGCATAGCTCGAAAGAATGCTACTTCAACACGTCACTCGCAAACTTCATAAAAAATGATCCAAAGAAATTTTGAAACTATATCAGCGAAAAAAAGAAACCATTATCACAAGTTTTTACCGATGGTTCAATGGTATCTGATCAGACCGCCATTTCTCAACACTTCAATGACTATTTCCATAGTGTATTTCCTGCCCCTAGTGCTTCTCTACCCACCAAAAAGGTGAACCATGCTGTAAATGTAAACTTCATTTCTTATCCTGGCGTCGTTGCTATGTTGCTTAACTCGAAGTCTAAAACTTCTTGCGGGCCCAACAATATCCCTAACATATTTCTTCGTCGTGTTGCCGAGTCTGTTGCAAAATACTTAGTTATTATTTTTCGTGTCTCTTTGTTATCAGCGGAATTACCAGATGACTGAAAGTCAGCCCGTGTTGTGCCGATATTCAAGAAAGACGACCGTCTATTATTGCAAAATGATAGCCCGATCTTAACATGATCGTGCTGTAAACTTATCAAACACATAATAGCTCACAAATTAAACGAATTCCTCGAAGAACACTCAGTTTTAACAAATCATAAACATGGATTTCGAAAAGGATTTTCTACTACAACACAATTGGTTAGTATAGTCCACACCTTTGCAGCTTGTCTTGACACTAACAGTCAAATTGATGTAATAATTATAGATTATAGTAAAGCATTCGACACTGTTCCCCACGATAAACTAATTATAAAGCTTCGGTTAATTGGCATACCAGAATTGTTTATTTCCTGGATTTTAGCATATCTGAATAACCATAATGAATACGTTCAGGTGGGAGAACAACAATCTAGCTGCCTTCCGGTAACTTCTGGCGTTCCGCAAGGGAGCGTACTCGGCCCCTACCTTTTTTGCTCTACATCAATGATATTGTCAATGTGGTTAACACCCCAGTACAAATTCGTCTATTTGCTGACGATTGTATTTTGTTTAGAGAAGTTACCTGCCTTATTGACCAATGTGACCTTAACTCTAACTTAGGCAATGTGTTAAAATGGTCTTAGCAATGGCGAATGCTTCTTAATGCAACTAAATGTGTCTATCTCCACATAACGCGCAGAAAAGCGCCCCTAGACTACACTTACAATTTGGCTGCAGCACCTTTACAGAAAGTAGCCTGCTATAAATACTTAGGTCTAACAATAACCAGTAACTTATCGTGTAACTTACACATAAATACCACCTGCTCTGCTGCTTTCCGGAAACTATGCCTTCTACGCCACAAACTAAGAACTGCCCAGCCTAGTGTTAAACTACTCTCTTACTTTTCCGTAATTAGGCCTTCCTTGTAAAGTTTGGGGCCCTCACACAATAATTAACATTAAGAACCTTGAAAGAATTCAAAGAAAAGCAGTCGGATTTATTTAGAATAAATTTAGGACTACTGACTCCCCCACTGCATTACTAACCGCAAACGGCATTGAACTATTACAAATTCGAAGAAAGAAAAGTACACTAGAGTTTCTATCAAACCTAATTATTCATAGGCTACCCTTAGACACCGCAACATTCGTATCCCCCTTGATAAGCAGACCCACTCGACACCACTACTCTCATACGCTAACGCCAGTTTTCGCAAGGACTAACACTTTCCCGTACTCTTTTTTTTTTCCACAAAAAATAGCTGACTGGAATAAACTAACTGAAGCATTCCCCGTGCGCCCGTGATCTGTATACCATTTGTGTAATTAGTGGTGTTATTTCGTGTTAGAGTTTTATTACAACCAAGTTTATTAAATTTTCTTAATCGTCTGCCTTATGACGACATCCATATTGTGAAAAGCGTGTTACAAACTTGTTTCTTCCTGTTCCTTTGTGATTATTATTGTGTATCCTGCTCACCCTGCTTGGACTTCTTGTCCACAGTATTTTTTAAATAAAATAAAATAAATAAATGGAGAGGTACACGGGCCGCAGTTTAGTAAGATGCATTGCATTTTTTGGGGGGGATGGGGTTGCGCAAAGAAAGTATGGAACCATTTCGTGCTCTCCTCAGCACGTCTTAGAATGTCACGTCGTTTCTTCAAGAGCGAAGATGGCTCTTTCTCTGAGTTTACATAGAATACGTGTGCTCACCGACGTCGGCGCTTTCCGTCACGATTTCTATATAGCCGAAAGATTGACTACTGCCTCTTCGCGTCTTCGAGCTCCCTTGAATAATGCAGTTCTACTCAGCTGTGGCTGCGCTTTATAGTTCCAGTCTCCCGGCGTTACCAAGAAAGCATCGCGAAACAGACGGTCGCTTTAATTCTCAGCGTCACTGTTGCAATTTGCGAAAATATTCTTGCCGTGCTTTAAAGATTTCTATATGCATTTCATTATTAGAGAAAAAAAGGTCGCGGTTTCGCTCGAAAGGCGAAGCATCAATTGCGATAGCAAATTAGTCGAGAGCTATCAGTAGTAAGGATAGTAGTTTTATCGGTTTTATAAACTTGGACACATTTGTTTATAACTGAATGAGCAATCACGCTGTCAGCGCGTACCAGCGAACAAGAATAGATCGCACTCCGATGACCGTAGACAACCACTTTCAAAACGCTGGCGTGAGCAATGTCGCCGCAGCAGCGAAGGTTCTCACGGTCTATCGCTTAGTAGGAGCTGTTTGCAGATCACTTTCAAGATACGGTGCGCGCGACCGCTCGCAGCAGCCCAAACTACAAGTGCGCAGTTGCTCACAGAGTAGAAGCCGCACCCCCTCCCTCCCGCGCTACCTTCCCACTTTCCTGTTTTCCCACACCAGGTTGAATCTCCTGATCCCCTTGACCGAGTCGCTAAATGCGTAGTTGGTTCTAGAGCACTACGGCGCCACCCCTCCCTCGCCTTCATCCTCCCACGGCCTTTCGCGCGACGCAGAAGTCGCGTTTGCTCTCCGGCAGTGCGTTCGCTCTCCGTGAAAGCGCGCGTCCCTCGCGCGTGGTATGTGCGTCGCTCGCACATACATCATGCAGCGCTCGGCAACAATTTGATCACCCTTGGATTTTATACGGAACCTCACGGCCACGGCAGCAACGACGGCGACGGCGGAAATCCGCTTGCGGTGTCCATGTCATTGCTATCGCAATAGTAAAAAAAAAAACTACGTCATCAAATTCACAAAACTCACCCAGTAACCAATTTTCGTACAAGACTATTTCAACATCTGAAATATACCTACAAAGAAAAAAATCAGCGCAGCCTCCCTGACTGAACATCGTGAAGACTGATGAAACAGCGGAGCTGGTGGCTTCACCTTGGCTGAGTGTCGACATGAGTGTCGTCGTACCATTGCCGTGACGCCGCCTCCCTCGAAACTCAGGTTCTTCGGATCTTCGCCGTCGCTTAGCCACAGCTTCCCTTGCGCAGGAGTCTGGGTCGGCACGTCGTCGTTGGGCCCATGCTCGAGCAACCTCCCGTCGTCTTTCCTGCTGGGCCGCTTCTTCTTCCGGAGACAGTTGCTTGTTCGTCCTCGCCATACTCAACGCCGAACGCCGGAATTCTCTACACCGAGAGTGCACGCTTTTATACTTCTCCACTGCTTCACTCGCCTCGCTTAGCTATGCTATGCTTACTTATACTCTCTCCTCTCCTTCCCTTAGCTATTGCCTTGCTCTGTCATGCTGGGCCTCCCTCTCTCTTTGCATCCCCATCTGCCGCTTCACAAAACTGATTAACGCTGGGCATGGTTCTACCTCTGATTTAAACAGCTTCGCCGTTAGAAGCCGGCAGATGCCACGCCCTGTGGGAGTCGATGTTATGCGATGTAGTCTGCGGGGAGCTTGCTAAACTAACGAAACGACTTTAATTTGTGTGATTGTTCATGAGAGCGCGAATTATTCTAGCGCGCATGTGCTTTTCTTTGAGTGGCCCGCTCGTGCGTTTTGGCTGCCCAGGATTGAACCCGGTGTTTCCTTTCGGGCACTTTGAGGTATGAAGGCCAGCCTCATAAATAAAAGCGAGTGCTGCTGAAATTGTACACAAAGAAAACATCACTTTAGGCAATGCCACATTTCACGTTAGTACTGCAATCACGATATCACCGCAGAAGGACCGGATCGCTGTTTTCTATTTGCTATGTCGGACATCGCGCTAGGTGCTTAAGAGTTCTGTAAATCTTGGTCGTCCATTGGCCTCCCTTGATTAAGGGGTATAGGTCAAGGCGCGAACTCAGCAGAAATCGATTACTTGGTCGTCCATAGAATCAACAGTATTTTTCTCTATGACGTTAATTGCGTGCAAAAAAAAAAGCAGATACGTAATTCCAGCACTGACACTGCTGACATCCATATTTTCTGTCAGTAGAGCTGAACTTGATTGCCAAACACGGATGAAGGAAAACAAACAAGGAGGGAATGCCCCGTGAGCGTCCTGAAACATATTCATGAACACACAAAGGAAATGCTCGTAAGAAATATGCCCTCGCCGCGTGATGTGCAAGCAGTACTAGCTGCTGAGTGCCCGGAGTGTAGGGAAGAGAGTAGACCAATAGCGCGTGGCAAAGGTTGATTGTGACGAAGGCACCACTAAAGACTCCGCGTACTTAATAGTGTCTTGAAAAGATCCTGCAATCCTGGAGGCCTTGCACGAAGGAGTCATCGTGCAGATATGCCCCTTTGGAGAAGGTGGTATCTTGACGTTTCGCTAAGTTGGCTTACCTAGCCTCGCTGCCTGGTGTGATGCTCCCTCCCAGTAGCAAATGTTCGCCAAGAAATGCTTCGCATTTAAAACCGTCTTCAAAAGGTCCGTGTCATCGACGTGAATATGCCAGTACCCGAAGCGAAGGTCTATGGATGAAAAATATTGTGCTGAACGCAGAAAATCCAGGGCTTCGTCAATGCGTGGTAGCGGATGGACTTCCCATGTTGTTACATTGTTGAGGTGCCGATAATCCACGCAATATTGCCAACTGTGGGCTTCTTAACGAGTATAACAGGGGATGCCCATGGGCTGCCGGAAGGATCAGTGATGTTACGAGAAAGCATTTTGTCAACTTTGTGTAGGGTGATGTGTCGCTTAATAGGAGAGAGGCGGTGGGGCCTCCGAGGGGCCGGGCTTGCATCGCCTGCGTTAATTCGATGCTTGCCAACAGATGTTCGTCCTAGCGAATGATCTCCAAGGTTGTATATATCCCATTACGAAGCAAGGAGGCAACGTACTTCATGAGCACGCTGGAGCGCAAGGTCGAGAGCAATCATTTTCATTGGGCATTAAAGTCTGACGGCACAGGAGGTGAAACAAGAGTTGCACATCAGGAGGTGTTATAAATTAAAGCCGGAATGTGATAGTCTTGGGCCTGCATTATTTGCGCGGCCGAAATGCGGCACGGGATAACTTGAACACAAAGTCCAGATTTCACAAACAGTAGACAAGGCGTGTTGTCCGTAATGCTAGCGATAGTTTGAGGAAACGCGTCATTTTGCGAGACAGGACATCCATATTAGGGGATACGATGCAGTCACTATCTGGTAAAGGTGGAATAGGGGAAACATATTTGTAGGTAACAGCAATCAGGGGAAGGTGAATATGATGTATGGAACGAAGCCGCACTGGAGCACTATCAGGAGGATCATTAGTTACAGGTGGGGCAAGTTGTACAACACCAGCAGTACCGTCTATCAAGGCGGAAAGCACTGACAGAAAGTGAAGTCCCAGAATTAGGTGAAGAGGGCACTGTTCTAGAACCTATAATAAAGAACTCTGGTGCCGGGGCTACTCACACGAGCCGGACGCATGCCAATAACGGCCAGTGTTCCACCGTCGGCAAATCAGACTGCAGGCAACGGGGCAGTAGTGAGGACATTTTGATACAATTGCGAAGGTGACCATTCATCACAGATACGTGCGCGCCAGTGTCAATCGGAGTCGTAGCAAGTACACCATCCACAACCACTTTGATCAGGTTCCGAAGTGTGGGCAAGGTCGGAAGAAAATTTTGGCGTCGGGTCGTTGTAGCTGCATGACCTCCAGATACTACATTCATTAGTTTTCCGAAAGTGTGCGCCGGAAGAAGATGGGGGAGAGTGATCGACGATTTTGTGGCGAGCGGGAGAAGCGGCGATAGAGCGAAGGAGAACGGCTGGATCGGGTGGCCAGAGAAGTGTCGCCAGGAGTTACCGGCTGAGTTCGCGTAGGTGAGCGAGAATCAAGACGGCGTGGATGGTGGAATGGAACATAGGGCCAAGGGATAGAATTCCACAAAGAGTGCCAGCGACACGAAATATGGCCCATGTGGTCACAAGTGAAAACACGTAGGAGCACATAGGCTTGGGGTGCGTGTGACAGCGGTGGACGGAGTGTAGTTAGGCCGATTAATTTACCAGACGTTGATCAAGCCAACGTTGGCCACTTCCTATCATTAGACGGCATAGATCAGCGAGACGGTCGCGTGACAATTGTCGGTGCCAAGGGTTGGGGTTGCTGTTAGTATTTCACGGCAAATCATGTGCAAGAGGTTCCCAGAACGATTGGGCGTGGGTTGTGTAGGTCTTTGCAGGTGGACGTAGGAGCCCTGTTGGGAAGGCGGAAAAATGGGTAGGCGATGCGGTGGCTCCTGGCTTCGTCAAACCGCTGGCATTCGGTAATCATGGCTTGAACAATGGCAAGTTCTTGATAACAAGGAGGTAAAAGGTATCATCTCCTATGACCTTAATGACAATCTCAAATTTATGAGCTTTGGACATCCTCTAATTCACCTTGTCGCACAGAGCGAGCGTTTCCTGAAAGTAGGTGAGATAGGACTCCGTGCACGTATGGAAACTTGAAGCGAGATCGTTTTGCGCAGCACGCTTACATCCAACAGCCTTGCGCCGAACAAATTCCTGGGCATGTGTTTACAAATGTCCCAGCTTCTTAGTTCCTCCTGTCGGGTCTTAAACTTGACGCATGCCGCTCCCGCGATGTAAAATATCAGGTTAGCTAGCATGATGGTCTAGTACGAGTACTTGCTTGCGCTTTCTAGCTTGATCAGTTGAAACCAATTTTTAACATCGGTGTTGTCGCAGCCATGGAAGATTCTTGGGTCGCGTGGTTGTCCCAGAAGGACGATGCGGGTGGGTGGTGACGTGCCCAAAGCATTCTCGCCTTGAGCTGGTGTTGCAGTTATAGCCAAGGAGCGTTGCTCCGTAATTTCATCTTGCTTTTGAGCCCGCAACGTCCACGAAAAATGTAAGGCGGAACAGAGAAACACTAAATATATTTACCGAATATTTAGGATATTTACAAAGACTGCAGCGGCTGACAAGATGGCAGTCCGCACGCGAACTCCAAGAGAACTGGCGCCACGGCAAGTGGAGGCGCCAGTTCGCGTCTTGTGCGGAGAGTGTCTACAAGTAAATAAATGGTTGTATGTCAGAGATGCTTCAGTATTTTCGCAGCTAAGGCTACTCGCTTAGAAAGTAAAAAGATATGTTTAGCGGCGATATGAACGCGACATGAACCGTCATGACGTCATGAAGGAAGGACTAAATGTTCTTTATAAACTGTTTGTCGCCTCACTCTTGTGCTTATTAATAAAGATTAAAAAAAAGATTATTAAAGCCATACTCAAGTGAACCTCACAATCCCAGGATTTCTGAAAAGGTAAGACTTACCGCTATCTGCACTCAAGTCTCCTTGTTCACTCCACTTGTATAATACAGCGACTGCACACACGTATATACTGACGGCTCAACTACACCAACCATTTCCAATGACCCTGTAGTTATCCCAATAATGGGAATAACTCAATGGTTCAAGACTTTCCCTATCACAACGTCTAGAGGTGCATAGCTCGCGGCTCTCCGCTGTGCGCTTCATGTGATAAATACATAGAGTCCTGGAAAATGGGCCGTCTTTTGCGATTCAAGGCCAGTCTTACAATGTGTACAGTCGTTTCTCCGACATAGAACTCATGATCAGCTGACGTGGAAAATCATGGAACGTATCCATCACTTGCGCGAAAAGGCCATGCTATCTCTTTTCAGTGGATACCCAGCCATTGCGGTATCAGTGGAAATGATGACGGAGATAAGGCACCTAAGATGTCAAACCAAGAAGACCACCACGTCCCCATTCCTCTCTCAAAGACGGACGCTGCCAGTCATATTCGTATTTCAGCACGCACCCTCTTGTTAGCTGAGTGGAATACTGAACATAGACGGCGCCCCAGATTGCGCAGACTAAACCTTCGCTGCAACTCGGACCTCCGGCCTGACTGCACCAACGCGAGGCGTCTCTTCTGTGTCAGTTGTGGTTGGGAGTGGCCTTTACAAAATCTTATTCGACACTAATTGGAATGCCGGATCGTCCTGCACGGGATGTCTGCGGATGCGAGAAGAACATTAACCACTTATCGTGCCGCTGTCCTCAATTAGAAGCAGAAACACAATCTATGATTAACGCATTCAGGAAAATAGATGATCGTCCTCTGAGTGAACAGATTATTCGAGAATACCGTCCCCACCGATCATCGGCTCAGAAGGCACTGAAGGCACTTTCGTGCTTTCTGAGAGCGTCTGGTTCGTACGAGCGTCTTTCACACTGCAGTACGGTCCATGCACGTCTCTCCCTCACTCTCCCCTTCTTTCTCTCCCCCTTCTTCTTTCCCCCAGCGTAAGGTAGTCAACGGGACTTTTGACTGGTTAACATCCCTCCCTTCCTTGTATTCCCTTCTCTATTTCTCTCTCCGGGAACTATATGGGTCTTGCATGTTCAGAAAAAGTGATGCCTGCGAGAATCAGTCAAAGTCGCAGAAACATCTTGAATAACAAATAAAACAATATTGCGCAAATATTTCTCGCATGTAACAACAGGTGTTCAAAGCTGTCCAATGTTGCAAAAACCATGAAAAACAAATGTGATAGAGCCTATCTTTCGACGGCTGTCAGCGGTAATTCGTTGTTATCATTGAATCAATTTAGCTACACAACGTACTGCCACAGTAGGAACCATGTTAGGGATGAGGCGTGTAATGCAGCGCCCCTCGTCTTTTGTGCTTTCCTACGAAAACTCGGTGCCATCTAGCGCTGCTGCCACGAAGCCTGCATGTGGCCTCGGAAATGCTTGGTGCTCCTTAGCGTGGCGAACGCTGAGAAACAAGCAGTCCGGCAAGCGGGTTCCTCACTCACGCTTCTTTCTTGAGAAGCTGCACCATCTGATGGCACTGCCGAGAAGTCTGCGCGTGGCCTCCGAAACGAGAAGCGTGCCAGTGCCATCGAACGCTGAGAATTGGTTTGCCGCACACTCAGTGGCACATACTCAGTGACCCAGCTCAGCGAGAGGTTCAGCCATTAGGGGCGCACACCCAGTGCATTCATGGCGCAGCTCGCAAAAGCGTTGCCGTGAAAGACGCTCATTGAAAATCGGCACATCAAGAGTGCATTCGTACCTAGCCCGCTAATGCATCGGGTTGCTGTCCTTGAGGAACCCTTGTGATGTGGGTCAAGTTTCGTTCAGCATTAGAGAAATTAAGGGGATATTTTTCGTCATTGCAGCATGGCATATTCCAAGTGGCACATAGCTAGTTACCCGAGTTGGTAGAGTTGGTATTCAAATACGTTTATTGAAGCACAACACACACCTACTGGCATATAACCGGTGACCCAACTTGGCAACAAAGATGTTCGTCGGAGACCAGCACAGAGCGAGTGGCACATGCCCTGTACTCCAAATCGACGTCATAGAATTTGAACAGCGCTACCTACCCAGTCCTGCGTTTGCAGTGGTTGATATCGACGTATTAGAGGTTCGTTGAAGAGCGGTACGTATGTACGGATTGCCCAATAATCAGAGTAGTTCTGTGTGTCGATTTTGAGCCTTATTACTTTAGCACACCAGCCATATGCGCCATCCTTCAACGACCTACCGCCCAGTGAATCAGGTAGGCCAGGAAACGGTTAGATACAAACATATAGATAGATAGATAGATAGATAGATAGATAGATAGATAGATAGATAGATACCCTCGGAAAGTGCGTGGAGTGGCCTAAGAATGTTAATGCATTTAAAGGAAGTACGCGCAGTCGGGTATCACTTTATCGTGAATGCGCCGACTAGGAAAAATGAGGCCGAGCGTAGGTTATACCAGCACTACAGCATCTTATTCGCATTCCATTGAAAGCGTTTTTGGCCGTCACTGCACAATAATAGCTAGTTCACAAAGTGAAAGCAGCGTTTTAGATGCGAAGCAGCTTATGGTCGGGGCTATGTCACTCCCTCCATCCCTCCCTCCATCCGCCGTGCAGCGTCCACACCCCTACTGCGCATGCGCATTCTCGTCCCCCTCCTCTCCTCCCTCCTCCCCCTCCTCTCATCTCCTTGTCTCATCGCCTCTCCTCTCGGCATTCCTTCTTCTCCTCTCCGACGCTCCTCTCCTCTCCGAATTGCGCAACGAATGGCAACACCTGCGGCTCCGCGTGCGATAATTCGAAGCAGCTTAGGTTAGAAGCGCGACAGTAGGCGCCCCAGAGGCACCGGCAACAGTCACCAACGCCGCGTGTGTTCGGTGCGAACGCGGGCAAAACGCCGACGGCGTCGACAACAGTTCTGCGCGTTGCTGGTGCGGCTGCATGTCGAAGTTTATACAGCTGACAAAACTAGCTTGAGTCGACCCCATGGCTGCTTCGCATACTACTCAGGGTTCCCCTACGGGAAGATGCCATGGCATGGCAAGAACTTTATTTAGGTCCAGAGAAACTAGGGCCCGAGGGCAAAAGCCCCCAGGCTAAGTCGGTGGCTCCGCCCACGTAGGCACCGGTAGGCCAAAGGCTTTCCCGATGTCGTGAGCTCTCCGGACGGCCAGGAGTTGATCTTGGAGGACTTCGCTGGACATGCGTCGACTCCAGTCCTCCTCACTGTTGAAGTCCGAAGCCCTTTGGTTGGGGCACAGCCAGAACATATGATCAAATAGACACGGAGGGTGTCCACAACTTTTACATTCTTCGGGAAACTCCTGGTCAATTTTGTTAAGCACAAAAGGTGTAGGATAAGATTTAGTTTGAATCATTCTTAATGTGACTGCCTGAGCTCTGTTCAGCTTCTGATGGGGGGGGGGGGGGAGGAAAAAACCTCCTGCCGTCCCTATAGTGTGAGGTGATTTCGTGAAAAGTGCTAAGTGGGTCTTTGTAGGAGCCGCAGTCATCCTGGAGCAGTTCCCGATCTGATGCGCGGCATGTGAGATCTCGCACAGCAGAGTGAGCTTGCTCGTTAGGATTGCAGCCATTGGGGCTGACCGAGTGGCCCTGATGAGCCGGAAACCAGACTAAGTGTGAGCTATCCGGTTGCTGGTAATTATGAGTATTAATACTGTGTATAAGTAACTTGTGTGCTTCCATTGAGACGAAGCCGGCGGAGTAGTTCCTAATAGCTGTACGGGAATCGGAGAAAATCGTGGAGCTTCTCCTCATTGTAATTGCAAGCGCTATGCTTGCTTCTTCGGCGGCATGAATTGAGCTCGTTCTTAGTGACGCCGCGCTTATTAATTTACCATTCTCATCGACCACGGCAATAGCGTAGCGGTTGGCCGACCCGTAACTAGTTGCATCGACAAAAAGAGCTGAGCTTTGTTGTTGGTGCAATTTACCCAGAATGCATTTGGCCCTGGCCTCCCTTCTGCCCTTGTTGTGGACAGGATGAATATTTCTAGGTATGGGGTCGACAAATAATTGTGTCTCCACCTCCTTGGGTAGTTTGAATTTAGAGACGTCTCCTCCTCGAGGCAGAATTCCGACTTCATCTAGAATTTTGTGCCCTGACTTAGTGTTGGATAGTCTTGCAATTTGTGACATCGAATGCGCCTCAATGAGCTCATCTATAGTGTTGTGAAGTCCTAACTTGTTGACGAGTTCGGTACTCGTTCCGTGCGGGAGCCCCAGAGCCCTTTTGAGTCCGGAGCGTATAAGTGCGTTCAGCTTAGCCTTCTCTCCTTTCCCCCAGTTCAGGTATGATGCAATGTACGTGACATGACTGATGAAGAATGCCTGATATGATCTGATGAGATTGTCCTCCTTGAGACCTGCATTTCGATTTGAGACCATGCCCAGGAGCCCTACGGGAAGATGGTGTCATTTTTTCGGCATTAGCTCAGCAGGACGACCGCTGTGTCGGAAAGGGAAAGCCAGAAGGCACTTAATGACGACGCGGTCACGTGTTAAAGGTTCGCTGTGCCCACGTAGTGGCGCTGTATAATGTTATAAAGAGCTATTCCAGCAAATATCATTCCCTTCCGCGGACCTTCTTCTGCCTTTCTCTTGGCGCAGGTGAGCACTAGTATACCGCTCGCGGCAGGTAGCGGGTCTTGGTTGGGGCTTAGTCATCGATGCGAAGAAAGACACAATAGCACTTCTCTTTGTAGAATGAGTTCTATTAACAGATCTATATTCAACGACGCAATAAATAAAGAGATAAATCTTGACTGTAAACGCTTCGTGTGGAAAGGTCGCCATTCGACACCTCGTGATACACTGTCGCCAATCTAACCCTGACGAAGCCGAGGCACAGTAACGCGGACATCTATCCCAATCCATCAATTCACCATATCTACAGCTCATACCTTGCACTCAGGAGGAGCCACCGAAGGGGGTTGCTCGTCAAATACAACGGCCTTGCTGCCACCATGAATGCATTAAATGCATGGACGAGGCGGTCTTGAACGCTTTGTACCTTTGGCCACCGGGGCACAAAGAGCAGTAGCGTCTTCAAAAGGGTGATTTAGAAAGTTGAGGAGGGCTTTTCCGAACCAAGAGTGCCGCCTCGCCGCACCCTGTGGCGACTGCATGGACCTGGTAGATGCCGAAGACCCGACTATTCCTTAAAGGGATACGGACACGAGAAGTGAAAATTTTAGGAAAATGCTGAAAACGAATCCTCAGTCTGTGATTACACCGAAAAGAAGTAGTCACCTAGCTCATTTTTGAGCCGATAGCTTTATTTTTGGCGTTTGTGTGAGCGCGCACCTCGCCGCCCGAGCCGCGGGAGTTAGAAGGCGTGACGTCACGACACCCTCGTTGGATAGCCAGCCGGCAGGCCACGTTCATTCGAAGCGCGCCGACGCCGCCATCGCGAGCATAGATTCGAGTTCTGGTGCCTCTATCAGCGGTGAGTACACGTCTGAAGACGAGGATCATTCCAACTTTGCAAGAAATATTACCGCTTACAGTTACGAGCCTTCCGCGTCAAGCGACCAAGAAGAGCAGGCAGCCATGGAAGTGCCGGTCAGGTTTTCACGAACCGTAGCGCGAAGATTTCGCTCTGCACCAGACCCTTGTGCAAGAATTATTTGTGATGTCCTTTGTAAACTTGCTTTTTCAAGAGTGCACGGAGGCGAGGCAGCTGGGGGGTACTTCAGCACTGCGTGGATGACTGAATAGTAGTTTATGCCATTGGCGTGAGCGACGGCTGTGAGGTATCAGTACTTCCGTGACTCTCACGTCCACTTCGCCAGCCGACCGACAGATGGCAGCACCTGTCTGGTGTTCTGCCCAGTTTTTTTGCTTTTAGCCTGTGGAAAAGCAGAGCTCTGTGTGTGTCTCATCTCGTTAGTCGCACTCGCTATACTTGTATCGTTTTACTATGCTTTGCCAACATTTTAGGGCGAGATCCCTCGGGCATCTCGCCCCAGCCTCGCCCTCACACTGCTCAGGAAGGCTGCAAGTGAACGAAAACAGTACCGACATCTTTTCGCCTCCTCTTTTCCAACGCGCCGCTGATCATTTCTGCCTTGCGTTTTCTTGGGAAGACCGATGGCACAGCGTCAGGCTTTAAGCATTGCCTTTTGAGCGGCATGCCGAAGCTTTTCATCACAGCCGGGCTGGTCACATAATCATCCTCGACGAAGTGGTCCACGCAAATGAAGTCATTTTTTTGAGGTCTCCCGGCTGGGCGTGATGGCTGACAGGCAGGTATCCAAAGTTTACGCACCTTCTTGTCTCTGGGAAACGTGTGCGACGGCGTGTCACGGCCGACAATGCTGTTATAACAGCAATGTCTGGGCATGTCCTTCCGCCGCGACTAACGCGTCAATCGCGAGCGACGACCGCGGGATCGAAAGTAATTTCAACGCCCTTCTCTCTGACCTCACTACGAAATTGGAAACGCACACTGAACGCTGCATGGAATCCATACTCCAGAAGATGGTTGGCCTTCTCGAAGCACGCCTCACACAACTCCCCCCGCTCTCTACCCCTCTTCTCCCCACAGCACAGCCTACCGCCATAGAACCCCATATCCCAATAGATACCAGACTCGCCCCTCTCATCCATCCGCCTACGCTCCAATATGGCGGGACGGGGCAACAGTAATTATCTACACATCCTAACCTGGAACTGCCGCGGCTTCCGGGGTAAGCGCGCGCCCTTGCAGCTTCTACTTCCTACACTTTCCCCAACGCCCCAAGTCCTTCTTCTCCAAGATACTGCCACTCAGGCCGCACTCCCCGGTTACAACTCCACACACTCTGACACCACAAACACACCCAGGGCATCCACACTTGTGCACCGTACTCTAACACATAAGACGCATTACATCACGTCAGAGACGCCCTGCGTGATCACCGAAATTATCCATCACACACATACACTCCCATCCATCTTTATTGCCAATATCTACCACCCCCCATCCAAACCGATGGCCACGTTGGAGTCCCTCCTCCGAGAGCTGCACCGCCTGGTAGGGAAGCACCCCCTACTAATCGGTGGGGATTTCAACAGTCAACACACTGACTGGGGATACAAAACAACCACACACAGAGGTCGCAGGCTCTGGCTGCTCCTGCAGAACCTCCAACTTTCCGTCCACAACAATTATCAGACTCCTACGCGAATCGGCAACAGTGTCAGCATGGACACTAGTCCGGATCTGGTGCTCAGCTGCTCCCTCCGTGATGTGACTTGGACGAGAACACAACACACACTGGGCAGTGATCATTACATGATACAAGTCACGGTCCCATTCAAGCCACCCCGGCACACCTACATGACACACAAACTAATTAACTGGGACGCTCTCCGCACCACGCGAACTGCCAGTCCTGACAACCCCATCACCGACATCAACGACTGGGTAGACTCTCTTCAGACTGACATCCAACACCATACGCAGCAGATTGAAACCACCACAGACGTCCCCACCCTAGACTCCCGACTCGCCCACCTCTGGGAGGCCTACCACAGTCTCCTAGAGAGGTGGAAACGCGGTAAACATAACAGAACACTCAGAAAACGCTTAGCCACTCTACAATCTCAAATTCAATTACATTCGGAGGAGCTCTGCCGCTCCAATTGTGGACAAGTATGCGACGGCATCGCCGGGAGACTGTCCGCAAAACGGGCGTGGCAGCTCCTCCGACACCTCATCGATCCGTCGAAAACAAAAAACACCACCCAGCACCATGTCACCCGGCTCATACACGCACACATAGACAACCCCGATGCTCTCTTGGATACACTCCGCGACACATACACCTCACCCGGCATACCAACTCCTCTCCCCTCATATACAGGACAGGCGAACCCCGAACTCGATACCGCCATAACAGAGGCGGAGGTCAGAGCAGCCCTCCTGACTCTCCGCACCAAATCTGCACCCGGCGCCGACCAGGTCTCCAACACAGCGCTCCGTAATCTGGACGATCGATCGATCGCTCGTATCACGGAGTATTTCAATCAGTGCTGGAAGGAGGGCACCCTCCCCCAGTCCTGGCGCCACGCGAAGGTAATCTTCATCCCAAAGCCCAACAAACCACTTACACTCCAAAACCTTCGCCCAATCTCGCTAACCTCGTGTCTCGGAAAGCTTTTCGAGCACGTGGTATCAGCGAGACTCACACAGCACATGGCAGACCATGACTTATACCCTCACAGCATGGTGGGATTCCGTCCCCATTTGTCCGCACAAGACGCCATGTTGCAAATCACCCATGACATCTTCGACCCGCTCATTCCAGGCCACACCAAGGCAGTCTTGGCTTTGGATTTATCCAAAGCCTTTGATCGCGTTGAACATCACGCGATCATGACTGCACTCTCCCCACTGAATGTGGGTGCACGTACGTACACCTACATTCAGGCCTTTCTCACAGCACGCACGGCTGAGCTTCGCTTCGGCCCGCTCACCTACCCCACATACTCTCTAAAAAGCATCGGCACCCCGCAAGGGTCCGTCCTCTCACCTTTCTTATTTAATATCACTCTGATCCCCCTAGCACGACAATTGGCAACCGTTCCTCACCTGAAACATACTCTATACGCTGACGACATCACGCTATGGACTACCCATGGCAGTGATGGCACCATACAGGACACTATCCAAGCAGCCGCCAATCTGACCCAAAACTATGCAGTCAGCGTAGGACTTTCTTGTTCCCCAGAGAAGTCCGAGATGCTCTGCATCCGTCCCAAGAACCGCAACTCACCCTGCTCCCCCATCGTCATCGAACTGGAAGGCAGACCGGTACCAGAGGTGAAAACTCTCCGGATATTGGGTATGCTTATCCAGAGTGACGGGAAGAACACTACTACACTCCGCAGACTCAAGCAAGTGGTGGGGGCGATCTCGCACCTCATCCGCCGGGTCTCGTGCCACCACAGGGGCATGAGGGAGCGTGACCTATGCCGCCTTGTTCACGCCTTTGTGCTCAGCCGTGTGCTCTACTCCACCCCCTACCTCCAGCTCTCTCGTCGTGAAACTGACGCCATGGATGCTCTCATTCGTAGAGCATACAAAGTCGCCCTCCACCTTCCCATAAATACACCTACCGACCGACTCTTACAACTTGGCCTCCACAACACAAGCGGGGAACTTGTAGACGCACACCGCCAAGCACAATACCTTTGCCTCACACAAACCGACACTGGCCGGTGCATCCTGCATTCCCTTGGAATCCGGATACCGGCCAACGATCCGACATTACGCCCCATATCAAGACCCTTACACCGCGAACTTCTCATTAAGCCACTTCCCCGTAACATGCACCCCGACCACCACCATAAGCGCCGCAGAGCTCGCGCTGCAGCCCTCCACCGATATTACGGCTCGGAGCCGGACGCCGTATGGGTGGACGCAGCCTGCACGGGCGATGAAGCGGTCGCTGCGGTGGTGGATAACACTCTCTCCCCCATCGGAACACACACACTCCCCCAGACACCTCTCCCGAAACTGCAGAGGAAGCTGTCCATTGCCCTGGCCATCGTCAACACAGAAGCCCGGTATGTTTTATCAGATTCCAAAACTGCAATCCTAAATTTCGCACGAGGCCGAGTCCACGTTCCTGCTTTTTGCATACTGGACTCGCCCGCCGCGCCCCCGCCCCGTCATGTGGAGCTGATTTGGGTGCCCGCGCACTGCGGGAATCCTGGAAACGAGGCCGCAGACCTCTTAGCCCGAGGTTCTTTAAACCGGGCTCTTGCGGCCTCCGATCCGGGATTCACGAAGGAGCGCGCGCACACTTTCAACGAGCTGACGCATGCCTCCAAGGCGGCGCGCCAGCTGTACCCTCCACCGCACGAATCCCTTAGCAATCGACAAGCAACCCTTTGGCGCCAATTACAGACACACACTCTCCCCTCTCCTCTCATTCTTTCTCACTATCACCCACTTTTCCTCACTTCAGCCTGTACTCTCTGTCCGGAACCTCGCGCTTCTGCTCTCCATCTCCTTTCTCATTGCCCGGCGGATCCTCCCCCGCGGGGCCTAGAGCACCTGAAGACTTGGGAGGACTGGGAGACCCTGCTCCGCTCCGGAGACCCGGTCGTGCAGACCATTGCCACTGACCGGGCTGCCAGCGTTATGGACCGGACTAACATAAACGCTTGAGTGCCGTGGGGTCGTGCGGGGGCCCTGGAGCCTGCGTGCTCCAAACTCCCCAGTCTATATAATAAAGTTTTTATGATGATGATGATGACCGCGGGAAGGCGCATGTAAGACGCACCACCTGCATAGAGCGCCGACGGGGATGTTTCGGACGGACCACGTGCGACAATCACCGAAAGGGGTTAAACAAACGCTGCAAGGGACCGACACCCCCGGAAACGCTGCGATGACTGTGGCCGACCTTGGCCGCGCGCGCGCACGCGGGTGGGTGTTATGACTTCTGCCGGCGGCCGCTTGGAGGCAAGGTGCAACAGAAAATCGAAAAAAAAAGAAAGATGTTTCTCGTTCTTTTTTTAAAAGCAACTTGTTGTATTCTTCATTTTCAACAGTGCAACTTTTGTTCCGACCCAAAAAACCACCCGCCAACTTTTGTGTCCGTATCCCTTTAATGAGGTGCGTGCGGTTTAGAGATACCAAGGACGCCACATTATATATGTTGTGCAATTTATGTGAGAATTTATTTTTATTACGCCTTACAGAGTTCCGGTTTCTGCCAATACTTTGTCGGTTACCATAAAAGAGCTGTATAAGCTCATTTGCTGGTACCAGCATTCGGTGCAAAATAACATTCGTGTATATCTTCGCAATCTTTTTGACGAGATACAGACCAATCCAGCAGCACATGACAACTTTGCGAAACTCAGAAGGCTCGGAAGAGGAAGCTTGGCTTTAAGATACTTCTCTTGAGATGCTTTCTAAATACAAGAGGACGTTGTCTAGAAGTTGCGCTGCTCAATCTGGTATAGTATTACTGACTGGTATGCCAGTTGAGTTTCTAAAAGAACAATTAAAATACCATCACTTACTTTCGTTCACCATTGTCATTTGGTTTGAGGATTCGCTCTGTGTCCTTAGGAATGACCATTCATTGCCTTCAGTGAACCTACATGAAGAACCACTATTTACATCAGTCAGTTCTATTACAAAGCATTAGAACTTACCATGTACTTCCATTGATATAGGATGCATTGATGTAAATATCATTATATGTCATGTTGACTTTGTCCTCCTTTTGACACTTTGGAGCATCAGTCTGATTAGAATAATATACCCACAGGGTATTCGTGGCGTTCCAAAACTGTAATAAAAATAGTCATCATGATCATCATCATCATCAGCCTATATTTATGTCCACTGCAGGACGAAGGCCTCTCCCTGCGATCTCCAATTACCCCTGTCTTGCGCTAGCGTATTCCAACTTGCGCCTGCGAATTTCCTAACCTCATCATCCCACCTGACTTTCTGCCGTCCTCGACTGCGCTTCCCTTCTCTTGGTATCCATTCTGTAACCCTAATGGTCCACCGGTTATCCATCCTACGTATTACATGGCCTGCCCAGCTCCATTTCTTCCGCTTAATGTCAACTAGAATATCGTCTACCCCCGTTTGTTCTCTGATCCACACCGCTCTCTTCCTGTCTCTTAACGTTACTCCTAAGATTTTTCGTTCCATTGCTCTTTGTGCGGTCCTTAACTTGTTCTCGAGCTTCTTTGTTAACCTCCAAGTTTCTGCCCCGTATGTTAGCACCGGTAGAATGCAATGATTGTACACTTTTCTTTTCAACGACAGTGGTAAGCTCCCAGTCAGGATTTGGCAATGCCTGCCGTATGCACTCCAACCCAATTTTATTCTTCTGTAAATTTCTTTCTCATGATCAGGGTCCCCTGTGAGTAATTGACCTAGATAAACATATTCCTTTACAGATTCTAGAGGCTGACGGGCGATCCTGAATTCTTGTTCCCTTGCCAGGCTATTGAACATTATCTTTGTCTTCTGCATATTCATCTTCAACCCAATTCTTGCACTTTCTCGATGAAGGTCCTCAATCATTTGTTGTAATACCTCTCCATTGTTGCTCAATAGGACAATGTCATCTGCAAACCGAAGGTTGCTGAGATATTCGCCATCGATCCTCACTCCTACTCCTTCCCAGTCTAAGAGCTTGAATACTTCTTCTAAGCATGCAGTGAATAGCATTGGAGAGATTGTGTCTCCTTGCCTGACCCCTTTCTTGATAGGTATCTTTCTACTTTTCTTGTGGAGAACCAAGGTAGCTGTGGAATCCTTGTAGATATTTGCCAAGATATTCACGTATGCCTCCTCCACTCCTTGATTACGCAATGCCTCTATGACTGCTGATATCTCTACTGAATCGAATGCCTTTTCATAATCTATGAAAGCCATATAGAGAGGTTGATTGTACTCCGCAGATTTCTCGATTACCTGATTGATGGCATGGATATGGTCCATCGTAGAATACCCCTTCCTGAAGCCAGCCTGTTCTCTCGGTTGACTGAAGTCAAGTGTTGTCCTGATTCTATTGGAAATTATCTTGGTGAATATTTTATACAATACTGAAATCAAGCTAATGGGTCTGTAATTCTTCAATTCTTTAACGTCTCCCTTCTTATGGATAAGTATAATGTTGGCGTTCTTCCAGCTCTCTGGTACACTTGAAGTGGTGAGGCATTGCGTATAAAGGGCCGCAAGCTTTTCAAGCATGATATCTCCTCCATCTTTGATTAAATCTACTGTTATTCCATCTTCTCCAGGCGCTTTTCCCCTGGTCATATCTTTGAAGGCCCTTCTAACTTCATCGCTAGTTATAGAAGGAGCTTCTGTGTCCAGTTCATCACTATTTCGAATGGAAGAAGCTTGGCTGTTTTGGCTACTGTACAGGTCAGTATAGAATTCTTCTGCTGCTTTTACTATGTCATCGAAATTGCTGATGATATTACCATGCTTATCTTTCAGTGCATACATCTTGCCTTGTCCTATGCCTAGTTTTCTTCTTACTGATTTCATGCTGCGTCCATATTTTACGGCTTCCTCAATTTTTCCCACGTTATAATTTCGAATATCCCTTACTTTTTTCTTGTTGATCAGTTTTGACAGTTCAGCGAATTCTATCTGATCTCTTGAGTTGGACACTTTCATGTTTTGCCGTTTCTTTATTAGGTCCTTTGTTTCTTGGGAGAGCTTCCCTACAGGTTGCTTTGGTGCCTTACCTCCCACTTCAATTGCTGCTTCTGAGATCAGCCTAGTTACGGTTTCATTCATTAGCTCTATGTTATCTTCATCTTCCTGTTCTAAAGCTGCATATTTGTTTGCGAGCACCAGCCTGAATTGGTCTGCTTTTACCCTGACTGCCTCTAGGTTGGCCTGTTTCCTCTTGACTAATTTCACTCTCTCTCTCTTCAAATTGAGAGAAATCCTAGACCTCACTAACCTATGGTCACTGCACTTAACCTTACCTAACACTTCTACATCCTGCACTATGCTTGGATCGGCAGATAGTATGAAATCTATTTCATTCCTTGTTTCTCCATTAGGGCTTTTCCAGGTCCACTTCCTGTTGCTGCGCTTCCTGAAGAAGGTATTCATTATTCGGAGCCTATTCCTTTCCGCGAATTCTACTAACATCTCTCCTCTTGCATTCCTAGAATCGATGCCTAGAATCGATAAAAATAGTATAAAGGAACAAATTATAGCATTGAAGTGATGCAGAAATGTTCAGCGCGGTTTTCTACGATCAACACGTGTTAAAGATGGTGCTGCCCAAATTATTATTATGTGTACAGCACGTATTGCTTATGGCATACTGAGTTCAAGGCTGAGAGGCGCCGTCATTTCAACGCTGGAAATAAGAATGCCCGCTTATTGAGAAACATCGTTCGTCAAAGAAAATTTTCTTCATGCGCAATAAATAAATAATTCGAGTATCCAGTAATAAAATTGTGCAAGAAAATGTGGTTGTTTCCTCTCCAATGATTCGTTATTTTTTATGTTCTTGCCGAAGCCAAGTTTGTCAATATTGAGCCAAGGCACAACATGAAGGATAAATCGCATAGTTGCAATCGAGAAAGCGTTAAGAAATGAAAACTTTGTTTCGTATGAGCATTGCACTCAAGTTCCCTGCCTTAATTAGACAAACAGAAAGCTCTGCAACAGAATGTGATGTATAAACCAAGCACCTAATCCTATGAAAATGTTATCCCATTGAAAGCACACGATAATTAATATCACAATCGTTGCGAGATCAGTACTGGGACCACAATTGTATATTACATTGTTAGATTTGTCATAGTTGTGAAATGGAAAATGCTCTGCGTTCTTTTTATTCCCTTATCGTTTTGTGCCACCGTTCTGGCTGCGCGTGACCATCGGTATAGTCTCGAGACGCTGTAAAGCTTTGTTATGAACTGGTTGGTTCGTGATGGAAATAAGCAAAACTGTGCTAATGAACATGGTCGCCAAACATGAACAATAAGGGCTGTACGTGTTACATCTTACGGTGTTCCGTTTTCTTTTTCCCGAGACGCTTTCCTAACACTACAAAGTCCGACCCTATAGGCACCCTGCGCTGAAGCGTTGCAGGGTAGACAGCAGTGCCAGAACACACAACCTAACGAGTGATGGAAACAAAACTGGAGACACGCTGTATACATTCAACGTGACACTTTCGATCGTTTATCGCGGGCAAGACTGTCCGATTTGTGAAAACATCGAAAGTGCGCATGCGCAAGGCCTATACTCAGACGAGCGACGAAAAGTGACCGCTGTCGTTTGGTATGGCGTATCATTTTCATCACCTCTCAAGCCGCCGGTGTCGGCGACGCTGGGGTGAAAAATGACAACGTAGTAGCGCCCTCTGAACTGTGCGGGGTGCCCATAGTTGCGTATATCCGGGCTACTGTGATGCACTGAAGTATGCACTGCAGCGAGCCGGTAAGTAAGTATTCGTGACACTCGCGTCGATACATGATATGTGTGTTCCACTACACGTCTTGTGCTGTGCGTGAGATTCATTTAGTCTAAGAATGGAAAATGAGAAAATAAACACATCGCTTCATTATCTTTTCGTTTTGCGAGTATTTGCGAGTCTGTGCTGTTCATCAAGAGTATTTCATGAATAATCAATGTTCTAGTATATTCGATTCGACCACTGAACCAACTAGCGGAATATAAATATATTCAATCGTTATTAAAGATTTTTAACTTTTTGCATGCCTCAGGTAAACTATGATGCCCTGGTGTGATATGACTGACCCCAAAATCACAATTTGTGCGATACAATCAGGAAAAAAAAACTCAAAGGCACTAAAAGTTTTGTCGCGTATGGAGGTTGGAAAGGTGGAGTGTTGGCATAGAGTCATTCCACATTTGTTCAATACGTGTCACTTCAAAGTCTCAGGTTTTGCTTAAAAAATTACGGCTCCGTATTACTTTCTTCTGAGCGATTAGCTATAATACGCTTTCAAATGCGTTGAAAATTTTCTCTAGCACGTGCAACATGGTTCTACAACAAAATTATAAAAGTAATTTTCGGGTCTAATGCTTCCTAATTTCGCCTGCTGAAGCTATATGTTAGATTTGTCTTCAACATGTCGGGGGTGCGAGCTCATTGGCAACTGCAGAAAGAAAAACACTCTTTGAAGTCCTGAATTTCGAAAACGTCTACCAATTTGACAATGTTTTGCTGTTAGAACTGTTATTCATTCGTTTATTCTAATAATTCACCTTGGATTTTCCTAGAGTTCTCTATACCAATCTAAATATTTAGGGGGAAATACAGTAGCAATGTTCTAAAATAACATGCCACACACAATAAAAAAAACTTTCGGCCCACTTTTCCAGGCGATTTTTGAAGGCAGGTACTAGAAAAAAGGGTGAGTCAAAATGAATTAGACCTGCTTATTAGACCTGAATTAGACCTGAATTAGACCTGATTATGAGCATTATTCAATTTTCTTTTTGTGTATATCTGAAGAAACTTTTCAATTTGACGCCTGTACCCTACTCGGCATATTTCTGTGTTACCAGCTCACCGCTAAGCTCCTTGTCTGGTCCTGCTTTACACAGTCGGTGGGCAGCTTGATACTGTAACGCAACCTTCCCCACTGCGTGAGGGCTCGACTTTCTTTCCCAGTCCCATTGCAGTTCTAGAACTGTCTTTTTTGTCGTACAGTCTCCAGCATTTTTAGCTTTATCGCGTGATAACACAATAGTATGGTCATACGTCGTCCTGAAGGGAACATGGCATAAGACGACTCTTGCACATGCAGGAGAGGGCTTAGCACACTTGAGAGTACTTCTGCCGGACTCGCTGATTATCGTTGCTTTTTGCTTATCTTTGCGCTAAAATGACGCGTGATGGTGGTTCGCGCGATATAGCAGAAATTCGGGGGGCTTACCTCTCGGAATTCGTAAGGAGCAGAGAGGTTGGCGGAGAGTCCTGAGTTCACTTCTTTTATCGAGTTGTTCGCAGGAATGTTTTTTTTTTTTTTTTCAAGCGAGGCTTGTATTTATTGCGTTAGAGATTTCGGTGGCGGCGTAGTCACGTAAAATGTCACGTGTGGCGCATACCCGCATTGCGGGTATATATATATATATATATATATATATATATATATATACCGGGCATTCATTTTTAAGTTCTACGGAATACTTAGAAATCGCCTGCCGCAGGTAGCCTACTTCTTATCATTGAGCCGTGTTAGTCAATGAGGCGGACATTAGTAGCACGGGAAGTCAAAACACATATTCCACTAATTAACAAAAACTGCGCTAATTCACTTTTTAGTTAATTACTTTACCACACATATTGCAATTTACGGGTTGTAGCCGGTGAGCTTGTCAGGCGTATGCAGTTGGAATGATTTTCCAGAATGACACCAGTTTGAAGATATACGCCATCAAAACACGCCGTAAAAGTTCACTGTTGTTCCACTTACTTTTTTACAAAAATTCTGTTTTGAGCATTGAAGGCCAAAACTAACTGGAACACCCATGTATTTGGCCTCACACTTTGGGAAATAATATCTCGAAACTGGTGTCATCCTGGAAATTCATTTCAAGTGGATGCGTCTTGCAAACTCACCGGCTACAATTCTTAAATTGCGATATGTCTCGTAAAGTAATTAACTAAGAAGTTCGTCAGTCAATTTTTGTGAATTCGTTGAATATTTGTTTCGGGTTCTCGTGCTACTAATGTCCGCCTGTTCGAATAACCCAGCTCAACGACAAGAATTACGCTACCTGCCACAGACGATTTTTCAAAAGTCAGTAAAACGTGAAAATGACCACCCTGTATGTATGTATATATATATATATATATATATATATATATATAGTAAGAAAGAAGAGCATATATGCCACTGCCTTCGCAACTGCATACAAGGAGTAGATGCTCGCGCCCGAAGCAATCGGGACCCTGCTGTGTTTAGTGGAACGCAGGGCAGCGAAGTAAAAGATGGGCTCGCATTGTATGACCGGATGAGTTGTCATAATACATGGGACGATGTGACGAAGCTAACTAACGATATATTTTAGAGTGCAGTTCTTAAGCACCCGTTGCTACGGCGAGCGTGAGCGTCGGCGTTGGCGGCCTTGGTTTAACGCAGCGAACGAGCACAGCGAAAGACGAGAGAGTGAGCGCTGACCGCCGCCGGAGCTGCAACACGGCAATAGCGAGGAGAGCGGGAGCAGGAGGGTGCAGCGGAACCATGACGCGGCAAGCGGAGGAGGGACTATGGTGAAACCGTGAGAAGCGTAGGGCCGCGCAAGATGGGCCAGTTTAGGGAACCTACATGCAAGTGCTGTTTTAAAGTGTTGACGACAACAAAACTTTGCCCGCTATTTACCGCCAAATTTGGTGGGTATAGCTAGGGAGCCCCCAATCCAACAGCGTTGCATGTAGGTTTCCTAGATATAGCCATTGTGATCCCCAATGTCGTTAGAAGTCGCTGCGTATTCCTGCTTTTTTTTTTGCCAGGCTCTGATGTGCCCATGTTGGCATGTGACCTATTAAATTTCTTTAATTTAGTTTTGCACCAATGCACACAAGAAACCTGCATACATCTTTAATATACTAGTTGCCTTTTTCCTTTTACTGCAGTACATCAAACTTGTTTTTTTTTCATGCCATATAAAGCAACAAGTTACAAGGCACAGAGGCACCTCACGCCAAGAATGTGAACTGCATTAAGCATTGTTATTGCCTTCCACTTGTACACACCATAAATTTGCGGTATTTTTTGAAGTGTGCTGTAATACAAACTGGGCTTGCAAGCCTGTTGAACTAAAATGTATACGTGCCGTGTACTGTTCTCAGACACGCTATGTGTCTGTGGCTGCTGAGGCATAAGTTTACTTTTAAAAAATCACCGCATATCCACGACGTGAATGATGATGAGTGGGCGAAGCACCGGGGGATCATTCGGGTAAACCAGAGCAACGGAGGAGAGAGAAAGCGAGCACGCGTCGGGAACGAACGCTCTTGTGCACCGCAGTGCCCCTAGCTACGGATGAGAGAGAGAGAACGCGCGTCGGGAACGAACGCCCTTGTGCACCGCAGCGCCCCTAGCTACGGACGAGAGAGAGCGCGCGCGTCGGGAACGAGAAAGAGAAAGAGAAACAGCGCATATTCACGAAGTGAATGATGATGAGTGGGCGAAGCACTGGGGGATCATTCGGGTAAACCAGAGCTACGGAGGAGAGAGAAAGCGAGCACGCGTCGGGAACGAACGCTCTTGTGCACCGCAGTGCCCCTAGCTACGGATGAGAGAGAGAGAGCGCGCGTCGGGAACGAACGCCCTTGTGCACCGCAGCGCCCCTAGCTACGGACGAGAGAGAGCGCGCGCGTCGGGAACGATAAAGAGAAAGAGAAACAGCGCATATCCACGAAGTGAATGATGATGAGTGGGCGAAGCACCGGGGGATCATTCGGGTAAACCAGAGCTACGGAGGAGAGAGAAAGCGAGCACGCGTCGGGAACGAACGCTCTTGTGCACCGCAGTGCCCCTAGCTACGGATGAGAGAGAGAGAGAACGCGCGTCGGGAACGAACGCCCTTGTGCACCGCAGCGCCCCTAGCTACGGACGAGAGAGAGCGCGCGCGTCGGGAACGAGAAAGAGAAAGAGAAACACCGCATATCCACGAAGTGAATGATGATGAGTGGGCGAAGCACTGGGGGATCATTCGGGTAAACCAGAGCTACGGACGAGAGAGAAAGCGAGCACGCGTGGGGAACGAACGCTCTTGTGCACCGCAGCGCCCCTAGCTACGGATGAGAGAGAGAGAGCGCGCGTCGGGAACGAACGCCCTTGTGCACCGCAGCGCCCCTAGCTACGGACGAGAGAGAGCGCGCGCGTCGGGAACGAGAAAGAGAAAGAGAAACAGCCCATATTCACGAAGTGAATGATCGTGAGCGGGCGAAGCACAGGCGGATCACTCGGGTAAACCAGAGCTACGGAGGAGAGAGAAAGCGAGCACGCGTCGGGAACGAACGCTCTTGTGCACCGCAGTGCCCCTAGCTACGGATGAGAGAGAGAGAACGCGCGTCGGGAACGAACGCCCTTGTGCACCGCAGCGCCCCTAGCTACGGACGAGAGAGAGCGCGCGCGTCGGGAACGATAAAGAGAAAGAGAAACACCGCATATCCACGAAGTGAATGATGATGAGTGGGCGAAGCACCGGGGGATCATTCGGGTAAACCAGAGCTACGGAGGAGAGAGAAAGCGAGCACGCGTCGGGAACGAACGCTCTTGTGCACCGCAGTGCCCCTAGCTACGGATGAGAGAGAGAGAACGCGCGTCGGGAACGAACGCTCTTGTGCACCGCAGCGCCCCTAGCTACGGACGAGAGAGAGAGAGCACGCGCGTCTGGAACGAGAAAGAGAAAGAGAAACACCGCATATCCACGAAGTGAATGATGATGAGTGGGCGAAGCACCGGGGGATCATTCGGGTAAACCAGAGCTACGGACGAGAGAGAAAGCGAGCACGCGTGGGGAACGAACGCTCTTGTGCACCGCAGCGCCCCTAGCTACGGATGAGAGAGAGAGAGCGCGCGTCGGGAACGAACGCCCTTGTGCACCGCAGCGCCCCTAGCTACGGACGAGAGAGAGCGCGCGCGTCGGGAACGAGAAAGAGAAAGAGAAACACCGCATATCCACGAAGTGAATGATGATGAGTGGGCGAAGCACTGGGGGATCATTCGGGTAAACCAGAGCTACGGACGAGAGAGAAAGCGAGCACGCGGCGGGAAAGAACGCTCTTGTGCACCGCAGCGCCCCTAGCTACGGATGAGAGAGAGAGCGCGCGTCGGGAACGAACGCCCTTGTGCACCGCAGCGCCCCTAGCTACGGACGAGAGAGAGAGAGCGCGCGTCGGGAACGAGAAAGAGAAACACCGCATATCCACGAAGTGAATGATGATGAGTCAACGACGCCTGCTCGACTGCTACAACATCTGGTGATCAGGACAGGTGCCGGAGGCCTGGCGCACAGCCATCGTGGCCCCCATTCTGAAGAGCAATAAGCCGGCCAACGAGCTGTCCTCATACCGACCGGTCTCTCTCACCTCCGCTGCCTGCAAGGTGATGGAGGCCATTGCTCTGGCACGGCTCGAATGGGTGGCCCGCGCCTGCGGGTTCCTCGCGGACCAGCAGACAGGCTTCCGGCGCCGAAGCTGCACTGCGGACTCCATCGCAGACGTCGTCTCCACCCTGGAGGACGCCAGGGCCAGCGGAGACCTCGCCATGCTCCTCCTCATCGACGTCAAGGAGTTCGATGGCCTCCCACATGCGGTCGTCCAGCAGGCTCTGGACCTCCTGGGCATTGGCGGCAACCTGCGGCGGTTCCTGTCATCGTTCCTGAACGACCGCTCCCTCAGGGTCCGCGTGGGCCATGCAAGGAGCACTCCCCGTCCGGTCGCAGCAGGCGTACCACAAGGGTCAGTGGTGAGCCCGTTTCTCTTCAACCTCGCCCTGGCCCGGTTGCCTGCTGCACTGCCGACCGACCCTCACTACAAGGTGGAGTGCTCCATCTACGCGGATGACATCGCCCTGTGGGTGCGGGGACCGCCGCAGTCAAGCCGCCACGTGTGCCTGGCCCTCCAGAGAGCCCTGGACACCACGGCCGCCTACCTGGGAAGCATCGGACTCTCGGTTTCGACGGGGAAGACGGTGGCCCTCCTCGTCAACCCGAGAGCAGCGGCACGGCGCTCAGCTCCCCGGCTGCAGCTGGAAGGCGTGCGCATCCCATGGAGTACGACTGTGTCGTACCTTGGGCTGCGCATCGACCACCGGCTAACCTGGCTACCGGCAGTCGGGGCCATGCAGACCCAGACCATCAGGGTATGCAAGGCCGTGTCGCAGCTCCTTGCCCGTGGAGAGGGCTGCTCGGTGAAGTGGGCCCTGCGGCTCTAGGAGGCGGCGGCTACATCACGCCTGCGGTACGCCCTCCCGCTGGTGGCGCTGCCGCCACGCCGCCTCGAAAAGTTGGGGCTGCAGCACCGGGCGGCCATCCGACTCTGCCTGGGCGTCCCCCGGAGCTCCCAGATTGCCGCTACCCTTGCGGAGGCTCGAGCATGGCCCCTGTCGCTCCTCTTCCTGCAGCAGGGGCTGAGGCACGTCGACCGCCTCCACCATGCTCCTGATGGCAGAGGCCTGCTGCGTCGCCTCCAGTCCCGGCCTTCCTCAAGGATGGGTCAGCTGTGCCACCTCTACGAGGAGGTGGTTGGCAACCCACCGCCGAATGCGGTACAGCTGCCCCCACCGCAGAGGCCTCCTGTCCCCATCGCCACGGAGCTGCCCGGGATTTCGAAGAGGCGCTCGCCCGCTTGCGCCCTGCAGCAGACGGCCGCCTGCCTCCTGGACGAGACCCTCGGAGACCACCTCCTGGTGTACGTCGACGGTTCGGTGGTACCGGACACCGGCTCTGCCACGGCGGCCTGCACGGCACCAGCCCTGCAGAAGAGCAGGCAGTGTCGACTGCCCAGACACGCCAGCTCGACTGCAGCGGAGGTGGCAGGCCTCCACCTGGCCGTCGACCTACTCTCCGAGGAGCTTCCTGTGGTACCAGCGGCCATCCTCTGCGACTCCAAGGCAGCCCTCCTCGGCCTGCAGAGGCCAGAAATCGCCAGCCTTGGAGTCGCACTGCTGTCTACCCGGCTGACAGCGCTGCAGGACGCAGGCCACCCGGTGTCCCTGCACTGGATCCTCGCCCACGTAGGGATCCCGGGCAACGAGGCAGCCGACACCCTGGCGAAGGACGCCCACCACACCACTGTGCCCCTCAGTCGGGCCGTGACGGAGGGCGACTTCACAGAACTGAGGCTGCGGCGACAACTGGCGACCCACCACCCAGACAAACGGGTGGCACTGGGATGCCCCCCACGACCACTCCCCCAGCGAGGCCTGGCTCGCAGGGAGACCTCGCTCCTTCTCCGGCTCCGCATCGGCTGCAGCTGGACGGCAGCACGCAGCTACCGACTGGGACGAGCGACGTCCCCGGCCTGCAGCTCCTGCGGGGAGCCGGAGACGATCGAACATCTCCTGCTGGCCTGCCCGGCGTACCTCCAGCAGCGGGGCCCACTCCTGCAGGAGTTCCGCCGCCTGGGCCTCCCCTCTGGCAAGGAGGAAGATCTCCTCTTCCTCGGCCGACACCACCTTTCTGCACTTCGAGGCGTCGTGGAGTTCCTTGACTCGTCAGGGCTCTCCGCACGCCTCTAAGGACATTTCTACAAGCGGGAAGGCCTCACGGCCTCCCACCCCACCCCGGGCCTGACCGGCCTGGCACAACACCCCTGCAGACTCTGCAGCACACCAAGGCCTTCCATCTCGGCCTGATACGTGCCGCCTATGCCTGCCGGTTTTGCTTCGCCCAGCCATGGCGACTCCACTCTATCCCTTCTTTCGCTCCCACTTACCCCTCCCCGTTGGCGTTGAGCCGTGCTCCCTCAAGGGCTGCAGAAGATAGCGCCAACCTTTCCCTTTCCCTCAAGAACCACTTATCATCATGAGTGGGCGAAGCACCGGGGGATCATTCGGGCAAAACGCCGAAAGCGTTCTCCGGAAGCCGGAAGCTGGCTTCCGGAACCGGAAGCGGAACCGAAAGTGGAAGCGGAAGTGGAAGCCGGCTTCTGGTTCCGCTTCCGGAGCTACGGACTACGAGGGACAAGGCTCGGCCCTAAGGTGCTTCGCCCCTAAAAGTGAATTAGTTTCACATCACCAAGGGTTGCTGGAAACGTGTCTGTCGGCTGGTCTTTCGCCATTTTGATTCTCACATCCTATATTTGGCCGGAAATTGTACCCTCCAATTTAAGTACCCTTACAAAAGTTCTCACCACCCAAAAACAGCGCTAGATGTAGGCTCCTTAGGCCAGTTGACCGAGGAGGGGCTCTACGGTGACGATAGCTACGAGATGGCGCCAGAGTGCGCGTTCTCTGTATAAAAAATAGCTGTGATTACCAACGCGCGGCGCGGATGCCGACCTGAATGCGGTGGTTTCATCCGAGTTTTCATCCGAGTTCATCCGAGTTTTCTGGACTGCTGGACGCCATCGGAAGGACATCCGGACCACCGAGGATAGCTTCTTGGCGGGCAAGTCCGAAGTTTTCTTCCTGTGCGCCCCCGAAGTCACAGTGGCTGAGCTGCAACGCTAGGCCTAACGCCGGCGGCGTCGGGCTCCAGAGCTGAAGCGTTCGCGTCGCCCGACGATGCTCAAGCCCCACGTGATGGAGATCACGGTCGAGGGAGATGCCATTACCGAAGACGAGTTAAATGATGGCAGCTGGACGGCGTTCGAAGCGCAGAGGAAATATTCTAGGCGAAATACCTCAGCAGCCACCCCGTCTGCGAACTGCACTGAAGGAGCCTCCCCGGAGGAGACCGCGAAGAAGCCACCCCGCTATCGAGCGCGACAGCCAACGCTGCCAAGGCATAGACCCCTCCCAAAGTTGCCTGAGGAGCATCTTAAGGTTGTTATACGCCCACAGGGAGCTATAAATATGCGAGATTGCGGCTCGGCTGCCGTCCTCCAAGCCGTTTGCGCCGCAATAGACGCCGACGCAGAAGACGTTTTGAAGAACGACCAGATCAGGGTGCACCGCATCAATAATACGGTCATCATCAGCACGCCGTCGTTAGCTAGAGCACAGGCCTACAAGGACATCAACAGCCTCAAATTTGACGGACAAGATTACCGTATGCTAACCTACGTACCGGCACCGGATAACTCAACGCGGGGGGTGTTCTACCACGCGTGGTCTGGCGAAGGGGACGCCAAGATATACAAGGAGCTGCAAGAACGCAATCCTGAGCTGAAACTGGCCGGAGCCAGGAGACTGGGCTCATCCAGACACGTACTCATCACCGTAGCAGAAGCCACACTGCCAGCTTACGTCCGCTACTTTGGAGACACACACGACGTCTACCCCTTCAGAGAAAGAGTAGAAGCCTGCTTCAACTGTCGGAAGACAGGGCATCGCACGGACGTATGCCCTCTCCCAAGAAGGGTGCGATGCCGCAGATGTGGATCTGAGGAACATGAAACGCCTCCCCCGGGCACACCTGCCACATGCTGGGCCCGTTGCATCGTGTGCCACGGAGGCCATCCAACCGGTGCTCGTACCTGTCGGTACCGCTTTTATGAGCAATTCCAGGGAAAAAGCACAACTAGAAACACCGAGGCTACAAGCAAATGGAAAGAACCAACAGAGACGCCCTTCATGGAAGTATCAAATACTGAGGATGGGAACACAGCATACAGGGATGCTCTGTGTCGCAGCCGTCCCGTCACCCGTAACATCAACCAGGGAGCATCGGGGGCGCGCACCAACAGCGCGCACCACCGTAGTGGCAGTAGACACCGCAGCAATAGCAGGCCCCGTGGTGACAATAGACAACGACCTGCCTCGATGACAGAGAAAGACCAGGAACCTGGAAAATCAGTGCTGAGGCAGCCGTCAACACCGGACGACGCCGAAAGAGGAAGAAGACCAGAGGACACACAGGTGAGGGAGCTTGCCGCAGAGATCCGTAATCTCAAAAAGCAACTCGCTATAACAAATGATAAACTTGCAGCAGCTAATGAAGAAATTAAATTTCTAAAATCCAAACAAACTAAAATTACAACTACCCCGCCCGCCACGCGAGAGATCTTGGCTTGCGTTAGGAAGGATGACTCCCAGGATATGGAGGTTGTTGAAGGGAGAAACCCCAAGAGGAAGTTAGTAGAGCCTACCTCAATGGCAGCCCCCGACACCTCCGGTCCTACCACTCTCACCAAACGTATGGATAAACTTGAGGAATTCCTTAATAATTTCGTACAGGAGGTTGATAACCGCATGCAGGTCATGCAGGAAACCATGCAAAAAGGCATTGAAACTTGCATGGTGTTGATAGCTAAACAATCATCCGCAACACAAACAGGCCACTCAAGCAAGGAGGTCCAGCCGTCCGCTGCCGTCATTGCTCTCACCCCCAATCCCCCGGCCAAAAGCAACAATATGAAAGGCCTCAAAATGGTTACCTCTTTTCCGACTAGAGCGGAGCCATATGCCAAGGGCAACGATGGCGGAATCAATTAGAATCATACAGTGGAACTGTAGGTCTTTCTCTCGCAAGAGAGCAGCCCTGCAGTTCGCCCTCGCTAATTTCGACCCCAAAATTGACGTTATCGCACTCCAAGAGACGGAGACCCTGGTTAAATTGACAGGATATGCCACCTATAATGAGCTATCATCAGAGCAAAGCAAACCCCGTACGGCCGTTGCAATTCAGCGTAACATAGCGGCTGAGCAGGTGGATTTGGAACTTCCGAGCCTTCACTATACGTGCGTACGGCTACTCCCTAAGGGCAAAAAACAACTACCTGTGATTATCCTGAATATATATAGTCCACCAAAAGACAAATCTATTCCCTTCGTCACCCTCCTGAGGAAAATTTGTAGGGAGGCAGGAAAGTCGCAAATAGTCGTCCTGGGAGATCTAAACGCTGCGCATATGGTGTGGGGGTATGATCGTAACTCCAGAAAGGGCCTCACGATTATGAATGCCGCCAACAGATACGAGTTCTCACTCATCACCGATTCGGAACAACCCACTCGCATCGGCAATAGCATCTCCCGGAATACCACCCCAGATCTCTGCTTTGTCAAAAATGCGGACGGTGCTAGATGGTCTAATACAGAGCTAAACCTCGGCAGTGACCACTACATGCTCACCATTGACATCCCCGCCAAAGGGTACCCCAAAAAGAGAAAATTCGTCACGAAACACACAAAGTGGGATCTCTTCAGATTCGAACGTAATAGAAAAGCCCCGTCTAGCATCACGGACCTAGGTCGATGGGTCAGGGAACTGATAGGGGATGCCGATAAACATACAACGGAGATTCCTTTCGAGGAAAACGGCCCTAAACCGGATTCCAAGTTAATTAACCTCTGGGAACAACAGCAAACGCTACAAGCAGAATGGTTGAAGAACAAGCATAACCGTCAGCTTAAACTTCGTCTGGCGGGACTCGACCAAGAGATTCAGGACTACTCGACACTCCTTAGTTCATCGCAGTGGTATCAAATCTGTGATAGGATTAATGGACAGCTGGGTAGCAAAAACCCCTGGACATTGCTAAAACACCTACTCGATCCAGACCAATCAAAGGGCGCATCTCAAGAGAAAATGCTTAAGATCTTACACTCCTTTCCAGGTGGGGAAAAGCCAATGATGGACCTTCTCTGCTCCACTTACCTAAACACCAAAATGGATAGTGACTCTTATGAACCGTATAAAGGTGCTCCCAATGCCGATCTGGATCAAGATTTTACTGCAGCAGAGGTTCGTGCGGCCCTGGCCAGCCTACGCACCACATCGGCGGCAGGCAACGATAGAGTAACCAATAAAATGCTCCGGAATTTGGATGGAGTTTCTATTGACGCCATCACCAAACTGTTTAATAATTATTGGCACGATGGTTCCATTCCTCCTGAATGGAAAGACGCAAAAGTAATCTTTATACCCAAGCCCGGCAAACCTCTTAAATTAGAAAACCTTCGCCCTATTTCAATCACATCATGCCTGGGAAAAGCGATGGAACATGTGGTCTTGAGTCGACTTGTTGAGTTCACGGAGACGAAGCAGCTCTTCCCCGCGACCATGGTCGGATTCCGCCCCAACGTCTCAGCCCAGGATATTTTATGGCAACTGCAGAGAGATATTTTAGATCCAGGGATCCCTGGAGTAACCAGAACAATTTTGGGACTCGACATTAAAAAGCCTTTGATAATGTGGCGCATCGAGCTATTCTCGAGGGTCTCTCAGCTCTAGGGGTTGGCGACAGAACCCACACCTATATAAAGGCTTTTCTGCGCGACCGAACCGCCACACTTCATTTTGGCACTGCCTGCAGCGACAAGATCACCCTAGGGACTTGCGGTACCCCTCAAGGGGCTGTCCTTTCTCCCTTTCTATTTAACGTTGCAATGTATCCACTTGCAAGAAAATTATCGGCAATCCCGCACATAAGACACGCTATCTATGCGGATGACGTGACCATATGGACGCGTACTGGATCTTCAGATGAGGTGGTGGAAGCGCTGCAGAGGGCTGCAGATGAAGTCCAACGACATGCTCGTAAGAACGGGCTCGAGTGCTCTCCGGCAAAGTCGGAACTTTTCTTAATGTGCAGGAAGCTCCCTAACTCCATAGACAAGTATAAAATTCTAATCGACGGCGCGCAGGTACCAATAGTACCAACCATTCGAGTACTCGGTTTGCACATCCAAGAAAAGGCCCAGAATTCAGTGACCTTAAGCAAGCTACGAACTACAGTCCAACAGCTCAGTAATATGCTCAGAAGGGTGACAAATCGGAATCAGGGAGTGAAAGAAAGTGAGGCATGCAGACTAGTCCAAGCCTTCTTCATTGGAAGGCTGGCCTACGCGTGCCCATATCTCTACCTCCGAAAATCTGACTTGAAAATACTCAATACCATGATCAGGACGGTCTACAAAACGGCATTGGGAATCCCTAAAGGCACAAGTAGCCTGCGTCTCCTAGACCTCGGAGTGCATAACACTATAGAAGAAATTATTGAAGCACATAAGGCTGCTCAATTGTGGCGCCTCTCATGTTCTGCTCAAGGACACAAAATTCTAGAAGCCATGAATCTCCGCCCCGTTGCCGGCATAACGGATAGAATTCGTATTCCCAACAGCATTAGGAATAAAATTATCATCCCCCCCCTTCCCAAAAACATGGGAGAAAACAATGTAGGCAGGAGGAAGGCTCGGGCCGAGGCACTCGGCCGCCGCCTTAGCAGCAAGCCAGCTATATACGTGGACGCTGCACAGGAGAGCGCTCACACGTTCACAATTGCAGCAGTCAACAACGAAGGCCAGACAGTGAGCTCACGTAAAATAAGCGCAGGCTCCATTCACGAAGCCGAGGAAGCCGCAATTGCGCTTGGTATAGCAGCATCGCGATACAGCTTCATAATATCGGACTCCATGTCAGCTATTAGAAGTTACATGCAAGGGTCGGTAGGCCCACGAGCCTCCGAAATACTGAGCGAACCGGCTGGCAAGGTTACGCTTATCTGGATGCCGGCCCACTCTGGGAATGGCGGGAACGAAATGGCCCACCGTGCTGCCCGAGAATTAATTAACCGGGCGGTGGAGGCATGTCCGGGACCGCTACCAGGTGGAACGACACCCAGTCACAGCTACAATGAAATTGTCACCGCGTACAGGGAGGACCGGCGGATATATCCACCACCGGATTCTTCCCTTAGTAGAAAGCAAGCCACGGATCTCCGCAGGGCGCAAACATCTACTGTTATGTCCCCCAAAATTCTATCTTATCTATCCAAAGGCGACTATAATTCAAAATGTAAATATTGCGACACAGATCCAGCTGATCAGAATCATATTCTATGGGGTTGTAGGAATAATCCTCCCCCAAGAAATCTGCTACGGCAAGCTCCCTCACAGGAGGCGTGGGACTCCGTACTATAATCTACCAACGCTCAAACCCAAGCCGGGCTGGCGGACTGGGTGGCGAAGGTCGCGGCCAGCTGGACGCCACTCTAGCCCCCTCTGCCTGACCTCGGCTCCCCCCCCCCTCCCCTTGTCTTCAATAAAGTTTATTTCCTCCTTCCTCCAAAAATAGCTGTGCTTCAGCGAAGGTCCGTCTGGTGGACACGCGTGACACCCGTGCTGCCTCTCGCCATCTCCCAATTAGCGAGGCAGTCGCTCCACACTTCTTTCCGCTTGCAACCTGCCGCACGAGACAGATTGTCCGTGCCAGTCAATATATAGCGAAATGAAAACACGTATAGAGCTGCGCTCACATTTCGCATTAGGGCGTATCGTAATCATCGGTGAATTTTTACCTTTGAGGAGCTGCTAACCTTTGGTATAGATACCAAGAAGCCCGCGTGCAAACCTTGTCCGTTTGCATACTTGTTTCACGGAATTGTTCGGTAACCCCGCAGGTCAGAAGCTTCGTGCGGAACAACGTTTTCACGGACACGCACAACACGCTGGCGAAACATTCACAAGATAATTTGAAGACTTCGCCCACCTGTGCAAGCGTGCTAATGCCGGTATGATCCAAGCAGACAAAATAAAGCACATTATGAAAGAAACAGACGAAGATTAGTTCCAAAAAGCCCACGCACGGTATCTGATTTCATCGAAAAGCCCGCGCACGGTATCTGAAACAGCGAAATTCGACTTCCCGCTGTGCCCAACGAGCCACTTTCGGGCCTGACCACGCTCACCCCGGCCTGCTTTCAACAATAAAAGTTTTTGTGCGGGATCATGTAGTGCGCCAACTATCTCTGGTGGTGACATTTATTGAAGAATCAACTTGTCGCTATCGACCAACGCTCTGTACCGTCGCCGAAGCCTTGACGGTGTTGCATCCACAGCTCACCGTCGCCGCTCTGC
Organism: Dermacentor silvarum; assembly: GCF_013339745.2. Taxonomy (NCBI): domain Eukaryota; kingdom Metazoa; phylum Arthropoda; class Arachnida; order Ixodida; family Ixodidae; genus Dermacentor; species Dermacentor silvarum. The sequence continues at coordinate 75,090,707 of NC_051160.1, forward strand.
TCATATTTGCGGAAGGAGTTTGGAAACCCTGGCCTCGATAGCAGAGATACTCCTGATTCCCATCTCAGGTTCAAGCTCCAGCTCCCGTTGTTCCATGGTCGAGTATTGTCGCCGCAACTGCTTGGCACACATCAGACAACCGCCCAATACGCTTTGCGTGTGGCATTTCTGCGCACATCGCACTTTCCTGTCGTAGCCGCGGACCACCGCGTGCTGCTTTCTAACGGGCACTGCTGTGTGTCGGCCAGTAAGCTCACCACCATGCTGCTGAATTGCCGAGTTCCTTCGAGAAAAATCATCCGGCATTTGCCACGTCGTCGCTTTTTTCTGTGCGTCGCCGTGCACTACACCCACCCATACGATGCAAAATAAGAGCCGCAGTTTCTGAGGCGAGAACTGCGCTCCCATAAGTCTTCTTAGATAATAATTATTTTCCTGCTAATGCAATAGAAATGTTCATTAACGTATCCCTTGTTATTCTTTTGGACACAGGTACAGCAGTTTCAGTTACATGAACGCTACACTTTTCCACTTCCTCAAAAACGTGAGTACGCCCTTGGTGGCATATCTTTTCGCATGGCCACCACACAACGAATTCCGCCTTTAGCGACTAGCAAATTTAAGATGGCCTTTACACCATCGATTTCATACATAGCCTTTGTTTAGTGTCCTAGAGACATCATGCTGAGTGGCGTTTTTTTTTTTTTTTGAGCCGCATAGCAATTGCTCACTGCGCACACGTCGCGGTACCGTTTTCCCGTTTCGGCACACGGCGTACTAGATTTTCCTACACCTCTTGCATGACGCTGGTTGTGCATGACAACACTGACATTTCACCTCTCTCATGCGCCCTTGTGCCGGCGTTAGTACCGCTGTCAGGGCCGCAACAGCCGCTGTCAAAACGTTGCCGTGAACAAGTGCGGTTCATGCGGTCTATCGCATCATCGGAAACTGAGCGCATCGCATACAAAGGTACTAGCCGTGTTGCAGATCGCTTTCAAGATACGGTGCGCGCGACCGCCTGGCGCTGCGCAAAGTAAAAGTTGCTCGATGAGCAGAAGCCGCAACCCCTCCCTCCCGCACTGCCTTCCCGCTGTCCTCCTTTTGCATGGGGGATTCAGTCGCCAGTTCCCCGTCGCTCGTTGCGTTGTGCCTCCGAACGAACGGCACGCAGCCGGGCCATGGCGAGTCGTGAGGGGAATTCATAAGAGCGCCTGCGCGTTGTCTACTTGACGGAACGGCTAAATGCTGTTGTCGACTCTGTTAGGTGAAAGGCGGGCGAGAGCCCATAGGGCTGCACAGGCACGCATGCGCCCATAGGGTTGCACGCATGCGCCGCAGTGGGAGAGCGGGCACGCACACGCACAGTCTAGGGAATGCCTCCTAAAAAAACTGCCTGGGACGTCGCTTGCTTAGCCATTGGAGATACGCTGCCGCGCGTTGCGAGCGGGCGCCGCGTGTTGGCGCTAGCGACTGTACCGCCGTTATGCCGCCGTAGGGAGCCTACATACAACGCCGTTTTATGTAGGCTCCCTATAGCGCCGGAGGGACGCTGTCGGCAACGCTGTGTCGGCGCAGCTGACTACGCCTTGTGCAGGAGGTTGCTTGCGCGCTCGTGGCGTGCATTGGAGGTAAGGCGTAGAACAGGCGCCTGCTGCGTGACAAAATTTTTATTCGAAGGAAGACCAGCTCTGGGCCGCCTGGCCGAAGATGCCGCCCGAGTCCAAGTCCTACATGGAGGAAAGAAACAAAACAAGAGAGGCCCGGACGTCACGTTTTTGAAGCTGGAAGTGCAGCCATGTTGGTGCGCCATATGCCTTTGCGCCTCCCATCGGGGTTTCTGCAGCTCGCCGCAGCAGATGGGCGCGAACTTTGAATTTGCATTGTTACGAGCCGCCGGAAGTGTGTGCTGCCGACGCGCGTCAAAACAAAGCCTACGAAACTTATGTAGCAGTTTTAGTGAAGCATACGCGCTCCTGTATTTTTCCGTGGAACGTTCAAGAAGACGACGAAGACCCATGCCATGATTCCTTGAGTGTATCTGTTGCTGGCTGGCACTCACAATCACAGACCCAAAACACAACTTTCATGCTTACACACCACACTCCAAAGTCAGCTTTTCTCGCGAGCAAAAAGGTGCTGCGAGAAAGACAACGGCAGAAAAATCTTATCTCACGTTTCAGAGACTAAGAGCAGCAGCGAAAGCTTCAGGAGCATGGTTGCTATGCCAAAGCTGACATTTGGTGTACCCGTTCCAGTGCTCCTTTGCAAAAAACAGCACGTGACCTCCACCACACCTTCTCCAATACGTCCGTGCTGGCCGGGGCCTCTCCTGGGTTTCCTTCCTCCATGAAGTCCTAGCTTTTTTATAAGCGTTCGGCCGTCTTTCGACAATACTGTGTAACGAGTTTTGAAGTTTTGAGCAGTACAGTCACTTGGCGGATTTTCGAAGAAGAATTAAAATTTTGTCAGGATTAGTTCGTCTTAAAAAATGCATGGCTTTGAGCGCCGCTCAAAATTTAACTCGTCTTTAATTCGTGTACAGTGTCGCGTCGCTAGCGCGTTGGAGATGCGCTTGAAGAACGCTGGCATTCTGTCTGCCGATGATCAACCCCGCCTGCTGTGTTCGCCGCTGCCGAATAGTTTCGCCAGAAGCTCGCTTATGGGCACAAGTTCGTCCAAATAAAGGATACTGTTTTCTCAAGTCACTGCTCTCTTTGCCTACTTACAAAGGCCGTCACTTCAACGCGACAATATGTAGCATGAATGTGGTCTGGTGAAGCAAAGGTCATGGCAGGCAAGGGCGGGCGTGCGTCCTCTGCTCGAGTTACCATGGCGCGGCGACGCACCGCCGCCGCCGCCGCAGGTGTGTTGCAAGCGTTGGCCGCGAGAGGCTCTAGTGATTGTACCAAGTGTACCAAGAAAACGGAAAGGGTAGGGCAGCGCTTCTACGGCTCACGTCCCATTCATAGTTTTCTTTAGGAGGCATTGTCTAGGGTGTCTCGATGCCCTCCTCGCCCACCGCTCCCCTTCCACTGGGAAATCCCGCTTTCTCTCCGCCTCGCGTTCCTCACCACGAAACGCGCGTCCCTCGCACTCGCGCGCTTTCACTCGCTTTACAGCATACGGCCAATGAGAGTTTTCGTTCTACATCCGGACGCGACCATCGAAGAGTGAGCCCTGAACAGCTTCGCTGTAATAACGACACAACATACCTAATGTTCTGCCCTGAACATGAGGTGAGACTAGGCGATGGCTGATTTCATCTTTTATTTCTTGCCGTCGGAGGGTGGAGCAAGTAACGAGCGTGAATTTGTATCGAAGTAGGCGCATGCGAGGAAGCATACGAGGGAGCATGCGAGACGCCATGGCTAGTGGCATAAAAAAATCACCGCCCGTTCTCCTCCATGAAGACGGTCGAACAGCCAAGCTGTGCTAGTTGCACCGAGTGTTACGTGTGTTACATCTGTATGTGTTCCACGGGATGCAATTGCGTAAACACAAGTAAACACAGATCTACAACAGGAAGTTATATTGAAACGTTGCGACGCTAGAAGACGCAGCGACTTCCGACTCTACTCGACGAGTATCCAGGCAGGGGTGGTATTCTGTAAGAGTGCACCTAGTGGACTGTCCACTTCGGCTGTCGCCATTGGTTCCAGCACCACGATCGCGAAGGAGACTGGATGGCACCTTCGCACTCGTGGTGCTGGAACCAATGGCGACAGCCGAAGTGGACAGTCCACTAGGAGGACTCTTGCGAATACCCGTCCCCCCATTTCTCTGTCGAAACCTGCCGAGCCGCAGCCAGAGCCATCGGCTGCAGTCAAGGACACCGAGCGCGTTCGGCGCGAACGCGAGGAAACGCGGATGATGTCGGTCGCAGCTCTGCGCGTTATCCGAAAGTGCGCGCCGCACAGAAATAGCTATTATCACCTCACATCCTCGCGCCCTGTGCGGCCTCTCATTGGTCGCCTCCTCCTCCCAGCGCGCGCCCTCTCATTTTTCGCCTCCGGCCCCAGCCAACGCCTCCTAAAACTTTTATTGCGATAGCAATTATATGGACACTCAAAAGCAGATTTCTGCCGTCGGCGTCGCCGTCGCCGTCGGCGTCGCCGTGAGGTTCCGTATGACGTCATTTGGAGATGAAATCGTCGCCGCGCGCCGAACGCTGTATGTGCGAGTGAAAGGGCGCGAGGGGCGCGTCTTTCACGGGGAGTGAACGCACGGCGGAGAACAAACGCGCGTTCTGCGCCGTGCTCGCTTAAGGGCTGCAGAAGTAGGCGTCTCTTTTCTCCTTTACAATCACCATATATGTAGAGCAAACGCGCCTTCTTCGGACGCGCGAGAGGCCGTGGGGGAGGGGGAGGGAAGGGAGGCGACGTTTAGCTGCGGCACCAAGTGCCTATTTATATCAGAGGCTCCAGCAACAGTCACCAACGCCGCACGCATTTTGAGCTAACGCGGGCAAAACGCCGATGGCGTCGACAACAGTTCTGCGTGTTGTTGCTACCAAAGCCGCTCACCTTACTTCGTATGACATTGCTGTGTTGCTATCGCATTCATTGCTTCGCCCTTAGGGCGAAACTGTGACATTTTTTAGGAGGCGTTGCCCCAGCGCACATCCCCTCTGCTGGTCACGTGACCTGCCCTCCCCCTGTGGGGATCTCATCCTCTCCTGGTCACATGACGTGCGTTACACCGGACAGATGGCGAAGGGTCGACTAAATACAGCTCCGCTGTTAAAATCAGTAACCCCTCCCCTGTCGAGGAAATGGGAGTAAGCGAACATTGTCGTGAGTTTCTTCGGTGTTCCTCCGAAGGAATTGCACTGACGATTACCACGGTGTGCTCGAGCCACAAACGGTCACAGGCACTGCGACTGGCTCGGAAGTTCCGGTTGAGAAACTCTCGTTGAAACACGGTCGTCGCACTGGGGAAGTTGGCGCTAGCGCTGCCGAGGCGTGAACCACCGTTGTCGGTTTCTTGTAGGGCTAGACGACGCTGAGAGAGAGAAGAGATTATAGTTGGAAAGGGTGAAAGATTGGGTTAAAGTGCAGCGCGATAACTGTCTCTCAATAGAGGACAGCTCAACCGCGCTGCACAGGCGGATGGGGACTGAAAGAAAAGAGAAGGGAAAGAGGTTGCAGGCGCAGGAGCGGAAGCAGCAGTAGCATCATCTAAGGAGACGACGGTGACGTTTGGCCTCAACATCGCAGCTGGGGAGAGAGAAAGAAACGGAGAGCAAGAGAGAGTGCGCGCATCGCATTAGCACCGAACGCTCCCGGTGTCCGTGACTACATCAGGCGTCTCTGGTAAAGTCCCTAAAAAAAATGTCACAGTTTCGCCCTAGGGGCGAAGCAATGAATGCGATAGCAACACAGCAATGTCATATGAAGTAAGGTGAGCGGCTTTGGTAGCAATATGAATTGTAGTAAACATGAGCTGATTAAGTAAGCAGGTGTGCTGCGGCGTAAGTAGACCGACATGAAGAGAGACTCGATGACCACGAGAAGGCGCGTGTGAAACGGTGGGGTTGATGAAAAGCGCTGCACCTGTAGCGCTGCACTGCCGATCCGGGCAGCATTGCATGTGTAGCGTGCGTTGGAAAATGTGGCCCGACTATTACTAACTGTGGTGTGAGCGCGCACAAACAAACATGAATAGATCACACTGAATGACTTCAGACAACGACTGTCAAAACGCTGGCAGCAAGCGCATATACGCCGCAGCGGGCGAAGGTACGTGCGGTCTATCGCTTCAACGGAAACTGAGCGGCGAATGCACAGCGCACAAAGGTCAGAGCCGTGTGGAGATAAGAGACGGTGCGAGCGAGCGACGAGCGCGGTTGTTGGCAGAGTAGAAGTGCGCCCCCCCCCCCCCCCCCGCTCCCTCCGGCGCTCGCTTCCCGCTGCCTTGCTTGCGCGTGGGAGATTGAGTTTGAGAAACATTTCTGCGCGTTGCTGCTGCTGCTACATATCCAAGTTTATACAGCTGATAAAACTACTATCCTTACTCCATATTGCTCTCTACTAATTCGCTATCCCAATTGATACTACAGGTGGCGCCTCCAACATTTGTATAAATAATGTTTCTTCACTAAAAATGGCACATCAACGTTTGCGCTCGTGTCCTCTAGGCCTTGCTTTCGTCGGTGTGTTTTGTGTGCAAGCAACGTTATGTATAGCTACCAACCTGCCGAACTTTCAGTTCTTCTGCAACTCTACACTTGTGGCGGGGTAAAGAGTGGCGTGAAAATGAAAAAAAGGTAAAAGCAAAGGACATAGCACATACGCAAAGGGAGAGAGGGGATAGATAAGCACACACAAAACGCATCATCGTCAGTCGTTCATCAAGGTCAGTTGAACCTGGTCACTTAAATAACCCCTTCGTAATTTTCTGCTGTGGTGAACGTGCAAGTCAGGTTTCAGGACTGGCGACTTCGAAAGCAGCCGGTGGTTCTGCCGTGCTAACTCAGCTTCGGGCAATTATTTCTACGTATTGCGCCGACAATGGCGCAGCGTTCATTTCTGCCGCTTCGTCACAGGCAACGCTGTCGGTAATTTCTTTGCCGCAAGCAAACGTATTCGTACGAGCACATCAAGCCACAATCAGCAAATAACAGTTGTTTTGGTTTGAGGATATCCAGGGCCTGAATTCACGAAAACGTTCGTGAATTCGTAAGAACCGATGCCATCCAATGGCATTATTGGACATAATAATAGCGAATGGCAAAGAGCACTTATGAACAAAAAGCTTTGTGAATTCTGCCCCAGATCTTTATACGGAAATGGAGAGAAAACACCAGGCGATGCAAGCGGGCTTGCCGGACAACTGACATGCACCCTGTGGCATCTCGCACGAGCATGCAACATTTGCCGCATCGTTTGCAGCCGGTTGGTTCCCAGCATATCAGTTTGCGAGCCCTCCCAGAGATTTCACGAGGCATGTCGAATACCATTGACGTAACACTGGCCCGAAACGGTAAAACATAGGGGACTGCAGCCATAACGGTGCAGGACGAAATGATCTTTCAAGCTTTCTTTTTTGTTGTATTCTTTTGGTTTCGGAACTTCTTTCGGTTTCATGAAAGAAGCCACGGAAAAGTGGCATTGTGTTCCTTTCCGCGTAAAAGAAAAATTGGAGGACGCTTAAGCTTTGCCTTTAAGAGTAGAACGCAATAGCGTAATCGGGACCCGTTCGCATCGCATCGTTCGCATCCGGCAAGTAGGCTTCATTCACTGCAACACAGAACGTGGGAAAGGCAGCTTACAAAGACCACGTTTACACTGATCCCCTTAAAGTTGGCTTCAGTTTTAAACAGAAATGCATAGATGGGAAGAAGCTTTTTCAGGGGCAATATAAGTTGTCTTATATTAAAATGTGAAGGCCCTAGGAACTTTTTAATTATTTTATTCATTGTTTGCTATTGCCCCGACGCGCGCGCATGTCCAAAGCGCATTTGGCCGGCCAAGTCGCAACTTGACCTGCCGATGGTGCGAGTGCCATCTGGATAAGATTTTTGCAACTAGGCTACGCGAGTGAGCCGGTGTTTTTTTTTTTTTTTTTTGTAGAAATGCTGGTAAATGAGGTTTGTGTTTGAGTTTCCTCGTAACAGAATTATGTTTTCTCGTACAATAAAATAACAGTCCGACGCCACCATGTCTGTAGGTTCTGCTTAAGTTGTACTTTACCATTTTTCTGGCGGATTTCACTGTGAGTAATTCAATTTTTGTTCACTGAGACCTTGCACCACAATGAAGGGCCTGCGTGGTCGGGGTGATGCGGAATGATTTGCTCCTGTACTAACACCTTGCGCCACGTGGATGACCTGCGTGGTCGGCGTGGTTGCGGATCATTTTTGCGCCACGGACGCCGACATCCACGCAGATGCCGACGCCGGATTTTCTGCCACGCGGGGACCTTAACGCTATTGTGTTAATATAGCGGCATTATTTGAGGTACTGGCTGGGCGTCTGGTCCACGAAGTTTGGCGGAAAGCAAACATAAATAGTGTTATCTGGCATTAAGTCACGGTGCTTCATTTATCTGAGCAGTCATTTGATCTGGAGGCAGTCATCACGCACACAACCACGCGAACATGGACTTCATGTTTGTGGGTCAGTATCTTGGCTGGACGTGCTGACACATAGCACGAAGTAGCTTCAGCCAAACGTCAAATTTCAAATGAATTAGAGATCGCGTTAGTGGCCCTTGTTGCTCTACGATGTCTTCCTAATTGCTTGCAGTATGTAAAGTGAGCGGCAATTCAAGATTTTCTTGTTTATGAAAAATTTTCTCCGATTTTGGAAGTCTGCTCCCTAGGACGGGGTAAAGATTAACAGCGTGTGATTTCTGGCAAGGTGAGCTTGATTCACAGCATTGTATGTGATCGATGTGTGTTGGGGATAGACAAAACATCTGGTCTACATGGATCTCGGCTGCTTGCGAATGCCACCTGGTATCAAATACACCGGTATGCAAAGCCAGATATTCCACCAGCAGTGCAAAGCAGTTCATTTTTAATATTTATTGTGTATGTCATCAAACTACATTCACTTGGCATCAAGTGCACTGGCATGCAAAGGCAGATATTCCTACAGCAGGTTTTAAAACATATTTATAGTGTATGTAAGAAAGATAGCAATAACAAATTATTCATTCTGCTAGAGAAACAAATGCTTTTCCACACTGGATCAACATTAGCTCGAAGGGACCAAGTATTTTAAAGTGTGACTATAAAAGCAGGATAATCCTGAAAACGATTTCAGCGATATTTTTTTCCCATTAGTCAGAATACAGCACGCAAGTTCGCCGGCACGTAAATAGAGAAACATCGTTGGGCGTATCAGACTGAATAATACCACTGCAATGTTTATTGTAGAACTGCATGGGATGCTAATTGTTTTTGGTATACGCCTTATAAATTGTTAAGGCAAGGACAGATGCTTTTATTTTCATAAATTTTTGCCAATACTCAACATTATTGGTGCAGCTTACATTCACAGAATTCAGGAAGTTGTCATATTGAACAACTCATTAAGTGCACCTCAGCTACATCCTTTAAAATCAAAGCAACAACAGTTTAGTAAAGCATGCTTTAATCAACATATCAGGTGTCATAATGAGGCAACCAGTAGGTAAGCTCTGCAAAACAACAAAGGACCTAATAAAGAAACGACAAAACATGAAAGTGGCAAATTCAAGAGGCCAGATAAAATTCGCTGAACTGTCAAAACTGATCAACAAGAAGAAAGTAAGGATTACTCGAAATTATGACGTGGGAAAAATTCAGGAAGCCGTAAAATATGCATGCAGCATGAAATCAGTGAGAAGAATACTTGGCATCAGACAAGGCAAGATGTATGCTCTGAAAGATAAGCAGGGCAATATCATCAGCAATTTCGATGACTTAGTAAAAGCATCGGAAGTATTCTATACTGATTTGTACAGTACCCAGCGCAGTCAAGCTACTTTCATTCGAAGGAGGGATGACCAGGATCCAGAGGCTCCTTCTATAACTAGCGATGAAATTAGAAGGGCCTTGCAAGACATGATCGGGGGAAAAGCGGCTGGAAATATGCAAGAAAAGTCGATTTATTAAAATAGGGAGGATATATCCTGCTTAAATAGCTTGTGGTCCTTGATACGCAATGCCTCACGACTTGAAGCGTACGAGAGAACTGGAAAAATGCCAACTATATGCTAATTCATTAGAAGGAAGACGTTAGAGAGTTGAAAAACAATAGGTCCGTTAGCTTGCTTTCAGTATTGTATACCATATCCAGCAAGATAATTTACAATAGCATCAGGGCAACACTTAACTTCTATCAACCAAGAGAAGAGGTCATCATCATCAGCCTATTTATGTCCACTGCAGGACGAAGGCCCTCCCTGTGATATCCAATTACCCCTGCCTTGTGCTAGCTGATTCCAACTTACGCCTGCAAATTTCCAAACTTCATCACCCCACATACTTTTCTGCCGTACTCGACTGCGCTTCTCTTCTCATAGTATCCATTCTGTAACTCTAATGGTCCACAGGTTATCCATCCTGCGCATTACATGGCCTGCCCAGCTACATTTCTTGCGCTTAATGTCAATCAGAATATCGGCTGTCCCCGTTTGTTCTCTGATCCACACCGCTCTCTTCCTGTCTCTGAACGTTCCCGCTGTGGTTGCTCAGTGGCTGTGGTGTTGGGCTGCTGAGCACTAGGTCGCGGGATCGAATCCCAGCCACGGCGGCCGCATTTCGATGCGGGCGAAATGCGAAAACACCTGTGTAGTTAGATTTGGGTGCATGTTAAATAACCCCAGGGGGTCCAAATTTACGGAGTCCCCCACTACGGCATGCCTCATAATCAGATCGTGGTTTTGCCACGTAAAACCCCAAAACTTTTTTGTCTCTTAACGTTAGGCGTAACATTTTTCGTTCCATCGCTTGTTGTGCGGTCCTTAACTTGTTCTCGAGGCTCTTTGTTAAACTGCAAGTTTCTGGCCGATATATTAGCACCGGTAGAATGCAATGATTGTACACTTTTCTTTTCAACCACAGTGGTAAGCACTCAGTCAGGATTTTGCAATACCTCCCGTATGCACTCCTACCAAATTTTATTCTTCTCTATATTTCTTTATCATGATCAGGCACCCCTGTGAGTAATTGACCTAGATAAACGTACTCCATCACAGACTCTAGAGGCTCATCGGCGATCCTAAATTTTTGTTCCCTTGCCAGGCTATTGAACATTATGTCTGTCTTCTGCATATTGCAAAGGACGTAGTCCTCAATCATTTGCTTTAATTCGTCCCCGTTATTGCTGAATAGGATAATGTCATCTGCAAACCGAAGGTTTCTGAGGTATTCGCCGTTGATCCAAACTCCTAAGCCTTCCCAATCTAAGAGCTTGACTACTTCTTCTAAGCATGCCGTAAATAGCGTTGGACAGATTGTGTGTCTTTGCATTACCCCTTTCTTGATGGGTATCTTTCCACTTTTCTTGTGGATTACCAAAGTTGGTGTGCAATCCTTGTAAACGTATGCCTCCTGTGCACCTTGATTAAGCAATGCCTGTATGACTGCTGGTAGCTCTACTGAATCAAATGCTTTTTCATAATCTATGAAAGCCATCAAGACAGGTTGATTGTACTCCGCAGATCTCTGTTAACTGATTTTTGACATGGATATGATCCATCGTAGAATATCCCTTCCTGAACCCAGCCTGTACTCTTGGTTGGCTGGAGTCAAGTGTTGCCCTGATTCTATAGGAAATTATATTAGTGAATATTTTATACAATAATAAAAGCAAGCTAATGGGTCTATAATTCTTAAATTCTTTAACGTCTCCCTTCTTATGAATGAGTATAATGTGGGCGTTCTTCCAGCTTACTGGTACACTTGAAGTCATGAGGCATTGCGTATACAGGGCCGCAAGCTTTTCAAGCATATCTCCTCCATCTTTGATTAACTCTACTGTCATTCCATCTTCTCCAGCAGCTTTTCAACTGGTCATGTCTTTCAAGGCCCTTCTAACTTCATCTCGAGTTATAGAAGGAGCCCTGTATGCTGTTGATCATTGCTTCGAATGAAAGTAGCTTGGCTGCTCTGGGAACTGTACAGGTCAGTATTCAATTCTTCCGTTGCATTTATTATGTCATCGAAATTGCTGATGATATTACCCTGCTTATCTTTCAGTGCATACATTTTGCCTTGTCCTATGCCAAGTTTTCTTCTCACTGATTTCATGCTGCGTCCATATATTACTGCTTCCTGTATCATTTTCACGTTATAATTTCGAATATCCCTTACTTTCTTCTTATTGATCAGTTTGGACAGTTCAGCGAATGCTATCTGATCTCTCGAGTTTGACACTTTCATGTTTTGCCATTTCTTTATTAGGTCCTTTGTTATTCGGGAGAGCTTACCTACAGGCTGCTTTGGTGCTTTACCTCCCATTTCCATTGCTGCTTCTGAGATCAGCCTAGTTACGGTTTCATTCACAACCTCCATGTTATATTCGTCTTCCTGTTCTAATGCTGCATATTTTTTTGCGAGCACCAGTCTGAATTGGTCTGCTTTTACCCTTACTACGCCTAGGTTGGCCTGTTTCTTCTTTTATTAATTGTATTCTTTCTCTCTTCAAATTGAGAGAAATCCTAGACCTTACTAACCTATGGTCACTGCACTTTACCCTACCTAGGACTTCTACATCCTGCACTATGCTGGGATCGGCAGAGAGTGTGAAATCTATTTCATCTCTTGTTTCTACATTAGGGCTCTTCTAGGTCCACTTCCTGTTGCTGCGCTTCCTGAAGAAGGTATTCATTATTCGGAGCCTATCCCTTTCGGCGAATTCTACCAACATCTCTCCTCTAACGTTCCTAGAATCGATGCCGTAGTTGCCAAATACCTGCTCACCAGCCTGCTTTTACCCTACTTTTGCATTGAAGTCGCCCATGACTACAGTATACTGAGTTTGCACCTTTCTCATTGCTAGTTCAACATCTTCATAAAAATGTTCTTTTTTTTTCATCATCATGACTGGAGGTTGGGGTCTTGGCTTGTACTATCTTCATTCTATACCTCCTATTCAGCTTTATTACAATGACTGCTACCCTCTCATTAATGCTGTAGAATTCATCAGTATTGCCCGCTATGTCCTTATGGACTAGAAATCCTACCCCGAATTCTCTCTTATCTGAAAGACCTCTGTCGCAGAGGACGTGACCGTTATTCAGCACTGTATAATCTTCACAAGTGCTTCTAACCTCGCTAAGGCCAATATTACACAACGCAATACCTGATATTTCTTCAAATAGACCTGCTAAGCTAGCCTCACTCGATAGGGTGCGCGTGTTGACCATTGCCAGTTTCAGTTTCCAGTGGCGGCCTGTCCGGACCCAGAGATTCTTAGCACCGTCTGCCGCGTCGCAGGTCTGACCGCCGCCTTGGTCAGGTGCTCAGCAGCCGCTGGGGACTGAGGGCCGTGGGTTAACTGTAGGATTCTTGGGGGAGGTAGTGGCCGAATACTGCACCAGGGAGGCCAATTCCTGTTCTGGTGAGGGAGTGACTTTGTTGAAGCTTAGTGGGCCTTCCTAATTTGCTTGCACCTGGACTAGTATGGCCCAACGAACTCTCGGCCATTTTTTCTTTTTTTTGCTGGTGTCAGGTGCCTCTCCGCGCCTGAAAATGTGGTAGACTGGAGGAGGATTTGAACTTACGCCCTTCAGATTAGAGGCCGGGTGTTCTACCTCTGCTCCACGCCACCAATAGGGAGTAACGTAATGGTTGGTACATTTTATTCCTGTTTTCCTTTTTTTCCTCTAATAATTAGCTATTTTGGACCTCAGTAACGGGCCAATGCTGCCGTCTTCCCTAATTAGCACTACTACATACTAAACAATGGTGGTGTTTGCGTGGAGTTTCAAATCTGCTTATTCCTTCTTCCAAATGTAGCTTTTCCAAGCTAACTTCCGGTTATTGCGCTGTTGAAGGAATACATCCATTATTCTTTTCTTCTTCTTTCTGGGGTTTTACGTGCCAAAACCAGTTCTGGTTATGAGGCATGCCGTAGTGGAGGGCTCTGGATTAATTTTGACCGCCTGGGGTTCTTTAACGTGCACTACAACGCAAGCACACGGGCGTTTTTGCATTTCGCCTGCATCGAAATGCGGCCGCCGGGGCCGGGATTCGATCCCGCGACCTCGTGCTCAGCAGCGCAACGCCTTAGCTGACTGAGCCACCCCGGCGGGTACATCCATTATTCGCAACTGCTTCTTTTTTTTTGTTTCTTTGAAAACAGGGAATACCTTCTTTACTTCAAGATGAGGTGCCATATTTGCCACTTAGTTGTTACTCCACCTTTCTTATTGCCAATATTACACTGAACATTTCCAATACACATTCTGAAATCTGTGAATAAATGTGTGGATGTTCGTGTATTATGTTCTCATAAGCGTCACTGTACATCTATAGGTGTTTGTCATAATATAAAATTCTATACAAACACATCCTGTAAGAGCTTCCGGGAGACGATATCTAAAAATAGGCACTAACAACGAAATTATATATATATATATATACATCCGCAGAAATGGTCTCACCGTAGCAAATGTATTGGGGCCTTCAGGCTGTGGCGGATCGTCATTGGCGTGAGTTCCTGGCACAGTTCCCGTCACTGCGATGAGGGCCCAAGCAAAGCCATAACAAATGAGCTTCCGTAAAGCCATGTCTTTGCTCTCCGGCTACGCAGAGTGCGAGCTTAGTGGAAATCTTGCGAGCAAACGTTCTATTTATTGGTACCGCTAGAGTAATACTTCTACGAAGAAGCTTCTTTTATGCTTATTTTATGAATATTATATTGCCACGTAGATAGCGCAGACATGAAAGGTGCATATTTAGTTGAAATGAGTCATCATATATTTGCATTTTTTAAGTCAAGATACTTTTACGGCCAACGTCACTGCCAGGTTATTGCCACGTTATTTCCACGTCATCGCCACTACAGAAGATGTGAATGGAAATTTGGCTTTCCACATTTATTCACAGTCATGAGCGTTCGCACACATGGAATGCTTGTCTTGATGCTCACGATTTTCGCTTACCATAAAGATACAATTTGTATTTTCAGTTTCCAAAAATAAGTTGTGACGACTAACTCTGGGCTACCCAGCAAGCCAGCGAGGCGGCGAAGAGGCAAGACCTCGATGTCCCCACGTGGGAGGCCTAGGCCCAGCCAACTAAACTGCTGGTTTAAATAAAAGTTTGTTCCTCCTCCTCCTTGACTGTGTTGAGACTTCTTGCGTTTATATGGTTAAATATCTAATTGACGGAAATTTTGTTGCACTTAAAGCGATTTGGCGCTTCAGAAGAACTGAGCAGTAATAAATACACTACTACTAAATATTATTAGTTGTGTAATTGTACTGATAAAATGTCACATTTTACTTCTATTTGCATCCTTCATGTCCGCAGACAGAGCCGAAAAGGGAAAACACAGATAGATATAAATTGCGAACGGCTCATACATGTAGTAAAGATTTTTTGCGAAAACATGTAGATGAAATGTTGGAAATCAGTTAAGCACAAGTATACAATGGAGCAATTTGGCAAGAAGACACGTTTTAAACTGTGGCAAACCAAGACTGAATACTGTGGCACTAATTTGCGTGCAAGAAAGGTCCACCTTATTTCTGCTTAATCATTTGCAATTTGTCATTATTGAGTTCGAATAAGGTTACCCACGTCTTAAAAAATATTCTGCCCTTTTGAAATTTTACTCCAATATAAATGTTTTACTAAATCTGGTTCTTCTTGATGTGAAAGGCGAAGAAAACCACTAAAATTATTTCTATGCCCCCAATTTACATAAGTCGTTTGCGTTGTACACTAAAGAAAGCATATCTGTGTTTAAAATATGTGGTAATTAATGTTATAAATATATATTGATTTTAAATACTGCTATTTCATGAAAAATTTTCAATACAGTTATGCAGCAAGAAAGCTGGGTCAACGTTGTTTAACAAAAAGATATCATACACACTCCAGTGATTGAGAACTTTCGTTTGGTTGTTCAAAGATTGGTAACTATTCTTTTGAAATGGGAAATGAGATTGGCAATGTGCTTTTTCAGAAAGCTCGCGTAAAACGGTGTATTGAGATAAAAATTACGTTCATTTGCGAAACGTATAGCTGCGCATATTGTCACGTGGTCGTGACGTGGAAGCATACAGAATCCAAACTGTTAAAGGTCAAACTCTTTATTGGGCCATCCTGTGCCCAGCACAGGAAATAACTCACTTTGCAACAAGAGCGGCGAGGACAATCGTTGGTCGTCGACAAAAAAATGATGAGTGGCGAAACGTGTCGCCTTTTATACATGAGTCATCGAAAGTTCCAGAGTAATACCTGGTGCCCCCGTGTCTTACAGAAATTAATACGCGATTCGGGTCGCTCTAACAATCAGATTACTTAAGCGTCGGTGACAGCAGACAACGGATAGAAGCATCAATAACGTTCGATAAACTTCCGATACATGCGGGTGCGTCCGGCGCCGAGCGATAACGTTTAACATTTGTGAGCCGGTGGAAAGTGGCCACCGGTGAAAGATAAACAAGTACACGTGTCAATATTTATATTATCAATAGTAGTTGCAGTAGAGAATAATAGTAGCTCAAATTTATCAAACCTGAGGGAAGGTTCGTCTTATAGCATGCAGTACACTATTGGGAGTGCGAAACTGCTCCGCCTGTCACGGTAGTACACTAGCCATAAACTTAGAAGCTGTAGCAAGCTTCTATATTATAAACATCTGATGACACATTCACGCTAAGGGTTGTAAGCGCTCATGATATCCCCACATTTCTTTAGCATTGGTCCATTCTATAACGGCGCGCCGCCCCTTGATTCTACACTACAATCTTCTGATACAACTGTCAAACCTATCACGTGGATTTCAAATGCTATTGCTTGTTGCTTCAGGTTCGAAGGCTTCATATTGGAACCTTCAGGCTTCAGGTTGCTTCAGGTTCTCCTGTTGGAAAATATTTACTGCGCTTGTCACACAAACGTAAGTAGCTAAACGCCATCTTCCATTCTGGTCTGCGTAACGTTCCTCTTCGTTTATGGTGTAGTTGTGTAGACAGAATTCAAGCTACTGATTTGAATATCTGAATATTTTGCAGTTCGTTGCACTCGGACGGAACCGGTATATGGCTTTTAACATACTTACGAGTACATCTATGTGTTACTGTTCACGCAGTTCACTGAAGCTTTAAAACATGTTTATGTTTGTGCTTAAGGCCGGGTTTAATACATTACCTATGTTTGCAATCACCTCTTGGTACATTTATTTGACCCGCCGTAGGTTGCTTAGTGGCTATGGTATTGGGCTGCTAAGCACGAGGTAGTGGGATCAAATTCCGGCCAAGGCAGCCGCATTTCCATGGGGGCGAAATGCGAAAATACTCCTCTACTTAAGTTTAGGTCACTTTAAAGAACCCCCGGTGATCCAATTTATTTCGTAGTCCCCACTACGGCGTGCCCCATAATCAGATTGTGGTTTTGGCTCGTAAATCTCCATAATTTATTTCGCTTAATATTTTTTTGCTATTGTTATGCATTGTTCCAGCTCTCAAATTCGCACAGTTTCTTCATTAAGCTAACGTCAAATTACAATATCAGAAAATTAGGCACACCATTGTTCAGTACTACTATTTAAGCAGTAGCAGGAGTTTCATGTGGGCGAGTTGGTGTAACATACTTGAAGAAAAAACAGTGAAAAAGAGACGAGGACGAAAAGAATACAGGTACAACGGACGGGGGAAAACTTCGAGCTAAATTTTATACAAAAAAACAAGGTTTATATATGTGAAAAATAAAGAAACATGGGACGCTATAACGTAAAATGATTATAAACTGTGTTCATTCCAACCTCCTTACGTTAAATTTACGTAACCACCGACGCAACCATCGGGCGGTGACCCGCAGCGTTGTCTGAACAACCCAATCAAACACTCTCCTCGTTTCTAGGAGGTCACGTTTGTTCGCTTTCAAAACCAATAACATTTTGTACACTCAGCGGTTTTTGTTATCTAATTGGCTGACAAGAGGAGAGGAGCACGCTCTAGTGGAGAGGGTTTCGATAGGTCCAAGTCAGCACAGTGGAAATAGATAACCGCATGAAGAGGGTGGTGCCGGCTTCTCCGATTAGTCCGCTTCGCATTTCTTAGCTTGCGGTTTTGTACGCGCCTCTGATGATGCCGCGTACAATGATACAATCTACGCGCCTCTGATGATGCGGCCCTGGGTCCCCCTGTTACCACCTCAAACGAGAAGTTAGCGGCTCTCGCGATCCACTACACCTTCGCTGAGCTGTCGGACATGATATGGCTTCGCAAAAAGCCAGACTACAAAACACGGCGGCGGGCAGAGCCATCCTCCACCGGACCGGAACGGCAACGGAGCTTCGTGCCCTCGATGGGCAACGATCACTCCCGCCTGAGGTCAGAAGCAAGATCAAGGTGAACCCCATAGCAAAGCACATGAGTCATGAACTCCACGAAGGACGACGCAAGGCGCGGGTCGACAGACAGCGCCGACAATTCAAGGGTGACCCGTACGTAACGTACGTGGACGTGGCGGCGTACCCTGCAGGGGGCCTCTTCGCGGTAGCCACCGTGAACGGGAGAGACAACTCCTTGACCCTCGTGGCCTCCGTCAGGGCAGAGACCCCAGCAGCGGCTGAGACCATAGCCGCGGCGCTAGTAACAAAGCAACATGACAGGGCGGGCAGGGAAGTTCACGTCGTTACCGACTCGCAACAGGCCTGCCATAACTTTACCAACGGATGAACACCGGGGCTGGCGGCTCAGATTCTAGGCCCGAGGCTGCAAGAATCCCATCAAATCACGTGGACGCCTGGGCCACGCGGGACTGGAGGGAACGAAAGGGCGAACGCCTTAGCTCGAGCGCTAATCAACCGAGCGGGGCAAAACCAATCGTCTCATCAATCCCCACCCTTTACCTTCGTGCCCCTGCCATCAAGTTACTGCGACCGACTCGAGATCCAGCGACTCAACCGCAGGATTTATCCTCCCCCTCACAAAAAGCTCAGCACTGAAGACGCAATAGCCCTCAGACTTATCCAAACAAACACATTCCCAAACCTACACAGATACAACAAAATATAACCACAAACATATCGCGGCATCAGCCCCTGGTGCGGCGACACACGCCCTACACTGTTTCATATCTCGTGGGGGTGTAGGGGCGAAGTCGGTGGCGAAGTAAGTAGGTAACGTAGTTGCTTGAAGGCTTCGTCACACGAAGTTGACCACGTGGAGAAGCCGTTGCTAGCGGTAAGCAAATTTAACAGTAGGTGCGATGATAGTTGCAAAATTGCCCACAAAATGCCGAAAAGCAAAGCAGAGCCCTCTAAAGCTGCGGAATGCCTTAAGAGTAGTAGGACACTGAAAACTCTGCGATCACGCGAAGCTTGGCTAGGTCAGGAAGCACACTGCTAGGTCAGTAAGCACACTACAACGTGTCCCAATATTGTTAATTTTCGGGCAGCAAAACGGCACTTTTTGATGTTGAATTGGAGTCCGGCAGAGGTGAGGCAGATCAGTATTTCACGCAAGCGAACGAGTTGCCTCGGTAGATCTGGCGAATACACGACGATGTCATCAAGGTAGCACAGGCATCTTTTCCACTTGTAGTTACGAAGGATGGTGTTCATCATACGCTCGAAAGTAGCGGCCGTATTGCAGAACCCGAATGGCATTACGGTAAATTCATACAAGCTTTCGGGTGTGACGAAAGCTGTCTTCTCACATTCATCTTCAGCCATCGGCAATTACCTATAGCCAGAATAAAGATCCACGGATGAGAAGTACTCCACGCCTTGTAAGGAGTTGAGGGCGGCATCTATTCCAGGCAGCGGATAGACATCTTTACGAAAAAATCCACACAGAAGCATATTGACCCGTCGCTCTTGCGTACTAATACTGCAGCAGACGCGCAAGGACTGTGGGAAGGGCGAATGACGTCACGATGCAGCATATCGTTGACTTGCTCGTTAAATATCTGTCGCTACGCTGCCGTCGGCCGCCGACGAGCGGTATGGCCGCTGGCCTAATGGAGGATGGGAACCAGTGTGGACGCTTTGAGTGACGGTCGCCGTACGTCCCAGGGATGGTTGGTCGCAGTCAATCGACGAGCGAAAATTCTGAAGAAGCGCGAGGACTTGCTTGTGGTACGCAGGTGGCAGATCGGCGTCCAAGACAGCTTCAAGAACGCCTGACCTTGACGAGGGCAATAATCATGATGATGATGTTTTGCCCAGAACCGGAGAAGTGAGGGCGTCAAGCTGATAACAGGCCGTGTCGTCAGAAGTATTGAGAAGTATTGAGTCAAGGGGCTGAACACGGCCTTGTCATTATCCGCGCAGTAAGGCCACGGGGTATTGAATGGGTTACACACAAGCACAGCGGTTAATCCATATACAGTGTTGAGAACAGTAAATGGGAGAGGCAGAGCCTTGCGACGTAGAAAAATAGACGACAGTGTAAGATGTACCGTAGAGTCTGGAGCGGTGGAGCAAGATACGGGCAAAAGAACCGACATTTCGGGTGGTAGGTCCGTATGTGATACAACGCTGAGCTTGGCGGCTTTACTTGCAGAAGTGTGAGGCAGCGGGGCATCGGAAAACGAGAAAAGCGCTACTTCGGCCCGGGCACAGTCGATTATTCCACGCTGGGGAGACAAGAAGGCCCAGCCAAGAATGATGTCATATGAACATGAAGACAGCACGAAAAATTCAACAACACAGAGAATGCCGTGAAGGACCATCCTTGCGGTACATTGAGCAAGCGGTGCTATATGCTGCGCACTGGCGGTGCGCAGTAGCGTACCAGACAACGGTGTGGTGACCTTACACCTGTATACACTGTCGCCCTGAAGCAACACTTCTTGTTTGTACATCACTTTCAGTACTTTCAGCTGTGTTTACAGCTTATTCAAAGTATGCCACGCAAGTGAAGAGAAAGACAGCGCTGATGAAGGTGGGATTGCTACTTAACTGCAAGAAAGCTTGTACGAAATGTATAACAAGTCATAGAAAACCCTGAATAAATCTTCCAGAGATGAGAAAACTGATTCATTATTCTATATGCGAAAAGCCACAGCGATGTCACACAAATAAAAGAAAAAAAAACAAGAATGCAAGAGACGTGCCTGCGCTGGTTTCAGCAAGGATGTGGGGGATGCGAGCTCGGTCTTTAGTAAAGTTGTAAAATGTAAGAGCGCGAGTTCTGCAGCACGCCTAGCAGGCAAGATTGCCCAGTCTCCTTTATCGTTCTATGATAGTCGCCAGAGAAAGACTGTCGCTATGAGACATGGAATAAATGATGAGGAGACTGCAAGGCAGCAGTATGTTAAATACCACAAGGCAACAGCACGTGCATTTTAAATGTAGAGACTTCAACCTATTTACTTCTGAGGAATTTCAGTGCATTGTAGCCACTCCAGATGGCACTGTTGAGTGCAGTTGCCGCGGCTATTGAGTGCTGAAATTAAGTGCTCGTACAAGTGTAAAGGTGTGCCCATTATTGAAATACGTGAGAAAGGTTAAACCTGGATAAAATTGTCGCCTGAAAGATGACCATGAATATATGTTCCAGGTTCAAGCTGAACTGGCTTCTGCAAATGTCCATTATTGTCATTTTGTGTGTTGAACAAAGAAAGGGTTGATCGCTGTGCGCATAATAGGGGGATGTGGTTTCCTTGTGAAACACATGCCAATGCTGGAAACATTGTAGCCGGCCGTGCTTCCTCAGCTTCTGTCAAAGAAGAGCAATAAATATCTGTAGCTTTCTACAGATGTGGATTGTCGGATGTATTTCCAATGTTCCATGTGACCGCAAGCTATGAGAAGTGATATTCAGGTGGGTCGAGATCATGCAAGCGTTTCGCTTTCTGAGCATTCGCTCGCCCTCTTGTGATTCGGCGAATCACAATAATGCACGTGAGCATGCAGAAAGCAAGATGCTTGTGCAATCTGACCCTTGTATTATGAGACGGAGTCTGTCTTATCTTTTACCAGCTCAACGTACAGAAAATGGTCGGCTTGTGCGTGTTTTTCTTCTGTGCGTACATTCTACTCCCATCGAATTGCAGCCAGGAATAGGACTTGCGACTTCATGCTCAGCAACAAGACTCCATGGCTACTGAACCAGTGACAGGTAAAGTTGTGAACTTCCCACAATTATGCCAACATGACAGCTGTCCTTGAAATTCGAAATCTTCTGAGAGGTTTGACAGAAGAAAACCAGAGGCCAACGTTCAAGGATGCTGAGATACATGTGAAGAGAAAATAAAAGATGCACATTCAGATGATATTCTCGGAATGATATAGGCCATGGATTTCACAGCCAAGGCTCAAGAAGACCGTGATGTTTGGCTGCATAGCTGGGGGACGCGAGGTGCACATTTACTAGAAGGTGATTGAATCAACTGGTTTAACGTTGCAAAGCAACACTGGGGCTATGACAGACGTGGTCAGGATCTGCAATACTCAGTGTCTACGAGAACAGACTGGATCGGAAGAATGCCGCAACTGCTTCTGCAGCTCACCAATTTGAAGGGAAAAAAGGCCCTAGTCAGGGCCACCTAATATTGCTGGCAGGCATCTGGTTCACGCACCATTCCGTTTCCTTCTACTAAAGCAACAGTCTTCAACAGCATGATTACAAGGGGAATTTAGGAGAAATAGAAAAAAGTGAAAGAAATGAAGACGTTCTAAGCACAGTGAGCATCAAAATTATGGCTGCAAGGCCCAGTCAGATTTACATGCCAACAGGCAAAAATGAGTGCTTCCCCTGTTTTCTGCATTGCAAAAGTTTACAAAGTGTTTACTATATTCCAAAAAATTCACGTGGAACAGAACCGAAGGATAGTTCCCATGAATGAAACTATGTTGTTTTTCAACAAGGATTTTTGTTCCTTGGAGCAATGCTGTCCAATAAACTGTATGGCTTAGTCTACGCATCAACTGCTACAAAAACAGTTATGAAGAATGTGGTATGCTATTAACAAATGTGTCTCTTGTATTGTGTTCTCTGCTACCATATGTGTTTTCACTTTGACTAACATTGGTGCAATACAGTTTGGTCTCTTCTCAGACGCATCTATTCGAAATTCCACAGTTGAGGGAAAATTAAATGTGCATGCCTGTAATGGCCATGTTAGCAGCATCACCTGCTATGTGAACGGGGGATTACTACATCGCCAACCTATCGCATCGTGAAAATGTGTCAGATGGCCTTGTGCCACTAATGTCTTCAAAACACAACGTCACCGCATTTCCCACCAAATACGAAAGCCGCTATTTGATGTGTAAAAGATGTCTAAACGAATAATTCAAAAGTGTCGTAGCTCTCATGATCAAGACATTTTGTACCCATAGGCGTCAAGAAGTACTGCAGTAAGCCCTGCTAACGTTACGCTAATAGTTGGCTAACGGACATCTTGACAAGAACAACTCAAGAATTTTATAAGACATTCCCTAAAATTTTGCTGGCACTGCTTACAGTGCCACGAGATGCGTCCGCAGTTGCAATTTATTTTAAACGACGTACAGTCATCAGAAAAAAAAAAGCGCTTAACCTTGCACTCGGCCGCGCAACGCTTGAGACAGCGAAGCTGGGCGATTGTAGCCCAGCATTTTCCGGAGGTGCGCGGGAACTTTTCATTTTATTACTCATGATGATGATAATTTCTTTTCGCGCGTCTCGGACTTACGGCCATCACTGCGCGTTGCATAGCGCACCTTGCAACACCGACAACGCCTTCCCAGAAACCCGCTCCGTGAATGCGTCTCTCTGTCGCTCTCGTAGCGCGCAAAGCTTCTTCACCTAATATTCTTCTTCACGCAATCATATGGTTCGCATAAATGCATACTCGGCAAGCATGGCTGTATAGCCTAGTGATTACGACGCTCGCCTTGGGACCGGGAGTACTCGTCGTCTCGGCAAGAAAGTTTATTTTCTTTCTTGGTAGTCTCTTGCTATACGCACCACAAATTACGGCTGGCTTAAACAGCTTCGCTGTTACAAGAATAAACTGTCCGATAGAGGGATGCACAGGTATAACTATAGTTTTTCCGGATGTGAACCACGGCGAAAGTGTAGCACGCAGTACTTTTTTTCCTATTTTTTGAACTAAAAGGTTGCTACAGATTTGTTCGTACTAAAAGTTATCTTACAAAAGTACTCATTGTCTTCTTACACCTCATGCGACCTCACATTATGAGTCGGCTGTATACCTGTGGTGCGACGCGCATCAGTAGTTACCGCAGTTCAAAGTTTTGCACTGGCGTAGAGCTAGAGCCAGTTGTTACAGCAAGGCAATGTCCGCATGCAGGTAGCAAAACCGAGAGCGTGACGTGGCCACCTAGAGACTCACCTCGGGAATCTCGAAGCCTGCGTCATCGGCTGATGACTTCTTGCGCACAAGCTCGATAGCGCTCGTAAGCAAGAAGTTTTAGGTCTATGTCTTAACATGCGGGTTCATGCCGTATCTTTAGGATGGTTTAAATATAGTGCCTAGAATATACTTACATTCTAGGCACTATAGTTTAAATGTCAAGTGTTCATCTGGTATTCTCTTCCAAACTCCGCAGCTTGCCATATTGACTTTTAGTTGTGCATCGGGATGGAACGCATAGGTGCCTCATTTGCTAAGCGCTGATCTGCGCCGATGAAGGCATGCGAGAAATCTTTTTTTTATTTATAGTGTATTCCGCGCGGGCGAAAATTTGCGTACACATTCAGAAGATATTTTTTTGTTTTATATTATTTTACCACATAAATGTTGTTTAACTATTGCATGTAGCATGAAATACTCACAGAACATATCCTGTAGTGGCACGGTGTAGGTTGCAATATTTCGCGTAAAGAGCGTTAGCTGATTGCGGCGTCGTCATTGCTCATGTAAAGAAAACTTGGGTTTCACAGTGTTCTCTAAATACCTTTTGTTCTAGTCCGTTGAACTACAAGGTAAATGTGTTCTTCTTAAATAGTTTCGGCTATATTTATTCTGTAGCGTTGAAAGGCGAATTGTGCTAATCGAATCTCATTTCTTGTAGGGTATCTACACTCGAATGAAAGATGAAATGTCGGAAGGACTTCTTCACAGTCCGCAACAAAAGTTCTCACATCGTTTACTTTAACGAAATATTTGGCCTCGCATATTTAGTGGTTGGTGTCACATGCCCGTGAAAAACACATCACCCTAAAATCGCGCTTTCTCTGCGTATATAGGCTGCCCAACAATACTACTACCCTTACTCACAGCTTCTTTTTGGAATACTCCGATGGGTTGGGATGGTGGGTAGGTTTGGTGGGTAAGAAATGCCGACATGCAAATTCACGTCGCTTCATGGACGTCGTTCTTCCTTCGTCATTTCATGGCGACGACGCTGCAGTCGTTAATCGCGAATATGCCGCCGTTGCAATCTCTTTTTCATCATTATCTAGTCGTCATCAAGTCGTGATCATGCATTCCTTTTCATACCGCCGTCGTGATGCCCTCATGCTCATTCCACTGTCGCCATTTCAAATTCGTCGTCCAGTGCTCATCATACCGGCGTCGCCGTACAGTCATCAGCCCATTGTCGCCATGTCACGCTGTCGTCGTACCAACTTCATAATTTTAGACTCGTCATCCCATTGTCTTCATGCCATCTTCATGCAGCATTCACCGTTCCTGTAACGTCGTTCCTTATTCGCGATGTCATCGTCGTTACTGTGTCGTCGTTATGACGTCATTCACATTCCCAACCCTGGTGCGCGAGTGCCATAGTAAAGTGCGCCGATTCCGGCGATAGCGTATGTTTTCTGTAGCTCTCCCAACAGAATCTAAAAATGACCTCTCTTAATTCTAAATAAGTGTCTGTTTAGCAATCCAGTGTGTCGCTGTGGTGCATGACGTCTAATCACATTAACGTGGAGATTCATCGTGAGACGTGTTCTACCGTATTTGTCTTCTGTGCAGTGTCTTGTTGATTTTGAATAATGTGTTCGTTGTCATTATTGACTGCACCAATAGATATGTTGTCGCATATAGGGTACATTCCTAACACCAGCGTGAGAATAAAATCCTGAGGTAAACCACCGCGGTAGCTTAAGGGAAATGGGTAGCGATGCTGTGCTCCAAGTGGCCGCTTCTATCGCGGCTGCTACGGCCGCCTTTTGGTCTGGCAAAATGCAAAAGTACTCGTGCACTTAGATTTAGGTGCGCGCTAAAGTTTCTATGATGGTGAAAATTATTCCGAAGCCCCCCACTATCACGCGCCTGATACTCAGGTCTTGGGTTTAGCCTGTAAAACCAGGTAAATTATGGAATTTTGGCCCCTTAGGTGTTCTCCGCGTAAATGGGTGGGTAAATCTTAAATGGGCGTCACATCTTCACGAAGCTTTATTCCAACCGTCTTTTCACTTAAAAGTCTTTTACGGAGCTATAGCAAACGTTGTCGCTGCCACGAGATTCTCTGGAATTCCAGGGTGCGTTACACTCTCCAGTTCTTGTTGAACATCAACCCCTACAATTATCCTTAATGAAAGTTTATGCACAGTAAAACGGACACCTGAGTGGTAAGGGACAGCAGAGCTTTCTCTGTGCTAACATATTGTTAAAGAGTGATTCGTACATGGATGTCCGCGAGGCTGTAGAGAGCGATGAAGACAACGATTGTGTAGAACGCTTTCGCGTGTGGTGCTTCAGCCACCATGTCCTCCGTTTTCGGTAAATATTTTATAAATGGGCATTTCGCATATCTCTCGCTTCTGTGACAATTTGCTAGAGTAGGAGGGGGGGGGGGGGGGCGGGGGGTACGAGCGATCCATACCAATATATTTTGAAGGTCAGAATTTTTTTCTTGTGAAAACTAAACGGTTGCCAGGTGTCCCTCAAGACGTTCGAAACATTTCTTTTCCGATGTGAGAGATCGAGTTAGTAGGTCTTCTATTGAGAAACATTGTTAAACTGAAATTGAACAGTATACCGCTCTGTACGAAAACACTTACCAGCGAACCAGGAACGAAACATTCATACAATTGTGTTGTGTTTCAGAGTTTGAGACACTACAGACAGCACCAAACCGATGTGCTAGATTGCTTTACAAAATACTTGTGATTGGAAGGCTTTTTAGCTTTGCAGTGTTTTGTACGACGGCACCGCCACCCATTTTTATGGTCCTTTCAGCCCGGGGTTCCATGTTCCAGGTCATAATAAAGGCGACTGTACTTATGCAGCGACTTCCTGGCCATCAACGATTGCTAGAAAACCTGAGTATGTACAGCACCTACTACTACGTTTCTACTGACACAACAATGTTAATGCGGCAGATACAGCAGTTTGTCCAAGAAGAAGTGGCATGACAACTGTCCCTTGTTCCCTGCATCCCGCACTCCGCGGAGGCGCTTGCTCCGATGCTACGACAGGCTATAGAGGAGCAAATTTCTGAGGTGCTACCAACCACCTACCAGCATCCGTCTGTTTCGCCTCCTCTGACCTATATATATATGCTGAAGTCGCACGCCGACAGTCACCAGCGCTGCACTCAGTACGGATCCTGTTCGACAGGCAAATACTTTCTACGCTTGCGCGTCCGCCTGTCCACCCGAACCCCCCTCCTTTTCGTATCATACTCCATATGACTCGGGTTATCCTGCCGCTCCTCCATCTTCGGGTCAGTAAGCTGCGGTGCTCCAGGCAACACGGGTCTAAAACTTCTGCAACAGGTTAGCCGAGCTGCTCAATAACTTCGCGCCTCAGGCACGTACTTCCTCGCTGCTACTTAGCAAGGACAACCTTCAGCAGTTGCGTTAACCTCGTTCTACTGATCCCACGATGGAAAGTGCCGAGCGACGCCATAGAGATGCAGCCAATGCACCGTGCGCGCAAGGCTCAAGCCACTGGATATGGTTTCCTCGCTGTGAACGCACTTCATCACACACACAAAAAATTGCGCCTTTCACCGAATTGTATTTATTCCATACAACCCAGTCAAGCACTTCTATAAATCTAGGCTGTACGTAGGTACACTCAGATAGCCCTTCTGAACAGCAAACGAACCGTTGTACTTATTTGATTTTTAGATTCCTACAAATATTTTTTTCGTTTTGTGTTTGCACAGACTAAGCAAACACATTACTTCTTCCTTACATCTGTATTTCCGTGCTTGGAGAGTATCTTTCATGGTACACAGGTCAATAAGCAATGCAATATATTTTCAAATATAGCGTTGTTTTCTCAATGTATCTTATTCGAAAACGTGAAACGGGTTTACTGTAGATACGCAAAACTCTATCTTTGCAATTTTATTTCGTATGCAAACGTTTTTTTTTTTTTGTGCCACATATAATACACGGTGATGAAGCAGCCTTATAGGCAGACAACAATATAATGGCAGCGTAGAGGATAATCACTGTGTCAACAAACAGTTAATACACCTAAATGATGTTTAATTTTTAACTTGCACATTTCTGAAAAAGCAAAGGGGAAATGAATGTGCTAGAAAAGCCAGCTGCGCAGCGGGTGGTACAGATCCACAAGCGCGTCGTTCTTGGTTTTTACGCTACTACTAAACCTGTGCCTCAGATAATAAGCCAGCCCCACTCAAGACCAGAGTACCGCATCTCAAACATCATTATAAGCTGAGACGCGATGCACCACGTCAATTTATTATCAAAGAATTACTGAATGAACATTGGTACGTTAACCGAAGTCATCAAGGCTGCCGAAGCCGCGATGTACTCTATATTATCCCTTCTCATATATTTAGGAATATACAGCTTCTCTCAGTGTAAAGTTATCGCAAATTATTCACTAGTCGTCACGCAATACAGTTCTGTCTTCTTTTTTCATTTCTCGTTTTCTTCTTTTCTTTTAACTAACAGTTAGCTACATATTTGTTCGCACTAAACGTTATCATACGAAAGTATTCTTGTTCACGTACATTCCATGCGACCTCACAGTTTGACTTGCCTGTACATGTGCTGTGACGCGCATCAATCGCTAACGAACTTGAAAATTTTGCACTGCCGTAGAACTAGACCCGCTGTTACAGCAAGGCAATGTCCGCATGCAGGTAGCAACACCGAGAGTGCGACATGGCCGCCTACAGATTCACCTCAGGAATCTCGAAACGTGCGTCATCGGCTAAGGACTTCTTGCGCACAAGCTCGATAGCGCTCGTAAGCAAGAAGTCTAAGGTCTATTCTTAACATGCCGGTGCATGCCGTTTCAACAGGGTGGTTTAAA
This sequence comes from Dermacentor silvarum, assembly GCF_013339745.2. NCBI lineage: Eukaryota > Metazoa > Arthropoda > Arachnida > Ixodida > Ixodidae > Dermacentor > Dermacentor silvarum. Next base: position 75,119,526 of record NC_051160.1, read on the forward strand.
AGTCAAGTGTTCAGCGGGTGTTCTCTTTCAAATTCCGCAGCTTGCCATTTTGATCTTCTGTTTTGTAGTGAGACGGAACGCACAGGTGCCTCATGTGCTAAGCGCTGATGTGCGCCGATGACGGCATGCGAGAAATCATTTTTCTTTTATTTATAGTGTATTCCGAGGCGGGTAAAAGTTCGCCTACACCTTCAGCAGAGAATCGTTTGTTTTATTTTATTTTAACACATAAATGTTTTTTTTTTGTTAATGGATGTAGCATGAAATACTCACAGAACATATACGGTACTGAAACGGTCGAGGTTGCAATATCTCGCGTAAAGAACGTTAGCTGATTTCGGCGTCGTCATTGATCCCATCTTGAATGTATATTAAAACTTGGGTTTGAGATTGTTTTTCGAATACCCCGTGTTTTTGTCTGTAGAACTACAACGTAAACGTGTTCTGCATAGCGGTTTTAGGCTATATTTATTCTGTAGCTTTGGAGGGCAAAGTGTAATAATAAGATCTGAATATTTGTAGCGTACCTACACTCGAATGAAAAGCCACATGTCGTAAGCACTTCTTCACAGTCCACAACTTAAGTTCTCAGATCAGCTAATTTTAACGAAACATTTTGCCTCGCATATTTAGTGGCTGGTGTCCCATGCCCGCGAAAAACACGGCAGTACCCTAAAATTGCCATTTGTGTGCGTACATATAGGCTGTCCAGCAATCCTACCACATTTATTCGAAGCTTCTTCTTGTAATACACCGGTGGGTTTGGTGGGTGAGAAATGCCGACATGCAAGCTGACGTCGTTTCATCGACGTTGTTCCTACTTCGTCATTTAATGGCGACGACTTTGTAGTTATTATTGGCGAATATGCCGCCGTTGGCAACTCATTTTCATCATTACGTAGTCGTCATCAAGTCGTGATCATGCATTCGTTGTCATACCGCGATCGTGATGTCCTCATGCTCATCATTTCACGATCGTTGTCCAATTCTCATCATACCGCCGTCGCCATACCGTCGCCGTCAGCTAATTACGGGTTGTACGAGTAACTTCTGATTTTCTCTTTTGGTTTCAGATTTGTGCAGCTGTGCGTAATTTCTTACCTTCATATTTAGTTCAATGAATGGCTTGTTCTGCACAGACGACTTGCTCGTTTATGCCCTGAGGTGCCGTCTCAGTATAAATAAAATTTTGAACCAACTTCATCACACACACAAAAAATACACACTTCTCCGAATCGTATTTCTTGCATACAACCTAATAAAACACTTCTATATATCTTCGCTTCACGTAGATACACTATGACAGCCCATGAGAACAGCAATAGAACAATTGTACCTATTTGATGTGCAGATTCCTACAAATACTTTTACATTTTGTGTTTGCACATACTAAGTAAACACATTACTTCTTCCTTATATCTGTATTTCCGTGCTTGCAGACTATAGCTGTCATCATACACAGGTCAATTCAACAATGCAATATATATATATATATTATTATGACGGTGTTCTCGCAATGTATTCTATTCGAAAACGTAAAACTGATTTACGGTAAACACGTAAGAGTATCTTTGCAATTTTATTTGGTCTGCAAAAGTTTTTCTACATGTTCTGCATATAATACACCATGATGCAGAAGACTAATACACCATGATGCAGACTAGATAATGGCAGCGTAAAGGATAATCACTGCGTCAAAACAACTTCATATACATAAACAAAATTTAACTTTTAACTTGCACACTTCTGAAAAAGCAAAGGGGAATGAATGTCATAGAAAAGGCAGCTGGGCTGGCGGTGGGTACGGATCGATAAGCGCGTCATTCTTCGTTTTTTTACGATACTACTAAATATGTGCCTCACATACTAAGCCAGCCCCACTCAAGACCGAAGCACTGCATCTCAAACATCATTACAACCTGATATGCGACGCACCACGTCATTTAAATATCAAAGAATGGCCGAATAAACATTGCTAAGTTAACCGAAGTCATCAAGGCTAACGAAGTCGTGATGTACTCTATGTTACCCCTTCTCTTATATTTAGGAATATACAGCTTCTCACAGCGTAACCTATCGCAAATAATTCAGTAGTCGTCACGCAATACATCCGTCTTTTTTTCATTTTTCGTTGATTTGATTTTTTTCTAAAATTTTGCTACATAATTGTTCGAACTAAACGTTATCATACCAAAGTATTATTGTCCACGTACATTCCATGCAACCTCACAGTTTGATTTGTCAGTACATGTGGTGTGACGCGCATCAATCGCTACCGAAATTGAAAATTTTGCACTAGCGTAGAACTACAGCCAGCTGTTAGAGCAAGGCAATGTCCGCATGCAGGTAGGAACCCCGAGAGTGCGACATGGCCGCCTACAGATTCACCTCAGGAATCTCGAAACGTGCGTCATCGGCTAAGGACTTCTTGCGCACAAGCTCGATAGCGCTCGTAAGCAAGAAGTCTAAGGTCTATTCTTAACATGCCGGTGCATGCCGTTTCAACAGGGTGGTTTAAAAGTCAAGTGTTCAGCGGGTGTTCTCTTTCAAATTCCGCAGCTTGCCATTTTGATCTTCTGTTTTGTAGTGAGACGGAACGCACAGGTGCCTCATGTGCTAAGCGCTGATGTACGCCGATGACGGCATGCGATGAATCAGTTTTCTTTTATTTATAGTGTATTCCGAGGCGGGTAGAAGTTCGCCTACACTTCTAGCAGAGAATCGTTTATTTTATTAATTTTTAAGCACATATATGTTTTTTGTTATTGAATGTACCACGAAATACTCACAGAACATATCCGGTACTGACACGGTCGAGGTTGCAATATCTCGCGTAAAGAACGTTAGCTGATTTCGGCGTCGTCATTGATCCCATCTTGAATGTATATTAAAACTTGGGTTTGAGATTGTTTTTCGAATACCCCGTGTTTTTGTCTGTTGAACTACAACGTAAGCGTGTTCTGCATAGCGGTTTTAGGCTATATTTATTCTGTAGCTTTGGAGGGCAAAGTGTAATAATTAGATCTGAATATTTGTAGCGTACCTACACTCGAATGAAAAGCAACATGTCGTAAGCACTTCTTCACAGTCCGCAACTTAAGTTCTCAGATCGCTAATTTTAACGAAACATTTTGCCTCGCATATTTAGTGGCTGGTGTCCCATGCCCGCGAAAAACACGGCAGTACCCTAAAATTGCCATTTGTGTGCGTACATATAGGCTGCCCAGCAATCGTACCACATTTATTTGAAGCTTCTTCTTGTAATACACCGGTGGGTTTGGTGGGTGAGAAATGCCGACATGCAAGCTGTCGTCGTTTCATCGACGACGTCCCTTCTTCGTCATTTAATGGCGACGACTTTGTAGTCATTATTCGCGAATATGCCGCCGTTCGCATCTCATTTTCATCATTACGTAGTCGTCAAGTCGTGATCATGCATTCGTTGTCATACAGTCGTCGTCAGCTCATTACGCGTTGTACGGGTTACTTCTGATTTTCCTTTTGGCTTCAGATTTGTGCAGCAATGCATAATTTCTTACCTTCATATTTATTTCAATGAATGGATTGTTTTGCACAGGCGACTTGCTATTTCATGTACTGAGCTACCGTCTCAGTAGAAATGAAAATTTTGAACCAACTTCATCACACACGCAAAAAAATGCACCTTCTGCGAATCGTATTTATTGCATACAACCTAGTCAAACACTTCTACAAATCTTCTCTTCACGTAGATACACTATGATAGCCCATGTGAACAGCAATCGAACAATTGCACCTATTTGATGTGTAGATTCCTACAAATACTTTTAAATTTTGTGCTTGCACATACTAACAAAACACAATACTTCTTCTTTACATCTGTATTTCCTTGCTTGGAGACTATAGCTGCCATCATACACAGGTCAATAAACAATGCAATATATATATATTTTATTGTGACGGTGTTCTCGCAATGTATTTTATTCGAAGACGTAAAACTGATTTAGGTAAACATGTAAGAGTATCTTTGCAATTTTATTTCATTTGCAAAAGTTTTTCTACGTGTTCTGCATATAATACACCATGATGCAGAAGACTTATAGGCAGACAAGATAATGCCAGCGTAAAGGATAATCACTGCGTCAGAACAACTTCGTATACATAAATAAAATTTAATTTTTACTTGCACACTTCTGAAAAAGCAAAGGGGAAATGAATGTCATAGAAAAGGCAGCTGCGCTGCCGGTGGTACAGATCCACAAGCGCGTCGTTCTTGGTTTTTACGCTACTACCAAACCTGTGCCCCAGATAATAGGCCAGCCCCACTCAAGACCAAAGCACTGCATCTCAAACATCATTACAAGCTGAGACGCGACGCACCACGTCATTTAAATATCAAAGAATGGCGGAATGAACACTGGTAAGTTAACCGAAGTCATCAAGGCTAACGAAGTCGCGATGTACTCTATATTATCCCTTCTCTTATATTTAGGAATATACAGCTTCTCTCAGTTTAACATTATAGCAAATGATTCACTAGTCGTCACGCAATACAGTTCTCTCTTTTTTATCCTTTTTCGTTTTTTTTTTTACTAAGGCGTTGCTACAAATTTTTTGGTACTGAAAGTTATCTTACAGAAGTATTATTGTCCTCTTACATTCCATGCGACATAAAACTACTAGCATATTTAACACATGGCCGACCCACACAGAAATACGCATGCTCAGTGCTGGACCGATAACAATCTAACCTTGCAAAAAGATAGGAATCTATACAGAATCGCTTAGGGAGGTTCATTTATACTGAGTACTATTACCACACTAGCGTCGTTAAACTAAAGTCATCTCTGATCCTTGCAGCCCACGATCACCGCCGCAAAACAGCAAGGCTATGTCTCTCTTACATGCTTTATCACTCGCTGCTTCACCAGACCGACATCACGCAGGCGCATCGCACTTGAGATAGTCATAGCCATTTGAATGCTATTTATTCCCCTCCAGCTCGCACCAGCACTCATCTTAACTCTTTGTTCGTTCAAACAGCGAAAGACTGGAATCATCTACCTTCTGACGGGGTGCGCCACTCCAGCCATTCATATTTCAAGCCATTCATCGTAAAGATAACCTACTATTAGATATGCCCACCCGTGATGCCAAACCCCAAATGGGGCATTAGAGTTACCAATAAATAAATAAATAAATAAATAAATAAATGCGTGCACACTTTGTGTCGCATTTGCATAGTATTCTACCAGGTGGCACGCCATATAGCAGTTCGATGAACAAAAAGACATTAAGGAAAATGCTAGTGATAAAAAAACATGTATAGCATACCTGAGATAATCAAGCAGCATAGGTGACTATTTGTCACCGCCCCGTTTCGAGTGGGATGCCAATCATCATCACCAGCAGCAGCAGCAGCGCATGTAACCCGTGCGCCGCGTAGTCTCGATACCTGTTTTTACTCTTCGGTACACGTTATGGTGTCTCGTCGCCAGCTACGAACCGCTGCTGAAGAAAAGAATCGTTGATGTACGTGCGCGGCTGCAATGAGGCAACTTCGGGTTCAGGAGACTGTTGTGCACAAGCCGCAGCTCGCCATCGACGCCGGGTGGACAGTTCAGTTCGTTCTCGCCAAAACGACACAAATAGACCTCGCCGCGAAAACCTTCCAGTGCGTGCTGCCGAAAACAGAGCTCCTTTGAAGCCGCCCGTCCAGCTCACGCTGTGACTCTGCTGCGTGTGCCTGTCAGGTCTGTGACTTTATTCGTCTCTAGAAATACCTCTGAACGTAACCTTATCGTGAATAATTCATTAGTCGTCCCACAATACACTTAAAGCATACTTAAATTCCTGTATCATGCCATAGCTTCGTTGTCTGTTTTTTTTCTTTGTTGCTACAAATTTATTGGTACGAGAAGTTGAGCCCTTCGGTTTGATTTATTGTCCTCTTACATTAATTGTGGCCTCACAGTTTGAGTTGCCTGCACATGTGGTGTCAAGCGCATCAATCGTTATCGCACTTTACAGTTTAGCAATTGCGCACACCTATAGAGCCAGCTGTTACAGCAAAACAATGCCCGCATGCAGGTAGTAGCGCCTAAAGCGTGACTTTGCCGCCTAGAGCGTGACGTCAGGAATATCGAAGCCTGCGTCATCGGCTAAAGGACTTATTGCGCACAAGCTGGATAGTGCCCGTAAACAAGAAGTTTGAAGTTTATCCTTAACATGCCGGTTCATTCCGTTTTTTTTTTAAGATGGTTTAAATGTCAAGTGTTCATCTGGTATTCTCTTCCAAACTCCGCAGCTTGCCGATTTGATCTTTAGTTGGGCAGTAGATGGAACGCACAGTGCCTCATTTGCTAAGCGCTGATCGGCGCCGATGACGCACACGAGAAATCATTTTTCTTTTATTTATAGAGTATTCCCAGTGGGAAAAAATTCGCCTACACCTTCAGCAGATATTCTTTTGCTTTATATTTGTAGCGCCCACCAACGCCGCAGCGCGGAGCGCTATGGTCGGCGCTGTAAAGAAAGAAAAATAAAGAAGCGCAGCGCGTGCTCGGGGCGCAAGCTCGAGACGCGCAAGGTAGGTTTCAAAAGCCAGCCACGCTGGTCGTCGCAGCCCCGTCGCTCGGCTCGCCGCCTTCGCCCTTCTGATCAGGGACGACGGCACGGCTCGTACAGCCGCCGTCACGTCCCTCCTACATTGGTGACCCGGGAGAACGCGCGTTCCACCGAGCGACACGCTGCCATGGCTCACTGGCCGGCGCCGCAGTTCGACCCACCACTGCCGCCGTTCTCGTCCAGCTACGTCGGCGCATGGTTCGCTCAGTTCGAGGCGGCTCTGGAGCTTAACCACATCTGGATCCAGGAGTTCAAGCACGCGGTACTCCTCGACGTCCTGCCGCTTGCTCTCCAGCTCCACCTCGGCGTTCCGTCGCCTGGCCCGCGCCCGTACGACGAACTGCGGCAGCGCGTGCTCGACTTCTTCGGCGCTGCCTACCACCCACTTCCAGTGGCTGACCGCACGGTGCGCGAATCGCTGGCTGCGTTCCCACTGCCAGCGCTACCCGCATCTCAACCTGTGCCCGGAAGCCACCACCAGGCAAGCCTTCCTCCCTCGACTTGCCCCGATACCGTCTTGGGGACAACCCGATGCGCTACCGCACAGTGCCCGGCCTCCGGCTCTCTCCAGGGGTCTCTGTCGTGCGAGTACGTGCATAATGGCGTCACCAAGGGTATCGACACGACCGCGATACCGGCCACGTCATCGCCTTGCTCACCTCCAACGATGATACGCGACAGTGGTGCCATCACTGACCCTACGCCGGCTCCTGTGCCTCACGCCATCGGGTCTAGCGCCAACGACGTCGCTCCTGATATTCCGACCAACGCTTCACCCGAGTTGTCTACGCTGCCGGCTGAGCGAGCCTCCGGGTCAACGCAAGAGCGTTGGGTCACCAATGTAGGAGGGACGTGACGGCGGCTGTACGAGCCGTGCCGTCGTCCCTGATCAGAAGGGCGAAGGCGGCGAGCCGAGCGACGGGGCTGCGACGACCAGCGTGGCTGGCTTTTGGAACCTACCTTGCGCGTCTCGAGCTTGCGCCCCGAGCACGCGCTGCGCTTCTTTATTTTTCTTTCTTTACAGCGCCGACCATAGCGCTCCGCGCTGCGGCGTTGGTGGGCGCTACATATTATTTTACCACATAAATGCTGCTTCAATATTGCATGTAGCATGAAATAATCACAGAACATATCCTGTACTGAGACGTTCTAGTTCGCAATATCTCGCGTGAAGTACGTTAGCTGCTTTCGACGACGTCATTGCTCTCAACATGTATATTAAAACTTGTGTTTCGCAGTGTTCATTTAATGCCCTGTGTTCTGTATATTGAACTACAAGGTAAATGTGCCCTGCATAAACATTTTAGGCTATATTTATACTGTACCGTTGGAGGGCAAAGTGTAATAATCGAATCTAATTTCTTCTAGGCTACCTACACTCAAATGAAAAACGAAATGTCGGAAAGACTTCTTCCGAACTGAAGTTCTCTCATCGAGAATTTTAACGAAATATTCTGCCTCCATTATTTAGTGGTTGGTGTCCCATGCCCTGAAAAACACGGCAGCACCCCAAAATCGCGCTTTGTGTGCGTACATAGGCTGCCCAACAATCTTACCATTTTTATTCGAAGCTTATTTTTGTAATACCGCGGTGGTTAATGGGTGAGAAATGCCGACATGCAAATTCTCGTCGCTTCATCGACGTCGTTTTTGCTTGGTCATTTTACGGCGACGACGCTCTGGTTATTATTGGCCAATATTCTGCCGTGTTTATCTGATTTTGATCTATACGTAGTCGTCATCAAGTCGTGATCATGCATTCGTTGTCATACCACCGTCGTGATGTCCTCATGATCATTCCACTGTCACCATTTCAAGTTCGTCGTCCAATGCTCATCATGCCGGCGTCGTGATACAGTGGTCATCTGCTCATTGTCACCATGTCATGCTGTCGTCGTACCAACTTCCCAATTTGAGAATCGTCATCTCATTTTTGTCATGCCACCATCGTCATACAGCCTTTGCTGTTCCATTCAAGTCATTCTTTCTTCACAATTTCATTATCGTCGCTGTCGTCGTTATGATATCATTACCATTCCGAACCCTGATTAGCGAGTGCCATAGTAAAGTGCGCCGATTGTGGTGACAGTGTATGACCTCCCCTAATGTTCAATAAGTGTGTGTTTAGCAATGCAGTGTGTCGCTGTTGTGCATGAATACTAATCACATTAACGTTGAGAGTCATCATGAGACATGTTCTACCGCATTTGTCTTCTGTGCGGTGTCTTGTTGATCTTGAATATCGTGTTCGTTGCCACCACATATTGCACCAATAGATATGTCGTCGCGTATAAGATGTATTCAATAACGCCAGCATGGGAATAAAATCCTGAGGTAACCCGCCACGGTAGGTTAGTGGAAACGGGTAGCGATGTTGGGCACGGGTCACGGGTTTTAACGCGGCTGCTACGGCCGCCTTTTGATGGGGCGAAATGCACAAGTACTCGTGCACTTAGATTTAGGTGCACGCTAAAGATTGCCAGATGTTGAAAATTGTTCCAGAGTCTACCACTACCGCGTGCCTCATAATCAGGCCCTGGTTTTGTCCTGTAAAACCAGTGAAATTCTGGAATTTTGAGTCCTCAAATATTCTCCGCGTTATGGGTAGGTAATTGACACATATTCATGAAGCTTTATTTCGACCAGCCTTTTACTTTTAAAGTCTTTTATGGAGGTATAGGTTACAGTTTTGTTGCCCGGAGATTCTCTGGAATTCCAGGGTGCGTGACACTCTCAAATTCTTGCTCAACATCGATGCCTACATTTATCCTTAGCGAAAGTTTACGCATAGCAAAACGCATACCTGACTGTTAAAGAACTGCTGAGCTTCCTTAGTGCTAACATATTGTTATATAGCGATAAGTCTGTGGATGTCTGTGAGGCTGTAGAGAACGATGACACCGATGATTGTGTAGGACACTTTTGCGTGTGGCGCTTCAGCCATCTTGACCAGCGTTTCTCTATACTGCTTCTAACATCGACATTGTGTAATCTTGATGAGGTGACTCGATTTACGAGGCGAATTCAAGCTGCGCGGACGAACGAAGGTTACATAAGCTAATGTGTGTGTGCTAGCAGGCCAGTGATTCTGGTTGTGGCGTAAATACCCTAATGTTTGGGATGCACTTGTGCATATGCCTTGAAGGGTATACCTCTCTGTACAAAAGCGCTGACCAGCGAACCAGAAAGGTATGAAACATTCATTCAGTTCTGTAAGGTTTCAGAGTTTTAGACGCCACCAAACCGACATGCTAGATTGGTTTACAAAATGCTTGTGATTGGAAGGCTGTTTAGCTATGCATTGTTTTGTTTGTCAGCACCGCCTTCAATTTTAGGGTCCCTTCAGCCCGGGGTACCATGCTGCAACTCATAATGAACGCGACTGCACTTATGCAGTGTGTTCCATGCCATCAATGATTACTAAAAAATCTGAAAAGGCACTAGTTCCCTCGTATAAAGAACCCGTGACCTTATGATTTGGCTTATTGAATTGGCTTACGACCCCAGAAAAGAGCTGAGGATGCAGCGGAATGCACATACTCCGATTTTAAAGTCTCGTAGGGCCACATCGACACTTCTCATAACACCCATCTACACATATTCAACACAAGACGCCTCAATAACACGGAAAGCAAGAACACGCACGTTACCGGTGCAACACGTTACGCATTATATTTACAAGGACGCCAGCTCTACAAATATCAAAACCACGTGAAGCCGATCCCTAGAATAAACAAACCTCGTATAGGTATGCCTCACTAACGCTACTGTCCAAAACGTTAATCTTTCTAAACGAACAGCCAAAAAGCATTCATGGTAGCGGGAAGAACTGGACAACTACCCCACAATGATTAGAAAAAGTGTGATTGGCTGCTTCGGGTAAAGCATGTACAGAATGGCGGAATCAACATGCCTGAGCTTATCAACAAGGTCTGCTCTGGGGCCTTCCTTTCACTGAAAATTTTCAATACTTATTCATCGTCCTTCTTACAGATTGAGGTAAAAAAATGTTTCGCAAGAAAACAATATATCCGGGAGAAAGACCTGCACACATAATGCATCCTCATAGCTATTTCGAAAATGTCTCTACCTTACACCAAGCCCACCACTAATCACCATCGCAGGTGCCTCTAAAGCGAACAGACCTTTAACGAAATAGCACATCATATTAAACGATTCGTTTGGTTTTCTTCGGTTCACGCACAAGCTTAACTACCCAGCTAGTGAATTGGGCGAATGTCTGTTAGAAGCCGCGAATAAAGCGGAGGAAGGCGCCTGGAGGTGAAGGGAAACACGCGCCTTGGAAAGTTCGAAGATCACGCGGAGCACTAGGCCAAGCAACGCCACATCGAGGAAAGTCTAGGTGACGTTGAGCGATGGGGTAAGGAGAAACGAAGCAAAGCGTCGCGGAGGAGGAAGGTAGGCGGGGGCGAGCTGGGTTGATCTCTCCAGCCACTGAAGGCAGTTGCGACAGAATTTTGTATGCGATACGGGCGTACCGGGTTCGTCTGTTGATAATATTGTCCTCGCGCGCCGTACGATGTGTGTGCGAGTGAAAGCGTGCGACGGTGGGGTGAGGATGGTGGCTCCATCTCGCGTGCGCAATTGGGGAAAGTGGGGGAAAGCGCGCCGTCTTCACAATAAAAGGGGGGGGGGGGGGGGGGGGGGTTACTGCGGCGGCTACTACGTATGGCGCGGCTGCGCGAGCCCTGCCTACAATACTACCTGAAGGCTGAAGGCTTCGTGTGTGCCATAGCACCCATGCCCTTGCGCATCACCCACGTTTACGAAATGAAACGTCGCTGTATTTTTTTTTAATTTGGTCAAGCCCAATACTGGATCCTTCTGTATGTGCTGCTTGCTATGTTCGTTGGGCATGTGCTGTTTCTGGCCAAATATTCAGAATGAACTTGTGTCATTACGTGCCAATGTGGCCAAGCTGTATAGAAAGCGTGAATGTACCTAACATGTCTTCTGTCTATGCATACACTCTTCAACGCCATTCCTCATCCAACAAGCCTCGTACTGCCTCGTGACATTGCTGCTTCGTCGTGTCATACTATGCATCCGCCTCGGTTGGTGTTTGCATTTTTACACAATTTGTGAATGATGTTGTGCGTAGCACACACACTACATTAAAGCAAATTTGTGCCCCATGCGACGTATAAAGATAAGCATGACATGAATTTCCAAGTTCGATAGTTTTGAAATGGCCATGGGCAAATGCGCATGCGTGGTGCGCCCGATGGCCATGGGTTTTAAAGGAAGACCAAGAACCATGGCCTACTCCGTGGCCAAGCAGTGCGTGGCACTTCAGTCAATAGCCAAACGCTAGATCACAGGTTTCTTTGTCGTAGAAAATACGGCCCTTATGCGCTTTAGTGCACTTATCAGGGTACGAAACATTTTGTTCTTACAGGAAAATGTACATTAACAGGTTGACAGACAGATTAACCGACATAATGGCAATGTAGAGGATAATCAATGTTGCAAAAAATCTTAATTTACTTCAATGAGTTTTCATTTTTAACTTGCATGGTTCGTATAAAGGAAAGGGGCAATGAAAGTGAAAGGAAAGGCAGCTGCGCTACCGGTCGGTACAGATCCACAACCGTGTGGTTCTCCATTTAGTTAAGGGGGGCGACGCTGGTCCGCCTCAATGGATATTCTTGCGGTAGTACTAAACCTATAGGCCTCGGATATACAGCCAACCATACGCAAGAGTATAGTACCGGACCTCAAACATCATGTCAAGCTCAGACGCGACGCATTAGGTTTTCTAAAAATCATTGAACTGGCGGTTAAACATTGGCAAGTTACCAAAACGCTTCAAGGCTGCAGAAAGTCAAGGTTTCCGGTATATATCCCTTATTTTTCATCTTTAGTGTTATAACGCTTCTCTCAACGTAAACATTTTAGAAATAGTTCAGTAGCCGGCACACAATTCAGTTACGAAGTATTTAAATTCCTCGATCATGGTATTGCTTCATACCCTGTAGCTCTTATTTTTTTAAACTAAAATGTGGCTACATATTTATTGGTACGAAACGTTGAGCCATACCGTTTGATTTATGGTCCTTGTACATTGTCTGTAAATGTGGTGCGACGTGTATCAACCCTTACCACACTTAAAAAAATTGCACTGGTGAAGAGCTAGAGCCGGCTGTTAAGCAAAGCAATGTCCGCATGCAGGTAGCAACGCCTAGAGCGCGACGTGGCTGCCTAGAGCGTGACGTCAAGAATCTCGAAACCAGCGTCATCGGCGCGAGGACTTACTTTCGCACAAGCTCGATAGCGCTCGTGAGCAAGAAGTTTAAAGTCTATTCTTAACATGTCGGTGCATGCCGTTTCTTGAGGATGGTTTAAATACCAAGTGTTCAGCCTGTGTTTTTATTCAAACTCCGTATCTTGGCATGTTGTTCTTCAATTGTGTAGCGGGATGGAACGCATAGGTGCCTCATACGCTAAGCTGCGTATCTGCGCCGGTGATGGCGTGCGGATAATAAGTTTTACTTTATTTAGTTTATTGCGATATAGCGAGGCGGGAAAAACATTCGTGTACACCTACAGCAGATATTCGTTTGTTTTATTTCATTTTAATACAGCAATGCTGTTTTTTAGTTGCATGTAGCCTGAAATTCTGACAGAACATATCCTGAAGTAAATACGTTATCGCCAGCTCTGATATGTGTCGCCAATTCTTATAAGTACTAAGGTGCTAACTTTTCCAGTAACTTCGGTTGGTCTTTACGCACTTGCAGCATTAGCAACGACGCCAGTCGCGTTGAATGCGACCTGCGCCGTAATCTACGTCTTTTTCCCCTTCAGAAACACTACTAGCATACTTAACAGTTGTCCGACTCAAACTGAAAGACGCGTGCTCAGTGTTCGAACGCTACCAATATAACCTTGCAAAAGCGTTGGAATCTATACCGAATCGCGCAGAAAAGTTCATTCACTCTGAGTACTCTTATCACATTTACGTCACCAAACTTAAGTCATCTCTGAACCTTCCAGCCTACGAACACCGCCGCAGAACAGTAAGGGTATGCCTCTCTTACAAGATTATCACTCGCTGCTTCACCTGACCGACATCACGCCGGCTCATCGCACTTAATTCAGCTACTCATAGTCATTCGAAGGCTATTTATTCCCCTCCAGCTCGCACCACCGCTCGTCTTAAGCATTTCTTCGTTGAAACTGCGAAAGACTCTCGCGATCCACATGCTGAAGCGATGCACCACTCCAGTCATTCATCTTTCAAGGCATTCATCGAAAATATAACCTACTAGACAGGCCCACCCCTCAGGTAAAATACGAAATAGTGTATTTGAGGTACCACAATACATAACAAAATAAATAAATACGTGCATACATTGCATTGTATTTGCTTGGTATTCTACCAGGTGGCACGCCATGTAGCAGATTCGATGAAAAAAATGACGATTAAGGAGATGTACGCAAAAATACTAGAATAAATACCATTTAAAGCATACCTGATTAAATCAAGCAGGCTAGGCGACTATTTGTCACCGCCACGTTTCGATTGGGATGCCAATCATCAACATCAGGAGCAGCAGCAGCAGCGACGGCGTATGTGACATGTGCGGTGCGTAGTCTCGACACCTGTTTTTACTCTTCGGTACGCGTTATGGTTCCTCGTCGCCAGGTACGAACCGCTGCTGAAGAAGGGAATCGTGGATCTACGTGCGCGGCTGCAACGAGTAAACGTCGGGTTCAGCAGACCGCTGTGCGGAGAGCAGGACAAGCCACAGCACACCACCGACGCCGGGTGGACAGTTGAGTTCCGTCTCGTGAAAAGGACGCAAAGAGACTTCACCGCGATGACCCTCTATAGTGCGTGGTGCCGAAAACAGAGCTCCTTTGGAGCTGCTCGTCCAGCTCTCGCTGTGACTGTGCTGCGCGGGCCACGCAGGCCTGTGACTTTTTAAGCGTTAGAAACATCTCTCAACGTAACCTTATCGTGAATAATTCATTAGTCGTCACACAATACACTTAAAGAACACTTAATTTCCTGTAGAATCTCACAGCTTCATTTTCTGTCTTTATTTATTTTTTAGTAAAATGTTGCTACAAATTTGTTGGTACTAAAGGTTGAGTCCTTGGTTTTGATTTATTGTCCTCTTACATTGCATGTGACCTCACAGTTTGAGTTGACTGCACATGTGGTGTGACGCGCATCAATCTTTATCGCGATCCACAATTTGGCTATTGCGCAGTGGTAGAGCCGGCTATTACAGCACAGCAAGATCCGCATGCATGTAGCAACACCAAAAGTGCGACGGGTCCGCCTAGAGAGTCACCTCAGGAATCTCGAAGCCTGCGTCATCGGCTAAGGACTTCTTGCGCACAAGCTCGATAGCACTCGTAAGCAAGAAGTTTAAGGTCTATTCTTAACATGCCGGTTTATGCCCTTTCTTTAGGATGGTTGAAATGTCAGTTGTTCAGCCGGTGTTCTCTTTCAAATTCCGCAGGTTGCCGTTTTGATCTCCAGTTGTGTAGTGGGATGGAACGCATAGGTGCCTCATTTCCTAAGCGCTCATCTGCACCGATGACGGCATGCGAAAAATCATTTTTCTTTTGGTTATAGTGAATTCCGAGCGGGGAAAATTCGCCTACACCTTCAGGAGCTATTCTTTCGTTTTATTTTATTTTACCACATAAATGTTCTTTTAATATTGCAAGTAGCATGAAATAGAGAACTTATCCTGTAGTGGCACGGTCAAGTTAGCAATACCTCCCGTAAAGAACGTTAGCTGCTTTCGACGTCGTCATTGCTCTCAACTTGGATCTATATTAAAACTTGTGTTTAGCAGTGTTCTTAGAATACCCTGTGTTGTAGTCTCTTCCACTACAGGGTAAACGTGTTCTGCATAAATATTTTAAATCTATATTTAGTTTGTAGCGTTGGAGGGCAAAGAGTAATACTCGAATCTGTTTTACTGTAGGGTACCTACACTCGAATCAAATATGAAATGTCAGAAGGACTTCTTCACAGTCCACAACTAAAGTTGTCTCATCGCTAATTTTAGCGAAATATTTTGCTACGAGTATTTAGTGGGTGGTGTCCCACGCCCGTGAAAAATACGGCAGCTCCCTAAAATCGGGCTTTGTGTGCGTACATAGGCTGTCCAACAGTATTACCACTTTTAATCGAAGCTTCTTTTTGTAATAACCCTGTGGGTTGAGTGGGCGAGAAATTCCGACATGCAAATTGACATCGGTTCATCGACGTCGTTCCTCTTCATCATTTCATGACGACGACCCTGTAATCATTATTCACGAATATGCCGCTGTTGCCATCTCACTTCCATCATTACGTAGTCGTCATCAAGTCGTGAGCATCAATTCGTTGTTATACCACCGTTCTGATGCCCTCATGCTCCCTCCACTGTCTCCGTTTCAAATTCGTCGTCCAATTCTCATCATACCGACGACGTCATACAGCCCTCATCAGCCCATTGTCGTCATGTGATGATGTCGTCGTACCAACTTCCTAATTTCATAATCGTCATCCCATTTTCGTCATGCCATCATCGTCATACAGCCTTCGCCGTTCCATTGACGTCGTTGCTTCTTACCAATGCCATCATCGTCACTGTGTCATCGTTATGATGTCATTCACATTCCGAACCCTGGTGAGTGAGTGCCATAGTGAAGTGCACCGATTCCGGCAACAGTGTATATTTTATGTAGCTCTAACAAGAGAAATCTAAAAATGACCTCCCTTAATTCTAAATCAATGTGTGTTTATCAATGCAGTGTGTCGCGGGGGTGATTGAATGCTAATCACATTAACGTTGAGAGTCATCGTGAGACATGTTCTACCGTATTTGTCTTCTGTGCAGTGTCTTGTTGATTTTGAATATCGTGTTCGTTGCCACCTCAAATTGCACCAATAGATATGTCTTCGCGTATAAGGTATATTCCATAACGCCAGCGTGAAAATAAATTTATGAAGTGAACTCCCGCGGTAGCTTAGGGGAAATGGTTAGCGATGCCGTGCTGCAGGTCGCGACTCCTATCGCGGCTGCTACGGCCGCCTATTGATGCGGCGAAATGCACAGATACTCGTGCACTTAGATTTAGTACCATGCTAAAGATTCGCAAATGGTGAAAATTATTCCACAGTCGCCCACTACAGCATGCCTCATAATCATGTCCTGGTTTTGGCCTGTGATACCAGTGAAATTATGGAATTTTGAACCCTTAAGTGTTCTCCGCGTTAATGGGTGGGTAAATGACACATCTTCCGGACGCTTTATTTCGACCGGCATTTCACTTAGAAAGTCTTTTACGGAGCTATAACATACGGTGTCGCTGCCTTGAGATTCTAAGGAATTCCAGGGTGCATGACACTCTCAAATTCTTGTTGAACATCGACCTCTACATTTATCCTTAGCGAAAATATATGCATAGTAACACGCATACCTGACTGGTGACGAACCGCAGAGCTTCCTTAGTGCTAACATATTGTTATAGAGCGAAAAGTTCATGGATGTCGGTGAGGCTGTAGAGAACGATGAAGACGACGACTGTGTAGGACACTTTCGCGTGTGGCGCTTCAGCCATCTTGACCAGCCTTTATGTGTAAATATGTTATAAATATTTCCTTTCGCTTATCTGTCGCCTCCATCACAATTTGCTAGAGGTAGAGGGGGTGGGGAGGAGCTATTTATAACAATATTTTCTGAAGTGCAGAATTTTTTCTGGCGAAACCCAAATTGTTTAGAAACCAGAAGAAAAAGTTCCACAAACATGCAAAATTTGGAAATCGAACCCACGACCTCTCGGTCCGCGACGATAAATCGCCGAGCGTTTAACCCATTGCGCCACAAACGCATTTGCAGAGAGCTACACAGACGCGCCTTATATATCTAACACTCCTCCGTGTACCCGCGCTCTTGCTCGGGGCGGTGCCGCCGCCTACGAGCTGAAAAGAGAAGTACTGCATTATGACACTAACGCGCACCGACAGTGAACGCTTCGGTGGTCTCAGCACTACGACGCCTCGATGCCAGCATTCGAAGGGACGCTGGCATCAAGAAGCACTACCAACGCCACCTAGGTGGCGTTCTAGGTGGCGTTCACCGTACTCAGCACAGCGGAGCGTGGCCTCCGCAATTAGCTCTGAAAATGTTTCTGAAGTTGATCGCGGAGGCTGCAATTACGACGCGCTGTACGCGCTGATTTGACTCGGTGACGATTCAGTTACGTGCTTTGTCTTGCGAAAACCCAAATTGTTTTTAAATGTCCCTCAAGACGTTTCCCAAACACTTTTTTTCCAATGTGAGAGATCAAAGTAGTCGGTCTTCGCTTACGAAACATTTTTAAGCTGCATGAAAAGGAAAGGTATACCGCTTTGTACGAAAACACTGACCAGCGAACCAGGAAGATACGAAACATTCGTTCAATTTTGTAATGTTTCAGACTTTCAGACACCATGAAACCGACATCCTAGATTGGTTAATAAGAGAATTGTAATTGGTGGGCTATTTAGCTTTGCAATGTTTTTTATTCGCGCTAGCGCCATCCTTTTTAGGGCCTTTAAGCTGGGGATACCGTGCTGCAGCTCATAATAAACACGACTGGACGTACATAGCGAGTACCTGGCGATCAATGACTGCTAGGAAAACCGAGAAAGTACCAGCTACTCCACGCAATAGAGCCTTTGAGATTTTATTATTTTGCCAGTTGAACATACTCACAAACTCACGAAAGAACTGAAGATGCGGTGCAGTGCAGTGATGCCGATTTTAAAGTATCGCAGGGCCACATCGACACTGCTCATAATACTCTCCTACAGGCATTCAACACAGGACGCCTCAATTACAGGAAAACCAAAAGTACGCACTATACTTAATTGTGTCACGCTGTACACATTATATCTACAAGGACGCCATCTCTAGATATAGTAAACCCCGCGTAGCCGATCGCTCGAATAAGCACACCTTCTGGTATGCCTTACTAACGCTACTGTCAAAAATATAATCTTTCCAAACAACCAGTGAACATTAGTCCTGGGAGCGGAAAAAATGGGACAGCTGCACCCCCTCCCCCACCCCCCAACGGTTAGAAAAAAAATTATTGGCTGCCACTGGCACATCAGCTAAAAAACGGCTGACCCAAGAGGCCTGAGGTTATCGGGACGGCGGCCTTAGGTTCTTTTAAAATTATAAACACTTATTCATCATCCTTCTTATAAAATGAGGTAAAAAAATGTTTCGCAATGAAACAATACATCAGGACGAAAAGACCTGTACATATAATGTATCCTTATAGCTATTTCTAAATTATGATGTGCTTGGTGTGACCAAACACATCCACTCAACACCTAGGCCTCTTATGCAATATCACACATGTTCGACTATTGGTTTGGTTTTCTTCGCCTTACGCACAAGCGTAACTACTCAGCTAGTGCAGTCGTCGAATGTCTGTTCGAAGCCGCGAAGAAAGCGGAGGGGGAAAGCGCCTGGAGGTGAAGGGAAACGCGCGCCGTGGAAAGTTCGAAAGAGCGCGCTGATCGCGCGGCAAAGCAACGCCACACGGCGGAAAGTCTACGTGACGTTGAGCGATGGGGCAAGGAGAAGCGAGGCGAAGCGTTGCGGATGAGGAAGGTATAGGGGGTGGGGAGCTGGGTTGACCTCGTCTGGCACTGATGGCAGTTGCCACAGAAATTGTTGGCGTTACGGACGTACGGGGTTCGTCTATTGGTAACATCGTCTTCGTGCGCCGTATCCTATGTGTATACCCAGTGAAAGCGTCCAACGGTGAGGCAGCGATGGCGGCTCAATCTCGCGTGCGCAAGGGAGGAAAGCGGGGGAAAGCGCGCCGTCTTACAACTGGGGAAGGGGGTGGCTGCTGCGGAAGCGCGCCGTCTTCACAAGGGGGGGGGGGTTCTACACCGGCTGCTGCTGCGTATGGCGCGGCCGCGCGAGCCCTGTATAGAATACGATCTGCGATGCGCACACTGTAGGCGTCTAGGCGAATGAGGGCCGACAGCTTCGTGTGCGCTGTAGCACCCATGCGCTTGCGCATCACCCGTGTTCACGAAGTGAACCGTCACTGTTTTCTTTAGCTTATTTTTTTTTCAATTTCTTCAAGCCCAATATTGGAACATTTTGTACGTGCTGCTTCCTATGTTCGTTGGCCATATGCCGTTTCTGTCGAATTATTCAGAACGAACTTGTGGCATTTTGTGCCACTGTGGCCCAGCCGTATAGAAAGCGTGAATGTACCTAACATGCCTTCTCCGTCTATATATGCATACACTGTTCAACGTCATGCCTCACCCAACAAGCCTCATGCTGCACATTCTTCGCCTTGACATTGCTGCCTCGTCGTGTCACACTATGCAGCCGCCTGAGTTGGTTTTTGCATTTCGACAAAATTGATGAATGGTGTCGTGCATAACATACACACTGCATTATAGTAAATTTGTGACCTGTGCGGTGTATATAGATAAACATGACATGAATTTCAAACCAGATATGTCGAAAATGGCCATATGCATACGATGGCCAGTGGTGTTAAAGGAAGACAAAGAACCAAGGGATACCCCACGAGCAAGTAGTGCGTCGCACATCAGTCAAGAAATTCAAGTGGAATTATCGGGGTGCGAATATATTTCCGCATATTTATAAATAAGGCTCGTAGCACAAGCGTAATAGCAGCCAAGATGGCGAGGATCCGCTTCTAGTTGAACTTCATCTGAACCAGCCTATTATAACAATAGGCTGTCTCGCATCAATATAGTGGCTCCTTATTTGCGTGTTGGTGAGATAAACGTTCTTGCTTTTTTTTCTTCTATTAGATTATGGTAGCACTGCATATCCCTGGCTGTTCTGGCGTATGACCCAGTTGCGATGCTCACGTTCTTTGGTTGATGCCGTAATATTTTGTATAACATTATTATTATTTTTGAACAATATTTATTTCTGAATATTATACACAATTTAGGTCTACTGTATCTACAGATTACTTGTTTAATTCTTAATAGGAAAATTGATTTTATAAAGTGACGGAAAATATTGAAAATGACCTTGCATTACGTTGCGTTACGTTGCTGAGAGCTTACTATATAATTATTCGCATTAACATAACAACCGGGTGAGTACAGAACGGCGTTTGAATAGAGGCTAGTGAGATTAGAGAAGACCTGACGCCAGTGCACTGAGGGAAGATGTGATGCTGTCTAGGTACAGTGCCGAGTTTCAGGACTTCTTCCGCCGCGAAGTCAGTCGCACTGCTGATGACTTGCGTTATCCTATGACTCCTCCATCTTCCGGCTAGTAAGCTCCGTTGCTCCAAACAAAACGGGCTTAAACGCAGGCACATTCCTATCTGCCACTCCTGCAACAGCTTAGCCGAGCTGCGCGCAAACTTTGTGCTACCGGCACGTGCTTTATTGCTCCTACTTTGCAAGGACAACCTTCGGTTGTCCTTGCACAGTAGGAGCAGGTTCCATCGGTCACATCGGCAGCTTTCATCGGCAGGTTTCATCGATCACACGATGGAACCTGCCAAACAACGCCTTAGAAATGAAGCCAGTGCACCATTCAGCGAGGCTGAAGCCGCTAGATTTGGTTTCCTTGCTTACAAAACGTCTACACAAGCGAAGCGAGACTATTCACTCCTCTTTTATACACCTGTCACACGGGCACTCGAAAGTCTTTTGAGCAAAAATACTTCTCCCGAAAAAGAGTTCCGCCCGGAGACACACGACAGGGGGTGACCTCTTTTTCTGAAGCGGTCTTTTCTGGAAGCGGAGTTCGTCGATCTCCTTAACGCCGAAAAAGTGTATAGCCTCGAAACCTATGGGCACCAGCAATTACTATGTATTGAATGTAAATGCATATTTTTCTGTCGCCTTGGCTTATCAGAAAAATAATTTTATGTCTCGCAGAAGGTGTGGTAAACCCAGTAACGCTATAAAAAGAAGCCCTATGTTGCCAGACAAGCATGTGCACTTCGCTAGTTTTGCAAACGCTCTTCAAAATACTAGGATAAATCTTTACATTGACGTTTCTTAATCTGGCGTTGTTAAACTTATTTGAAAAAAATTCGCAGCATATCCACGGGGTGAATGATGATGAGTGGGCGAAGCTCTTGAGGTTCATGACACTTCCGTGAAAATTCGCCCATTACATCATCATGAAAGACGTGAGAACCAGTGTGTGAGGTTATATAAGAACTTTTATTCATTTTCTTAGATGAGGTTTGGCTTCCGTTGTCCCTTCCAAATGACGGCTTGGGTCAGTCATTTTTTGCATCCTGTGAAAACAACCCACTCATCATCATTCACCCCGTGGATATGCTGTGAATTTTTTTTTTCATCTTTACGTGTGTAAACGTGTATCCACTGCAACGTGTTCGTGCGGCCACGACTTGGAGGGTCCACGACTTGTCCCTTCGGGCAGAGCTCGCTTGAGGCGCTTGGCAGCAACTTCCCGCGCTCGCGCAGCCTCAGGATCCGCCCGCCTGTACGCGCGTTTCCTCGCCGCTTCTCGGGCTCTCACAGTTTCTGGATCCGCTTCTCGGCGTCGCCGTGCACCTTCTGCTTCGCGGGCTCGAACGTCGAGATCCGTTTCTCGGCGCCTCCGTGCAGCTTCGGCTTCGCGGGCTCTCACCTCCGGGTTCTGTCTGCGAGCGCGCGCTGCAGCCGCTTACCGTGCCCTCCGCTCCGCCGCCTTGTCTTCCATATGGCGCAGCGACTCCGAGCGAAAGAGGGAGCGCGCCAAGAGCGAGCGCATTTTAAATGGAGCGAGCGCCGCAGCGCCATCTCGTATTTTAATGCCTCAACTATGCTGCGCTAGCGCCATCTAGTGATATCCCGTCACACTAGCCTTTACCATGTATCTCTATTGATCGAGCGCCACCAACGCCATCTAGTTATCACTTCACGAACTAGACCAGGTAGCTACGACGGAGGAGAGACTGACACACGGCGTAAGGAGCTTCGCCCCTAAAACGTGTAATGCAATAAGTTCTCACTTTATATTTTGAGATACATCAGTGTATTTTGGCCGATTTTGTTTCGAACGCTAGCGCCACGCTTTCGTTAGTGTGTCCAGAAGAAAACACTAAATTGAGATCGTCGGTTCCGCGTGTCGATCTGCTGCGCAACACCTTTGTCTTTGGCGTGTCTGCGGCGCAAAGTCTTTCAACTTGGTAAAAGACCACTTGCGCAAAAGAGTTTTTGCGTGCTCGTGTGACAGAGGTATTAGGTGTGAAGCCCCTTGTGTCGGCATCTCCTGTCGTCATCGTCGTAGTCACGGTAAGCAAGCGGCTCGTGCTCGCGCTCGGCACGCGCTCGTGCCACTGCTCCCGCGTAACAATATCTTCGCTTCACGTAGATACAGTATGATAGCCCATGTGAATAGGTAGCGAATAATTGTATTTGAGATGTAGATTCTTGCTCATTTATTTACCATCTGTGTTTGCACAAAATCAGCCAAAACATTACTTCTTCATGTACATCTGTACTTCCGTGCTGTGGAAATAGCGTTCATTATGCTCAAATAAAAATAATGCAATATCTTTTAATACTAAAGAGTTATTCTTGTCATGTACTTTATTCGAAGACGTAAAAGTGATTTACGGTAAATACGTAACACTGTATCTATGCAATTTCGTTTAGTATGCAAAAGTTTTCCCCGCGTACCACAGATATCACGCCGTCATGGAACAACATTATAGGCAGATGACGTAGACAATGTAAACGTTGAGGATAATCACTGTTTCAAAAAATGTTAATATACACAAATGAGTTATCATCTTTAACATGCATGGTTCTATATCCGCGTGGTTCTCTATTGAGTTAAGACGGCGGTGCTGGTCCGCCACTATGCATATTCTTGCGCTAGCACTGAACCTAGGCCTCGGATATTCAGCCAACCCGACCCAAGACCATAGTATCGGATCTCAAACGTCATGTCAAGCGCCGACGCGACGCATTACATCATCACAAAATCAATGAACTGCCGATTAAACATTGGCAAGTTATCCGAACGCATCAAGGCTGCATAATTCCAGGTTTCCGGTATAAAATTCCTTATTTTTCATTTTTAGTAATAAAATGCTTCTCTCAACGTAACCCTAACGGAAATAATTCAGTAGTCGGTACACAACCCAGTTACAAAGTATTTAAATTCCTCGATCATGCTATTGCTTCATACCCTGTCGGTTTTATTCATTTTTTAAGTCAAATGTGGCTACCTATTTCTTCGCACTAAACGTTGAGCCATTCCGTTTGATTTATGGTCCTTGTACATTGCATGTAACCTCACAGTTTGATTTGTCTTTACATGTAGTGCGACGCACATCAACCATTACCGCAATTAAAAATTTGGACTGGCATAGAGCTAGAGCCGGCTGTTACAGTAAAGCACGGTCGACATGCCGGTAGCAATGCCTGGAGCGTGACGTGGCCGCCTAGAGCGTGACGTGAGGAATATCGGAGCCTGCGTCATAGACTTCTTGCGCACAAGCGCGATAGCCTCGTAAACAAGAAGTCACTCTAGGGTATACTGCTAACATGCCGGCGCATGCTGTTTTCTTAGGATGGCTTAAATATCAAGTATGCAGCCGGTGTTCTCTTTCAAACTCCGCAGCTTGGTATTTTGGTCTTCAATTGAGTAGTGGGATGGCCATCTATGGGTAGTCGGTGGCGGGCTCCGTGTTGTATGCCAGGTATACGATCGGCGCTAGTTTCGGATGTTATTTCACGCTCGCGCGGTCTGTTTATTAGGAAGTGACGTCTTCTGCGTGGGAAACGGTTCGGTGAGACGTACTAAAGTTCGCATGTCCGGAGTTTCAGCTAGCTTTTAGGTGGTCGGGGCACCCAGCGCGATGTGTGCGCGCGTGTTTGAGCCTACAATTTCCGTTTTCGCCACCGCCAGTGGTTCCTTTCAGGCAACCATGTTATTGGTGGTTCTGAAATATGTGTTGTCAATTCTAATAAGCACTTAGGTGTCAAATTGTCCAGTTACCTCGGTTGGTCTTCAAGCATTTGCAGCATTAGCGACGACGGCAATCATGTTCTATGCTACCTGCGCTATATATAGTTTACGTCTTGTTCCCCCTTCCGTAAAACTACTAGCATATATAGCACTTGTCCGACCCAAACTGAAAGACTCATGCTCAGTGTTGGATCGATACCAATCTAACCATGCAATAGCACTGGAATCTTTTCAGAATCGCGCAGCAACATTCATTCACTCCGAGTACTCTTACCACACCAGCGCCAGAAACTTAAGTCATCTCTTAACGTTGCAGCCCAAGAACACTGCATGCCGCAAAACAGCAAGGCTATGTCTCTCTTACAAGTTTTGTCACTTTCTGCTTCACCAGACCGACATCAAGCAGGCGGATCGCACTTAAGCAAGTCATAGCCATTCGAAGGCTATTTATTCCCCTCCATCTCGCACCACCACTCATCTTATTTATTTATCCATCTGCAAGCGGTGCAGAACTCCAGTCATTCATCTTTTGAGGCATTCATCAATCGAATGCATAACCTACTAGATCTTGCCAACCCTCATGTAAAACCGCAAATAGGGTATTTGAGGTATCACAAATAACGAAATAAATACTTGCACACATTTCATTGCATTTCCATAGTATTCTACCAGGTGGCACGCCTTGTAGCAGTTCGATGAATACAGAAGATGTTATCGAGATGAACACAAAAATGCTAGGATAAAAAACATGTATAGCATACCTGAATAAATCAAGCACGCTAGGCGACTATTTGTCACCGCCCCGTTTCGAGTGGGATGCTAATCATCATCATCAGCAGCAGCAGCGTATGTGACATGTGCGCCGCGTAGTGTAGATCCCTGTTGTTCCTCTTCGGTACACGTTATGGTGCCTCGTCACCGGGTACGAACCGCTGCTGAAGAAGATAATCGTAGATCTACGTGCGCAGCTTCAACGAGGCAACGTCGGGTTCAGCAGACCGTTGTGCAGAGAGCAGCACAGGCCGCATCCCACCATCGATGCCGGGTGGACAGTTCAGTTCGTTCTCGTGAAAACGACACAAAGATACCTCGCCGCGAAGACCCTCTAGTGCGTGCTGCAGAAAACAAAGCTTCTTTGGAGCCACTCGTCCAGCTAACGCTGTGCCTGTGCTGCGTGTGCGACGCAGGCCTATGACTTTTTCCGTCTCTATAAATAGCTCTCAACGTAACCGTATCGTGAATAATTCATTAGTCGTCACACAATACACTTAAAGTATACTTGAAATTCCTGTCGAATGCCATTGCTTCATTGTGTGTCTTTATTTTTTTATTATATATTGCTACTAAAGGGTGAATATTTGGTTTTGATTTATTGTCCTCTTACATTGCATGTGACCTCACAGTTTGAGTTGCCTGCACATGTGGTGTGACGCGCATCAATCTTTATCGCGATCCACAATTTGGCTATTGCGCAGAGGTAGAGCTGGCTCTTACATCAAAGCAAGATCCGCATGCATTTAGTAACGCCAAAAGCGCTACGTGGCCGTCTGAAGAGTCACATCAGGAACCTCGAAGCCTGCGTCATCGGCTTAAGGACTACTTGCGCACAAGCTCGATAGCGCTCGTAAGCAAGAAGCTGAAAGTCATTTCTTAACATGCCGGTTCACGCCGTTTCTTTACGATGGTTTAAATGTCAAGCGTTCTGCAGGTATTTGCTACCAAGTTCCGCAGCTTGCTATTTTGATCTTCAGTTGTGTAGTGGGATGGAACTCATAGGTGCCTAATTTGCTAAGCGCTGGTCTGCGCCGATGACGGCATACGACAAATGAATTTCTTTTATTTATAGTCTATTCCGAGGAGGGGAAAAAGTTCGCGTACACCTTCAGCAGATACACGTTTGTTTTATATTATTTTAACACATCAATGGTGTTTATTATTACTTTATGTAGCATGAAATACTCACAGAACATATGTATCGTGTAGTGGCACGGTCTAGGTTGCAATATCTCGCGTAACGAACGTTAGCTGATTTAGGCGGCGTCATTAGACAGTTTTAGTTTAACGTTAGCGTAATAGCGGGGTTGAGGGAAATAGTGTTACCGCTCGGCAAACGAACTTTGCAGAAAGAGAGCTTTAGTATAGCGTGATAGCGTAGTTTACGTGCGGGATGCTATTCCATTAGGCTTTGAATTTCGCATACATAGGGCACCTAATTATATGTGTGTGTGCGTCCGGAAAGTGCAAGAGGCAGCGCAATGGAGGTCAGGAGCGCCTTGTATTTTTACTTCCCATGTCCGCGATCTGCAGCGAAACAGACAAGCAGTACAAGCTGTACACCGTAGCCTCCGAAATCTTCCCATCTGAGAGACCATATGCTGTCGTCGCGCCTACCTCCCGACTTTAGCGACAGGTGGCGCTCACATCTCGGAGAAAATTTCCCTCATTACGCTTAGGCGCGTTCGAAACGAGAAGCGATCTCGAAAATTCCTCAAGGTTAGCCATAACACTCTCCCGTCGAAGTGGCATGAGACTAAGCGAAAGCCGTTTACGCACTCGTTTGCTACGAACGAAGTGAATTCTACCAAATGTACGCCAAATGCAGTTCGAAGCGGGCGACCAGAACCGCCGCCATGTTTTACGTAAACTACGTAAACCGCGCAAAGGCGTTAACGTTAAATCTGAGAAATAGCGTGCGTACGGTAAACGGTAATCGGTTTGCGTCTGCGCATGCGCATTTCGATCCCGCTATTCCTGTAAGCCCGCTATTACGGTAAGCACGCTAAACTAAATCTGTCTATTGCTCTTATCTTGCATGTATACAAAAACTTGGGTTTGGTAGTGTTCTTTGAATACCCTGCGTTCTAGTCTCTTCAACTACAAGGTAAACGTGTTCTGCAAAAATATTTGTAAGCTGTATTTATTCTGTAGCGATGGAGGGCAAAGTGTAAAAGTCAAATCTGACTTCTTTTAGGGTGCCTACACTCCAATAAAATGTGCAATATCGGAAGGTTTTCTTCACAGTCTACAACTAAAATTCTCACATCGCTAGCTGTAACAAAATATTTTTACTCGAATTTGTGCCAGGCTTATGAAAAGCATGGCAGCACCCTAAAATCGCGATTTGTGTGCTGTAAGGAAGAAGAGGTGCGTCGTGTAGAGCTCCGCAGCGGGATCGCCAGCTCTACTGAAGTGGGGCTCGGGCTCGACGCTGTTCCTGGTGCGCCTGGCTAAGCCTACGCTGTTGTGTCTTCCTGTCGGCGTCCTTCGTGTCGTCCACAGCCGTGCTAGACTTCCTTGTCATAGCGCGTACATGGGCTGCCCAACAATATTACCACTTTAATCGAAGCTTGTTCTTGTAATACACCGGTGGGTTTGGTGGGTGAGGAATTCGGACGTGCAAATTGACGTTGGTTCATCGACATCGTTCCTTCTTCGTCATTTCATGGCGACGACGCTGTATAGTCATTATTGGCGAATATGCCGCTGTTGGCATCTGATTTTCATCATTACGTTATCATCAAGTCGTGATCATGGATTCGTTGACATACCGCCGTCCTGATGTCCTCATGCTCATTCCAGGATCACCATTTCCATTTCGTCATCCAATTCTCATCATACCGGCGTTTTCGTACAGTCGTCGACCATCAGCCTATTGTCGCCATGTCATGCTGTCGTGGTACCAACTTCATTATTTCAGAATCGCCATCCCATTCCCGTCATGCCATCATCGACATACAGCCTTCGCCATTCCAGTGACGTCGTTCCTTCTTCGCAATATCATCGTCCTCACTGTGTCGTCGTTATGAAGTCATTCACATTCCCAACCCTGGTAAGCTAGTGCCATACTAAAAAAAGTGTGCCGGTCCCGGCGATATTATATGTTTCATATAGCTGTACCAACAGAAATAAAAAATGACCTCCCCTAACTCTCAATAAATGTGTATTTAGCAATACAGTGGGTCGCTGCTATGCATGAATACTAATAACATTTACGTTAAGAGTCAGGACGTGTTCTTTTGTGCAGTTTCTTGTTGACTTTGATTAATGTGTTCGTTGTCACTACTGATTGCACCAATAGATATGTCGTCGCGTATATGATATGTTTCATAACGCCGGTGTCAGAATAGAACCCTGAAGTAAACCTCGCGGCAGCTCAGGAGAAATGGGTAGCGATGCTGTGCTCCAGGTCGCGGCTTCTTTCGCGGCTGCTACGGCAGCCTTTTGATGGGGCAAACTGCACAAATTCTCGTGCACTTAGATTTAGGTGCACGCTAAAGATGCCCAGATGGTGAAAATTATTCCGAAGTCCCACACTAGCGCGTGCCTCATAATCAGATCCTGGTACTGGCCTGTAAAACCTGTGAAATTATGGAATTTTGAACCCTTAGTGTTCTCCCTAAGACCTTTCACTTACGGTGTTCTATGGAGGTATAGGTCCCGGATTCGCTGCATTTGAAATTCTCCAAAATTATGCGCGGCGTGTTACTCTCAAAACCGTGATGGACGCTGACACCTACATTTATCCTTAGCGAAAATTTATGCATAGTAAAACGGATACCTGACTACTAACGAACCGCAGAGCTTTCTTAGTGCTAGCACATTGCTATCGAGTGATTCGTACATGGATGTCGGCAAGGTCGTAGAGAACGAGGAAGACAACGATTGCGTAGGACGTGTTCGCGTGTGGCGCTTCAGCCATGTTGACCAGCGTTTCCATGTAAATATGTTATAAATATACCTTTCGCTTATCTGTCGCCTCCATCACAATTTGCTAGAGGTAGGGGGCGGGGGGGTGGGGGGGTGCTGGAAAGGGGAGCAGTGGCTATTCCTATAACAATAATTTGTGAAGTGCAGAATTTTTTTATGGCGCAAGCCAAATAGTTTTCACATGTCCCTCATGGCGTTTCAAACACATTTTTTTTCCGATGTTAGCAATCGAGCTAGTAGGTCTTGTATTACGACACATTTTTACACTGAAAATGAAAGGTATACCACTCTGTACGAAAACGGTGACCAGCGAACCAGGAAGATACGAAATATTCTTTGACTTGTGTAATGTTGGAGAGTTTCAGACAGCTTACTAACATCAACGTTGAGAGTCACGCACACGCACAATACTAGAGCCACGCTGTACGAATTATATTTATAAGGACGCCATCTCTAGATGTAGTAAAACCCCGCGGAGCCGATCGCTCGAATAAGCACACCTTCTGGTACGGCTTACTAAGGCTACTGTCAAAGATATAATCTTTTAAAGAACCAGTGAACATGAGTCCTGGAAGCGGAAAAATAGGACAACTGCATCCCCCCCCCCCCCCCCCAACTGTTAGAAAAAAAAAAGTAGCCTGCCTCTGGTACAGCACGTAAAAAACAACTGACCCAAGAGGCCTGAGCTAATCTGGACTGTGGCCTTAGGTTCTTTGCAAATTATAAACACTTATACATCATCCTTCTTATAGAATGAGGTAAAAAAATTTTCGCACTAAAACAATACATCAGGACGAAAAGACCTGTACATATAAATCATCCTCATAGCTATTTCGAAAATATGTGTACCTCACACCAAGAACATTCACGCAATATCACACACGTTCGACTATTGGCTTACTTTTCTTCGCCTTACGCACAAGCGTAACTACTTATCGAGTGCAGTCGCCGAATGTGTGTTCGAAGCCGCGAAAAAGCGGAGGGGGAAGGCGCCTGGAGGTGTTCGAAAAGCGTGCTGAGCGCGCGGCAAAGCAACGCCACATGGCGGAAAGTCTACGTGACGTTGAGCGATGGGGCAAGGAGAAGCGAGGCGAAGCGTTACCGATGAGGAAGTTATAGGTGGCGGCGAGCTGGGTTGACTTCGTCTGGCACTGATGGCAGTTGCCACAGAAATTGTTGGCGTTACGGACGTACGGGGTTCGTCTATTGGTAACATCGTCTTCGTGCGCCGTACCCTTTGTGCATACCCACGTGAAAGCGTCCGACGGTGAGGCAGCGATGGCGGCTCAATCTCGCGTGCGCATTGGCGGCAAGCGGGGGAAAGCGCGCCATCTGCCCACTGGGGAATGGCGTGGCTTCTGCAGAAGCGCGCCGTCTTCACAAGGGGGGTTCTACTCCAGCGGCTGCTGCGTATGGCACGGCCGCGCGAGCCCTGTATAGAATACGATCTGCGATGCGGACAGTGTAGGCGTCTAGGCGCATCAGGGCCGAAAGCTTCGTGTGTACGATAGCACCCATGCGCTTGTGCATCACCGATGTTCACGAAGTGAACCGTCACAGTATTTATTTTTGATTTGGTCAAGCCCAATATTGAACCATTGTGTATGTGCTGCTTCCTATATTCGTTGGGCATTCGCCGTTTTCATTCCAAGTGTCCAGAATGAATTTGTGGCATTATGTGTGGCCCAGCTGTATAGAAAGCGTGTTTGTAGCACAATGTCTTCTACTTCTCTATTCATACACTGTTCAACCCCATTCCTCACCGGACAAGCCTCATAATGCGCATTCTTCCTCGTGACATTGCTGCCTCGTCATGTTACAATATGCAGCCGCCTGAGTTGGTTTTTGCATTTTGACCAATTGATGAATGGTGTCGTGCATAACACACGCACTGCATTATAGTAAATGTGTGGCCTGTGCGGTGTATATAGATAAACACGACATGAATTTCAAAACCAGATATTTGAAAATGGCCATGTACAAAATGCGCATGCGTGGTGCGTACGATGGCCAGTGGTGTTAAAGGAAGACGAACAACCAAGGCATACCCCACGAGCAAGCAGTGCGTCGCAGATCGGTCAAGAAATTTAGGTTGAATTATCAGGGTGCGAAGCATTATATTCTTGGAGGAAAAACATATATTGCAGGATACTTACAAATAGCGCTAGTATCGCAGGTGTAATAGCAGCCAAGATGGCGAGGAGCCGCCTGTAGTTCTTCTTTCTGCCTTTCTGTAAATAAATTTTTCTCTCTATAAACTTTCTTGCTTTTTCCATTAGATTAGGGAAAGCGGTGCATATCCCTGGCAGTTCTGCAGGCGTATGACGCTGAAGCAAGGCTCATCTTCTTTGGTTGTCTTATTATTATTATTCATATTATTATTATTATTATTATTATTATTATTATTATTATTATTATTATTATTATTATTATTATTATTGAACAATATTTGTTGTTCAATGCTCGAGAGAATTTTAGGTTTAAGGTATCTCCAGATTGCATGCGTAATTCTTAACCGGAAAATTGATTTAATAAGGTGAACCGAAAAATTTAGAGCGTCCTATATAATTCTTCGCATTTAACACCGACCGGATGAGTATAGAACGACGATAGGATGAGAGGATAGTGAGGATGGAGAAGACATACGCCACTCTATTGAGTGAAGATGTGATGCAGCCTAGGTACAATCACGAGGTTCAGGACTGCTTCCGCCACCAAGGCCATCGTACTGCAGATGACTCGTGTAATCCTGCCGCACCTGCATATTCCGGCTAGTAAGCTACGGTGCTCCAGGCAACACGGGCCTAAATGCAGGCTCTTTATCATTCGCCACTACTAAAACACCTTCGCGCCGCAGGCAACTGCTGCGTGGCTCCTACTCAGCCAGAACAACCTTCGGGGGTGGCGTTAACCGCGTTCTACTGATCACACTAGGCAACGTGCCTAGCAACGCCGTAGAAATGCAGCGAATGCACCGTGAGCAAGGCTCAAGCCACTGGATTCGGTTTCCTTGCTTACAGAACGTCTACAGCAGACGAGACTCTTCACCTCTTTTATTGCGACAATATATAACCGATAGCCCCCCTGGATCCTAGGAATCCTGCTCGTGACCTCGGGGCAGCCAAGTGTGTTCCACCATTTCAAAGGTCGCGATACTGAAAGCGAAACCTCTTTCGTTATGTATGCATCGTGGTTCCAGTGGTCCATTCAAAGATCTAGTATTGACAATTTCAAGTATGGCTTATTTCTGACTTACCGTTATGGTTTAGATTGTTTCTTTTTTGATATTTATTACTCATGCAGCTGTGCAGAATTTGTTACCTTCACTTTGTGTGCAATATATGGTTTTTTTTACCTCTTTTTGGCAGAAACGGCATCCTGTCTTATATGCTGAGGTGCCGTTTTAGTAGCAAATAAAATTTTGAACGAACTTTATCGCACACATAAAAATTCACCCTACTACGAGTCGTATTTCTTACATACAATCTCATCAAACACTTCTATAAAGCTTCGCTTCACGTAGGTGCACTATGATAGCTCATGTTAACAGCAATCGAATAGTTGTATTGGATGTGTAGATTCTTGCACATATATTTACATTTTTTGTTTGCACAAACTAGGCAAGCACATTGCTTCTTCCGTTACCTCTGTATTTCCGTGCTGTGAGACAAGGTGTCATGATACAAAGGTCAATAAAGAATGCAATATATATATATATATATATATATATATATATATAGCGTTGTTCTCACCATATATTTTATTGAAAGACGTGAAACTTAGTTACGCGAAATACATAAGACTTTATCTTTGAAATTTTATTTGGTTTGCCAGTTTTTCTACGTGTACCAACCATAATACACCGTGATGTAGCAGGCTTAAAGACCGACGACAAGATTATGGCAGCAGTGAGGATAGTCCGCTCACCAAGCTGTGGACGTGGCACGTTGACGGCGAACCCTCGTAGTTCCGTCTCGCGGTATGGGCATCGGCGGTAGACCTGGCCGGCTTCCCCGCAGTGATAGCAAAGCGGGCGGTGGTAGGGGGCGCGCCAAAGGTACGTCTTCCTCTGATAGCTGCGCTGGGCGACGGGCGGCCGTGCTGGCGGCGGCGGCGGTGGATGACGGAACTGCGGCGCGTGCACGGAGGGGGACCTTGACGGTGCACGACGGTGGCGTAGGTCATCGCTTCCTGCTGTGATTGAGGCGATGCAGGAACTTCTGGCACTTCCAGTGACCGCTGAATCTCATCTTTAACTATGTGAGCGATCGAGGCCACCTGAGGCTGCGACCTTGAGTATAACTTCTGAAGCTCTTCCCGTACGACCGCTCTGATCGTCTCTCGCAGGTCGTCGGCGCCTAGCTCTTGAGCTTCGGCGCAGTTTGTCAGCGCACGGCAGTTGTATTGCTTGGCGCGCATTTCAAGCGTCTTCTCAATCGTTGTGGCCTCCAAAATAAATTCTGCGACAGTCTTGGGCGGGTTGCGTATCAATGCGGCAAATAGTTGCTCTTTGACACCCCGCATCAAGAACCGAACTTTCTTTTCTTCAGACATGTCGGGGTCGGCGTGGCGGAAGAGGCGAGTCATCTCCACTGTGAAGATCGCGATGTTCTCGTTCTGCAATTGCACTCTAGTTTCTAAGAGAACTTCGGCCCTGTCCTTTCGTACGACACTTGTAAAGGTCCGCACGAAGTTTTCGCGAAATAGGTCGCACGTCACCAGGGTGGTCTCTCTGTTCTGAAACCACGTCCGAGCAGCGTCATCAAACGAAAAATAGACATGGCGCAGCTTGTCGTCGTCGCTCCATTTGTTGATTGTCGCGGTCCTCTCGTATGTCTCCAGCCAGGTTTCAGGGTCTTCAACCGATGATCCACGGAAGGTCGTTGGCTCCCGAGTTTGTTCCAGCAGGATGGGGGACGCTGTGGCTGACATTGGGGTCGTTGACTTGGCCTTGATCGCTGTGTTCTTCTCGGGAAGGAGTCGGTACCCCGGCAGAAGTCCTTGCTGCCTACGGCTAGCTCGCTGGTCCTTGGCCACGTTGGTGTTATCCTCTGGTTTCGGGCTTGGATCGCGGCTATGCGGGGGC
The DNA here is from genome assembly GCF_013339745.2 of Dermacentor silvarum. NCBI lineage: Eukaryota > Metazoa > Arthropoda > Arachnida > Ixodida > Ixodidae > Dermacentor > Dermacentor silvarum. The sequence goes on from NC_051160.1 coordinate 75,153,906, forward strand.
GTTCGGTGCATGAACGCACTAGCACCTCCACCAGATGTCACGTAGTAGTGACGGTGAAGAAAACAGTCGCAAAGCTATGAATGATGAAACGAACTTTTTATTGGGCGAACTTGTGCCCACAAAAGCAAGTTGTACTCGAAGCACCACGACAGCGGTGAACACAGTCGGCGATCGTCGAAATCAGGGGTGCTATGCAGGATGCACCGAGTTTGGCGAAACTAGGGATCTTCACGAGCGCTGGCGACGCCGCAAGATGAAAGAACTGATGGTCACAAGACAAAGTTTGTCCGTTGGCACGCCTCCAGTTTCATTGGTTTATCTAGGTTGCCTCTGGGTGGCTATCATCCCTTGGGCGTTGCCATATGGGCGGTCGACAAACTGGAGCTCACGTGATGATATGGTCTGTGCATGGTCGTGCCTTCTTTCACTTGTTTGTCGTTCCACCGAGTGCATTACAGGCACAAGCAAGTTTTGAAATAAATGCATTCAGTACAATATTATTAGTCACATTAACGTGGGTTATAAGCATTTTAAAGATTAGAAGGTGTACACTCAATGTGTATTAGACTAATTCATAGTTTAATACGTTTCGTGTTATACCACGAGGGGACGCTCACCCTCTTTTTCCCCCTCTGGATTGGATTGGCGCGACTTGCTACGTGCTTGCGCTAGCATTTCCGAGCACAGACTGATGTGCGCCTGGTTTTCACACTAGGCTTTAAACAGATCGCTCGTTGCTCGCACCAAAGTAAGGCTGCGAGACAAAGTGAGCGTCGGCTAGCGCAGAAGTGGTTTGCCGCGTGCTTACCGTGTAAGCACTCAGGAATGCCGAAAGCACTCATACAAGGGTCAGCAGAAAAGCACGCTTTATTTTCTTTTACTTTATGATGCACCTTCATAGTCGATAGCACCGAGCAATGGCTTCTAACAACCGCAGGAAAGAAATAATTTTTATACTGGGTAGCCCGAGCGATCCGTGGCTTCTAACAAACGCAAGAAAAGGTCTTTGCAGCGCGCATGGCCGTTGAGTGTCACCACATCCGTCTCAGGTGGGACTCCAGCATCGGTGCAGTGGCCCTGTACCCACCGCTAACGAGGTGGCGCTTCAATTTTTTTTTACAATAACTTTCTATTCTTTGTGTGTGAACGCCCGTGATGGGGTCCACAACGTTCACGCTGTGGTTGAATGTCTCCTAATACAGATTGATGCATAGCCCCATTAGCATCCACTAAATTTGGGATACAGTTGTATGCGGCCAATTCGTCAATATTAATGGTCCCCGGCTGAACATTGGCGGCAATAATGGCGCCTAGTGTCGCCGTCTTTCGTCGGTCGACCTTGAAAAGTCGCAGCACCCCTTTGGTCTCGAAGAACATGCCGAAGACCCATGAGCCATCATCTTTAACACCGCCGTAATTTTGGCGGCTCGGCGGAACGTTGTCGCCCGTCATTAGGCGGCCTCGATTGCACTTTTGCTCGCCGTGAAGAAAGCACTCGTCAGTGTGCGCTATCTTCCCGGGGCCACTGAGTGGAGGTGGCGCCAGCAGCTCGTCCCTCGCGACCTCACGGGTGTAGTTCCTACATTCGGCGATGGCGTGTTCCGATAGAGGAAACAAGTCGCCGGTCATCTCTTTCAACAGCCATATGTCTATGCTTTTGCTCACGTAGTACGTGAGCCAAATAATTTTCCGCCTGGAGAGGTGGTCGTTCGGACGGCAGAGGCGGTCCGTGTTGGCGAAGTAACTTCCTTCACCTCTCTGCCCGTGCCGTGCAGCGGTATACCGTGTAACTGCGAAAACTGCTTTCGGCCCCTGTTTCACCGGAAGGCAGCCCGGCATCGATTCTGAGTCTTCCTATATAATGTCTTAGAAGCGTGAATTGCTGGGCTAGTTGGTTCATGTTCTAAAGCGAAAAAAAGAACAGCGAAAAACCAAGACGCAGGACCGAGTAGGAGGCAAACACAACATGTATCCGCTTGTAAGCTTTCACCTCACTGTCGCCACTCGCGGCAAAAAAGTGCAAAATTTAAAAATTCGCTCGATCTCCGTTTGTCATCACAAATTTACAGCATTATAAAACGAAAAACTTATACTTTAAGAAATAAAACGTTCGTTATTTTATTTGTTGTATTTTAAAGTATTCGATTAAGGGAAAGTGTAGTTGCAAGAATGCACCGCATGTGCCCCTTTCGCATTCGAAGGAGGATAGACAGATAATGCTCGAAAGAGGAGGCACGCCTTTGACAAGCCCGAGAAAGGCGTGGCAAACGGCTCACGGCAAGTTTGCAGATAGACAGCGGGACAGTGACGGTATTGCTTAATGGCGATAATACGTTGATAACAATACGCGGCGCTGGTGCATTTTATTGCGCAGTCTTCTGTGCTTGAAGCGCGGAAGCACTGTGCCACGCAGGGTGCGCTCATGTTGTCCTACGCGGCTTTATCTCGACATTTCTTTTTGCCTGCTGTTTTTGCACGTTCCTTGCTATCTCTGTTCACTGACTGCCATCGAGCAAACTCGGGTAAAACTCGTGCGAACGAGAAACTCGGCGCATCCTGCATAGCACCCCTGATCAGCGGCAAAACGCGTCGGCTTTCATACATGAGTCATCGAAGGTTTCAGAGTAATCCCTGGTGCCCGCGTGTCTTCCAGAAAGTACTAGACAATTCGCGTCGCTTAAACAATCAGATTAAATAAGCGTCGGTCACAACAGACAACGGATAGAAGCTTCCGATATATGCAGGCGCATCCTGTTCGGAGCGATAGCGTTTGATATCTGTTAGCAGGTGAAAAGCGGTCACCGGTGAAAGATAAACAAGTACACGTGTCACGTGCTTTTTGAAATTTTAAGTTTTTCTTTCGTAAGTACTATCTGCCATTTGCCAACTGTCTTCGCTAATATGTCCAGCATCAGGATTGGCTGAAATTTTCTCTTACGAAAGATTTCAGCATAGGAAGTTTTTGCGAATTCGAGCCCTGATTCCGTGGTCTAGTCACCTTGGGAAGAGTACTGTTTCATAACCGGATACCTTGGCTGCAGTGAGGTGTCCTGACATCTCCTGATGCGTGCTCAGACTTGTAGTGAGCTGAGACATTTAAAGTGCTCCTACATGGAGTGGGCTTCCATATCTGGGGCCAATGTAAATAGTGTAAAATAAACCTCTTTTAGGGGCGAAGCTCCTTAGGGCGTGGGTCTGTCCTTCGTCCGATGTATAGTATGTAGCCACCTGTAGTTTTATGAAGTGTTCACTAGATGGCGTAAGTGTCGATAATTCTATACATAAGTGTATATAATATCACTAGATGGCCCTAGTTTTTCGTATAGTTGATGAGAAACCTACAATGTAGTGCAACGGGTTACCGCTAGGGGTGTTATAATAAAAGGTGCTCGCTCTTGGCGCGCTTTCTCTTTCGCTCGGAGTCGCCGGATGGAAGACAAGGCTGCGGAGCGGAGAGCACGGAAGGTGGCGGCGGCGCGCGCTCGCAGATAGAATCCCGCGGTGAGAGCGCGCGAGGCTGCGGCTTCACGACAGGCAGCGCGGCGGCGGTGCGAAGACCCCGTAGTGCGAGAACGAGAGGCAGAAGCGGCACGGCTGCAGCGCGAAGACTCAGGCGTTCGCGAACGCGAAGCAGCGGCGTTATCCAACCGTTATCCCTTCATTTCACGGACCACAAAGCCGTGGTAATGAAGGGACTCCGCAAACCAAGCATCTAAGAAGAAGCGTCTAAGAAAATAAAACGTATTGTATACATACGCACACAGTTCCTCACGTGTTTACTTGATAATATACTGGGCGAATTACTCGGAGTATTCACGGCTTACCGATGATCCCTCCGGGGCTTCGCCCCATCATCATCATTCACCTCGTGGAAATACTGTGATTTTTATCTCGCTTTTTCTTTTGTTGTACTCATCTCTGTGCCTGAAGTACTCCTGGATAAACGCTACCATGAGCCGCGACAACGCTAGTAGCACTATGTTGTCCACATAAGCAGTCCTTGGACCTACCGTTGCACCCTTGGCCCATTACGAATGTACGATACGTCTAACCCTAATTCTGTTTTCCATTGGTATCTTAGCCCTAACATATTCTGAGCAATGATGGAGACCACGGATATTCATGCTTCAGTTCTTGGTGAATTTATACTTCATCGTATCTTGGCCATCTCATACAGTTCATGTACTTGGTTGTCTCTATAGATCTCCCTCAGCAGCTCAGCAAATTGTCCTCTATGCCTTCGTGCTTGACATTATTAATAGTAATTCCCGGTCTACATTGTCATAGCCTCCCTTAATACCTAGAAATGCCATCCTTAAATGTGTATTGTTAGCATCAAAATCTCTATGCACTCATTTATTTCAAACATATTATCCACTAAATATCTTCATCGTCTAAAACCATTCTATTGTTCCCTTAGTATAGCATTTTTGTCCACTCACCTTGACAGTTCGAAGGTTATTGCTTCCATTGCCATTCAATGTACTATTGACTTTACTGAAGTTTGTCGGAGGGAGTTCGTCATTTCTTGTCACTTTTGGCTTTGTATACGTGTTTAATCTTGCTATATCACACCGTCTAACCAGAATTCCCTTTGTTTTACTTACTTCTTCTGTGGCATTAGTCGATTGAATTGGCCTCTTGGCAGGCTGCGCAATCTAGCAGCGCGTATAATGGCCGTATAAATGCCCGCAAGCTTTTCATGCATATTACATCGTCATCGTTGACTAAATAGACTATTATTCGCTCTTCTCATGTGGCTTTTTTAGCACATTCCTCTCAAGGTCCTTCTAACTAAATTGCGAGGTATAGAAGGAGCCTCTATAACCATCTTTACTTGAAATTAACATTGCGTGGCTGCTCTCGATATTTATTGCACAGGTCAATATAGAATGCTTCTGCTGCTTTTACTATATCATCAAAATTGCTGATGATTTTACCCTGCATATCATTCACTCCATACATCTTGCCCTGTCATATGCCAAGTTTTCTTAGTGATTTCATGCTACAGCCATTTTGTACTGCTTCCTCAAACTTTCCGGCATTAAAATTTCAAGTATTCCTTACTTGGTTCTGGCTCATTAGCTTTGACAGTTCAGTAAATTCAACGTGATGTTTTGAATTAAACACTTAGATGCTTTAATGTTTCTTTGTAAGGTAATTTGTTCCCATGGAGGGCTTACCTACTGGTTGCCTTGCCGCTTTACCTCTCCCTTCAATTGCTGCTTCTGAAGTCAGCTTAGTTAAGGCTTCAATCATTACTTCTCTGTTATCTTCACCTTCGGGTTGTAAAATTGAATATTTGCTTGCGAGCGCCAGGCAGAATGGTTTGTTTTTACGTTTACATTTCCGGCCCCTCCCCTTCTTGTCAGAAGTCGAGGGACCAAGTATGCCATTTCCCCCCTCCCTGCCACTTTTGAAAGGAAGCATTTTTGGCTACACACTGGAGAATCGAACAAAACAACAGCGGCGGCAAAATTGTCTTTCGGAATGCATTACCCACCAATGTAATGCTTTTCTTTATTACTTATCCCCTGCTCGGGCAGCGAGGATTGTCTTTCGAACCTCGCTTTGAAGAGCTGTAGCAGACGACGAACGTCTGGCGTGCGCCACGCGCGCTGGCTTGCGAAGAAGGCTGGCACTGGGCAGTTACCGCGTATTGTGACCATCTAACTATATGCAACAGCACACAATTGCCTTGCTCTATTTAACCTATGACGAGGGGGCGGGGGTCGGAATAAGTTATTACAAACAGCCGCGACCAATGGTGGCGTGCCTGGCTGCATAAAAGCTTTAGGATTATAAATTATCGATACTTTTCAATATATACATATGTGTTCGTGCGTGCGTGTGTGTGTGTGTGTGTGTATGTGTGTGGGTGTGTCGAGAGGCTGTCGAATTTCATTGTGTAGTCACCACTTATACTAGATATGTTGCTGAAAACGAGCGTCAGGAATTTCAACCGTTCGCCGAATAGGTTGCCAAGCATTTTGCCAGTGGTTGTCCGGTGCGATCTTTGAGCTTTGTTGTGGGTACTTGACGTACTTTTCGGAGGCTATCTGTGGTTGTTTGTTTGTTTGCATGCTTGTGTATATATTGTATGTAGCCATTTTTCCGATTACCTGGATCACTGGGTAGTCATTGATCAAATGGATAGAGCATCTGGTGGCTGTGCTGACGCATCAGGGATTGAAACCAACTATCGGAGGCATTTGGGTGACTGAGTAAGTGGTAATGTGAACATACGTGCTGCTCATCAACGAACCTATTTCACACCGACATGGATCGCTGTAGACGCGGCACTGGTAGTACTGCTCTTCGAAGAAACAATTTGACGCCGACTTGGACTACGTAGTATGTGCCAGTAGGTGTGTACCACTCTTCAATGAACGTCTTTGACGCTAACTTGGGCAACTAGGTATGTGCCACTGGGAATGTGCCGCTCTACAAAGTCAAAAAATATCCCTTAAATGTCTTCGATGCTGATGATGCACAAGCCCACGTCGCAAGGCTTCCTCAAGGACAGCGACCCAACGCATTAGAAGGCAGCGCCACAAAGGCCCTGGGTATGCGTCACTTTTCAATGAGAGCCTTTCACGGCAACGCTTTATCGAGCTGCGCCATTAGAGAGTTTTTAGCGTACGCTATACCAATACGTACGCCATAATATAGCGGGTCGTCACTACGCACTCGGAGAACGCTAAACAACTGATAGCGTATAGCGCACGCTATTTCTTAGATTTAGCATTGCCGTCTTTGCGGCGGTCCCGGCTGCCCGCTTCGTATTGAATTTGGCCTTGCTTTTCAATATTCAATTGGTTCGTGGCGAATGAATGTGTATACTGCTTTCGCTTAGTCTGAGGCCGCTTCGACGACAGAGTATTGTGGATAACCTTGTGGAGATTTCGACGTTGATTCTCGTTTCTATTGAGTCAAAGCCTAACGAGAGAAACCTTCGTCAGCGCCACCTATGGGGGAAGTAGACAGATAGACTCGACGACGGCATACGGCCTCTGATATCAGAAGATCTCGCAGGCCAATTAAAACTAATAAACGTGCGCTGCTGAGCGTACGTTGTACTAGAGTGTATAGCGTACGCATAGTTGCCTACGCTATACTTTAAGTGTGTATTATTGCACTGGGTATATGCCCCTCTTGAATGAATCTCTCACCAGCTTGGGCCACTGAGTGTGCGGCCAAGTGAAGGAACCCTTATCAGCGTTCGCAGTCAACGGCCTATCATGTGTTAAGGGAACGGCGTTTTGTGAACTTTCGGCCGCGTCTGCTTGGAGCTCGAACCAAGCTGACCATCGGAGAGGATTCGGCAGGGAAGATGAGGTGACGTAAAAACAAATAACAGCAGTTTAATACACCGTTACGAGTGAGCAGTGCGCTTCAAAGAAAAAAAAATACATAACGTTCAGCATGCGTGGACCCGCACGCGAGGGCAAGGAAAATGTGACGCCACATGGCGGCCCGCTGGCTGTCTTATACTTTCCACAATCCAGTGATTCTCCTTCTCCGCCTTCCCCAATGCAGAGGGCCCCGTCAGGAGACGTCGGGGCAAACCAGACAATGTGGCTTGGTTGAGCGGACATAGCTCGTTTGAGCGTCCGAAGGAGCGGAGTAGGATTTGCACATTCTGCGCATACTCCTCTCGCACACACGCGACGGACAAATCTGTTAATTTTGACGAGCGTGATTGTTCGGCACGCCGAGTGCCATGCATTTGGCATTCGTTCCGTTCATGACAGCGCAAAGTGAAACGTAACACGTGGTTCTTGTCTCGGAGGCCACGCCTGGACTTCTCGGCTGTGCCACTGGATAGCGCAGCGTATCCTGGAGGAAGCTCGAGAGAAGCGCGGTTTAACTGTTTTTTTTTTTCTTAATAAATGATCACAGTTTATTTCCCCGGTGCCTTCGGTGAACTAAACAAGGCACCTTGTTCATACTTGGGGGAATTAGGGGTACGTTAATGGTAAGGCGTAGGCAACGTTCCAAATATGTGGTTTAAATGTGCCTTTTTACAATAGATTACGCGTGCTTTTAGTCCAGAGCTTTATCAGTGTGTTTTACGACCGGCGTAAAACTTACACTGCTGCCCTGGCATAATGACAATTAGAACCCAGCTGGAATTTTGTAGACGTAGGGAAATGCTACGCCAAGCTTGTGTGTGACGTGTTTATCAAATGCATGTTTATCAGTTACAGCTTCTCTAAAAAAACGATATTGAAGTTTTCTATATATCTTAAGAAAGCGTTCGAAATTGTCAAGCTGCTAACAGCTTCGTTCCTTAAATTTTAATGAGAACTCTGCATTTCACAAAACTTTATGCATAGAAGGAGTGACCGCAGCATAAACACAAAGCGAGGCGAAGATTTGACGTTTGTGGCTTACTTAGAAGGGTTGACAGTAAGGACGAAGCAATGGCTGTTATGTAGGTAAAGTTTGCAGTGGGTGGGTAATTGAGGCGGGGTTAATATATTACGCATCCAAGCGTTCTAAAGCGCTATGAGTGTGACTAGTTAACGGAGCAGAATTTCGCCTGCTGCCCTCGACACCGATATCAAATTAAGCAAAAATGGTTCGAACGCTATGCAAAATCTATATGTGAAGGTAAATGAGTTTGATCAAGCACAGCTTTTTTTTGTTTCCATTTTTGCAATCACGTAATGAACTTGTAGAGAACGTGTAATATGGCTGTTATTAGCTGCTTTCCGTTGTTCCGACATTGCTGTAAGTTACTACGTGGTTGCATTTACTGGAAATGGGAAGAGGAGGGGTCGTCATGTTAAGTGCGATGTATGACTAAATTTTCGCGTTTCTGGTCCGGTTAGAAGAGTTGCAAATAATTACTGAGCCCTCGTCTCTCTGCACCCCCCCCCGCGTTTTTTTTTTTTTATGCTTTACACACGTTCGTAGTTGGTTTCTCCAAAGTCCTCGGTGAACTAATCAAGGCACATTGGGTACATATGGCGAAAATATGACGCGCGTTATAGGGAATGTGTAGACTAAGGTCAAAGTTAGGGCACAAATTACGACATTTGCTGTAAAGTACGCATGCAAGCGATCCGGAGATTTATCAATGTCACTTACGAACAAAGGATAATTTATTTGTCTGTTTTGCGAGAACAGTGTGTCAAACGGTACCACCATATTCCGGCAACATTTTCGAGTGTAGATACAGGAAACTGAAACTCCTATTTTAAATGCTCGAAATAAAGAACCTTGCCGGAAATTGTTTCGTAATTATGAAAAGTCGCAAACATCTGCTGATATTTTTCGTTTTCTACCGTCTCTGTCTTCTTAGTATTGTCAGTATCTTTGTTAGCTGTATATTGTTGCGTGTACCTCGACAATACTATTGCCTTAACTAGCGATAAATGTTTGCTGTAGACTAACCGATTAAGTAGTATCGTTTTGTTGAATTTTCAAAATTGTAGCAGATGTCTAGCTTTATATGTGCTGCACTGCTGCTACTGTGCGTGGTCAGGCACTTCTGTCAGGCACTCATTGCCTTTTATCACTGCATCATCTTGAGATTTTATATAATTTCAACGAATATATTTAAATCATGTTTTGAACCACCATGGTTAACCATGTTTGATTGATAATCATTTACATGGCGGGTAATTAAGCAGTTACCTGACGTCGCATATTCAAGCTCTTTTTCTTAATGCAATAGCAATTCGTTTATATATATAGTGGGAGAGAGGGGGAAAGAAGGTCGAATGGTTTGCTGTTTGCCCACCTACTCATGAAGTAGTTAATACGCCACTGACCTTAACATTACTTATAACTGGCAGTTCAACAATATTGTTGACGTACTGAATAATGGTTCGGTTTGCACACAATCTTTACTCTGGTGGTGCTACGTTACCAGTCGAAGAGCTCGCATATAATACAGTACACCTACATAGTCAAAAATTATCCTACGTCTTATAGATTTTGGAAACTGTGATAGTTTTAGTAAGGTAGTGCGTTGGGCGAGTTCTATCGGTCAATCATAATTCCGCATTTGGAGACTTTCGATAAGACCTATCTAATTGTATTATATAGCTGTAATGTTGCAAAATTAATTGAAATGTGACTAAGCGTATTGAATGCATTGAACATGGCTGTTAAAAGCGAATTTGGTTGTCAGGTATGCTGTCGAAATCGAGCATATTAGCGTACATCGCTATTTAAAAAAAATTGTGGTGGAAATTCGATGAGGTGGATGATGATGTTGATGACGCTGATGCTGATAAATGATGTACTCTTGTGAAGTGACCAACGACGAAAATGTCTGAGCAATATACTGTTTAGATTATACACAGCGTGCTTCACTCTGGAGCTCATATAAAAACATTTGAATTGATTACCTGCTTCAAGGCAAAATAAAAAAAGCGTCAATGACCCTGTGCTCCGTGCCGATATTATCTGACGCCTATTATGGAGCACGTCTGAAGGAATCAGCTTTTTAAACAAGTTTTGAAGAAAGGAAAACAAGAAGGACAGTTCAATTCCATATACGCTTCTTGCATAGTTTTTATTTATGCACCTAAATTGAATATTTTTCTAGCAACAGTTCTGATCTACAAGAATAAACGTTGCCCATTTCTTTGCATGGACCACCTACAAAGAAGGAGACACATCTAGAAACCGGGTGCTACGTAGAAGTTGGCCATTTCATCAGCCACTGCTTGTGCCTGAGGTCTGGCAATCCGACGTATAAACGGTCGTACTTCCCGTGGTAACATAACTATTATATTTATTGCTACAGTCAGTTGGAACCGTTGCTTGAGGGTTCGTTACCACAAGTTCGTAATATACTGTCACTGTAAAAGAAAGTTAAGCAGAAAAATTAGGAACGTCTACGGTTTTTTTCCACGAACAAATGTCTGTGTACAACATAAATAAGGGAATGAAGTCTTGTGAAGTTTCACTTTCGAAATGAATAGCCATATCTTCTGCGCAATAGCAATGTCACAAGATTTGGCACAATAGCCTACCGCAAAAAAAGCATGATTAAGACAACCATTCTTAACTTATAGTGAAAAGGTGTTTCTCATCTTTAAAATAATTAGTAGACGTTAAAACAGAATTTCTTCTAAGTTAAAAGACTTGCACTAACTGCATATGGATCTCAATTGCAAGAGAGATTTCTTTCCATTAAAACACCTATATCAAATGCGGTATACAGTGATAAAAACAAGAAGAAAACAGCCAATCAAGAATAATTATTGAAACTGACTTGAATGCTGCTGTTAGCTCACAATAGTTTCAGCTATTGCAACAAGAAACTGTTTTAACATGACAGCGCATACAGCATACCACCAGCACGAACGTGATGAGGGCCTCTTTTTTGCTATTTTTCTGTACTGTCTTGTGTTTGGGTGAGCGCCACTCACGTGACGGATTGCGTAATATAAAGATGATTGTAGTGGCGCTGGAGAGTGCTACTAGCGCTTAACAAAATACGTTGCTTTTTTTTTAATATGTTTTAAGAGTAGTATGAGATCCGCTGCAGCTTACAATGACAGGTGATTCTGCTATCATAGCATATTTACACCTGACATTCTAGTGCATATAAACAGGGCTTCTATTCTCAACAAGTATTGCGGCTAAATGGCAAAATTACTGGCAATGCTTTCCCGAGGTTTGGCTTTCGAGTGTAGCGTTTACTGGCATTTCTGCTGCAAAATGGAGGCATTGCAAAAACCGTTTCAGCGCTTTTATCAAGGTTACATAACGTGACGTCTTGGTGCACACATTCTCAAATAAAGTTTTTTCAAGTTCTTGGCAGCTACATTCTGATGTTAGTGTTCAAAAAAAAAATAAAGAGAAAGTTGTCTGTTGGAACCGCTGCAATGTGTTTTTAATAATACCGGGTGTTTCAGCTAACACTTTCAAACATTTTGAAGCGAAAGCTTCATTACGCTACCTCAGGCAGCCGTCAGCCACTCAACAGTTTTCACCTTGAGTGCTAGAGGTGAAACCACAAGAGAGCCTTAATGCGCGTTTATAGTCCATGGACACGCGAGCGAGCGTCATCAGACACCGCCGCGTCGGAGCGGATTGGCCGCGCGTCCGGTTAGGTAGACGCCGGGTACGTCGGAGTGCATTGGCCACGCGTCTGGTTACGTTGGTGGCGCCAGTACGTCAAACCATTGGTCGAACTGTAGCCGCTGTTGTTCTCGCCAACGTGGCATAACGTGTGCGCGCGTTCACGCTACGTCGGACTATATCTAGGCCTTCACGGAGCCCTGAAAGGAGACATTGCCGCCGTTGCCCGAGTAGAGTTGGGCCCAGCTGGGAGTTGCAACTAAGTCTGACTACTTCACTAATCTCCGCAGTGTCTTCATATGCATAAAAAATAATGAATAGACACTGTATTCAATAATTCAACGAAACATTTAGTATCTTGTGGCAATTTACATATACGTATATTGCAATTTATAAATTTTAGTAGCCATGCAGTTCACAAGGAAGATCCACTTGAAACGAATTCTCAGGATGACACCACTTTCGAGATATTAATTCCCGAACTTTGCGGAGAAATGCATTCGAGTTCCAGCTATTTTCGTAAGAAAACGTGATGTTATGCATTGAAGCACAAAAGTAACTGTAACGTCAATCCATTTCTCCGCAAAGTTGCGATAGAAATCCAAACAGTTTGCGTTGCGAGCGTTCTGTCGCAGCGCCGAGGGCGTCGGGTACTCCGGTAACCGCTGACGAGCTGGGCGTTTTGACGCATGTGCGGAGGCTTAAACTAAACCCCATCCATACTACTACCATCGTGATGAGGGGGCCTAGCGTAAACTTGAGTGGCCTGCACCGTGCAGCCACTTGGTGGCGCAGAACTTAACTGGCCAAACACAGAGCTACTATTGCTGTAATGAAGTGCGAAACATTGTAAACATTTAAAAATACAATGTGTTGCCGATGACGCTCCTGCCAAAAATGTGCTTCAGCAGCAAAGTAGAATACACTTGATTACTGCTATATTATCTCTGTGTTTGTCTACTTGCGCTCTCTGCCATAAGGTGGCTGCACCGTGCAGGCCATTCACTTTTGCGCTTACGCTCATCGGGCGAAACGCAGAGGCCTAGCGGGGAGGGGGGGTTTGCTAGCGGGGAGGGTAACAACTTTATTAAAATTCTGCGCAGATAAGGTCTGACAGGCCCGAGTCCTTGGATGGCCCCTCTCGAGGAGCGACCCTTTCGGCCAAGGCGACGAGGGCTTGCTTGTCGTCTTTCATCTGGCGTTCTCAGCAGCTTTCCCACGTCTTTTGTGTGGTAGCTGGCAGGATAGACTTGGGTGGGCATAAACCCTCGCACCCCCACAGAATGTGATGTTGGGTAGCCAATGTATGAATTGTGCAGTTGTGACATATGGGGTTCCATTTCCCGTTGTTATTTCATCATCATCATCATCATCATCATCATCATCATCATCATCATCATCATCAGCCTATATTTTATGTCCACTGCAGGACGAAGGCCTCTCCCTGCGATCTCCAATTACCCCTGTCTTGCGCTAGCATATTCCAACTTGCGCCTGCAAATTTCCTAACTTCATCATCCCATCTGGTTTTCGGCCGACCTCGACTGCGCTTCCCTTCTCTTGGTATCCATTCTGTAACCCTAATGGTCCAACGGTTATCCATCCTACGCATTACATGGCCTGCCCAGCTCCATTTCTTCCGCTTAATGTCAACTAGAATATCGGCTATCCCCGTTTGTTCTCTGTTCCACACCGCTCTCTTCCTGTGTCTTAACGTTAGTCCTAAGATTTTCGTTCCATCGCTCTTTGCGCGGTCCTTAACTTGTTCTCGAGCTTCTTTGTTAACCTCCAAGTTTCTGCCCCATATGTTAGCACCGGTAGAATGCAATGATTGTACACTTTTCTTTTCAACGACAGTGTTAAGCTCCCCGTCAGGCTTTGGCAATGCCTGCCGTATGCACTCCAACCCAATTTTATTCTTCTGTAAATTTCTTTCTCATGATCAGGGTCCCCTGTGAGTAATTGACCTAGGTAAACGTACTCCTTTACAGACTCTAGAGGCTGATTGGCGATCCTGAATTCTTGTTCCCTTGCCAGGCTATTGAACATTATCTTTGTCTTCTGCATATTCATCTTCAACCCAATTCTTACACTTTCTCGATTAAGGTCCTCAATCATTTGCTGTAATTCGTCTCTATTGTTGCTGAATAGAACAATGTCATCTGCAAACCAAAGGTTGCTGAGATATTCGCTGTGAATCCTCACTCCTAAGCCTTCCTAGTCTAAGAGCTTGAATACTTCTTCTAAGCATACAGTGAATAGCATTGGAGAGATTGTGTCTCCTTGCCTGACCCCTTTCTTGATAGGTAACTTTCTACTTTTATTGTAGAGAATCAAGGTAGCTGTGGAATCCTTGTAGATCTTTGCTAAGATATTCGCGTATGCCTCCTGTACTCCTTGATTACACAATGCCTATATGACTGCTGGTATCTCTACTGAATCAAATGCCTTTTTATAATCTATGAAAGCCACATAGAGAGGTTCATTGTACTCCGCAGATTTCGCGATTACCTGATTGATGACATGGATATGATCCATCGTAGAATATCTCTTCCTGAAGCCAGCCTGTTCTCTTTGCTGAAGTCAAGTGTTGCCCTGATTCTATTGGAAATTATCTTGGTGAATATTTTATACAATACTGAAATTGGTCTATAATTCTTCAATTCTTTAACGTCTCCCTTCTTATGGATTAGTATAATGTTGGCGTTCTTCCAGCTCTCTGGTACACTTGAAGTTGTGAGGAATTGTGTCTTCCATCTTCTCCAGCAGCTTTTCCCCTGGTCATGTCTTTCAAGGCCCTTCTAACTTCATCGCTAGTTATAGAAGGAGCCTCTGTATCCGGTTCATCCCTATTTCGAATGAAAGTAGCTTGGCTGTTCTGGGAATTGTAAAGGTCAGTCTAGAATTCTTCCGCTGCTTTTACTACGTCATCGAAATTGCTGCTGATATTTCCATGCTTATCTTTCAGTGCATACATCTTGCCTTGTCCTATGCCAAGCTTTTTTCTTACTGATTTAATGCTGCGTTCATATTTTATGGCTTGCTCAATCTTTCTCACGTTATAATTTCGAATATCCCTTACACACTTCTTGTTGATCAGTTTTGACAGTTCAGCGAATTCTATCTCATCTCTTGAGTTGGACATTTTCATGTTTTGTCGTTTCTTTATTAGGTCCTTTGTTTCCTGGGAAAGCTTTCCTACTGATTGCCTTAGTGCCTTGCCTCCCATTTCAATTGCTGCTTCTGTAATCAACCTAGTTACGATTTCATTCATTACCTCTATGTTGTCTTCATCTTCCTTTTCTAAAGCTGCAAATTTGTTTGCGAGCACCAGCCTGAATTGGTCTGCTTTTACCCTTACTGCCTCTAGGTTGGCTTTTTTCCTCTTGACTAATTTCACCCTTTCTCTCTTCAAATTGAGAGAAATCATATACCTCACTAATCTATCGTCACTGCACTTTACCTTACCTAACACTTCTACATCCTTGGCGCACTATGCTTGGATCGGCAGAGAGTATGAAATCTTTTTCATTCCTAGTTTCTCCATTAGGGCTTTTCCAGGTCCACTTCCTGATGCAGCTGCGCTTCCTGAAGAAGGTATTCATTATTCGGAGCCTATTTCTTCCCGCGAATTTCACTAACATCTCTCCTCTTGCATTCCTAGAATCGATGCCGTAGTTGCCAATTGCTTGCTCACCATCCTGCTTTTTTCCCACTTTTGCATTGAAGTCACCCATGACTACAGTATACTGAGTTTGCTCCTTTCTCATTGCTAATTCCACATCTTCATAAAGCTGTTCCATTTCTTCATCATCGTGACTAGAGGTTGGGGCGTAGGCCTGTACTACCTTCATTTTGTACCTTATATTCAGCTTTATTACGACGAGTGCTACCCTCTCATTAATGCTGTAGAGTTCATCAATGTTGCCCGCTATGTTGTTATGGACTAGAAATCCTACCCAGGATTCTCTCTTATCTGGAAGACGTCTGTAGCAAAGGACGTGGCCGTTAGTCAGCACTGCGTAAGCCTCACCAGTTCTTCTATCCTCACTAAGGCCAATAATATCCCAGGCAATGCCTGATAATTCTTCAAATGGTCCTGATAAACTAGCCTCACTGCTGTTATAGTATGCTAGTTTTGGTATGTGTTATATAAGGCATCGGTGCCGACTGCTGCGCCATTAGAAGGCGCTTGCTTGGAGCTGCCGGAGAAGAGAGGATGAAGATGGGAATAAACGGTCAAGGACTGAGTAATGTCTTCATTGAGTATTATGTACGGATACAACATATTTGGCGACGAAGATTTCACAGCCCATGTGCAGCCGGATTGCCCTTCATCTGTACCTTCCATTGCTGCGTATCATCCTTGACGATGAGTATTTCGGGGCTACAACCGCCACCGCCTATCCTGGACACATGGTCATTCCATGGGAGCAATGGATTCAAGCATTCAAGAAATTTACATGGTGGCGTCGGGCACCTCCGACCTACCTGTCATGCGTCGGAAGGCGATTCTTCTCAACTGCTTGGGCTTGGAAGGACAACGTATCTTCCAGACTGGGATGTCGGAGGACGTACCGCGCCTTTTGGCTTCGAGAGCCGCTGGAGGGACGTCTCCTGGCCCAGATGAGTTCGACCGCGCCATTGCGATGCTTGAAGACTACTACAAAAGCTCTGTCAACGTCATTGCAGCACGTCACCGTTTCCGTCGACGTGCACAAGCCCCAGGTGAGACTGCGGTCGATTACGTCACCGTGCTACGAGGCCTCATAGGAGCATGCAATTTCGGTGATTTGGCGAATGACATGATGCGCGACCAGCTCATAACAAAAACTACTAGCGAATATTTGCGCGAACGTCTTCTACTGAAAGAGTATCTTACGCTTTCTCGGGCCCTTATCATTGCGAGACAGCATGATCAAGCGACAAAAGAAGCGAGAGAACTTGCACGACATGAAGCACAAGTGCATCACGTTAAGTACACAAACACTTCAAATAGGAGAGAAAAGCACTGTGGCAGGTGCACATGCTTTAAGGTGCAAACTAAAGGTCGCCGAGCTTTTGCAAGAGCAAGAATGGATAGATTGTGGTTCTTTGGACCACCTTGCGAATAGCCCTCTCTGCAAAGCTAAGATACATAAGTGTCGTAAATGTGAGAAGATTGGCCATTTGGAAAAGGTGTGCAAGTCTCTCCGAAAGTCTGAGAAAAAAGTTCAGCATGTCGCGGAAGACGGCAAAGATGTAGCTGACCCGGACGATCACATAAGTGCTTGTGATATCTGGAGCGCTAAGAAGGGAATTTATGCAGTGTGAGAAATTGAAGGAATTTCCGTGTCGTTCCTGATTGACACTGGATCGATTATCGGTTTCAATCCTAGCCAAAGAACGTTACCAACATCATTTTACTACTGCATTTCCTCTGACATCAACATCCGTGTAGCTCCTCGATTACTCGAAGTCAGGAATTCCTATAAAAGCATGTTTCATTGCTCCAGCTACATTTCACGGCTGATGTACTTCTGTTCTTCTGTACGCTGTGCCTGGAGGAACAACCATGCTTGGTTTAGATGGTATCGCGGTACTGGATATGAAGATTCAAGGGTCGCCTCTCAGGTGTCTGCTAATGACACAAGAAACTCCTGTGCTGAATCCTGAATTACGTTCAGTGTGAGCAAGTCTCGGCTGAAGTACAAAAATTAGAAGCTCAGGACATCATTCAGCGCGTCGACTCTTCAGAGTGGGTCTCACCAATTGTCGTAGCCAGAAAAAAGGTTGGCTAAATCCGCATGTTCATAGACCTAAGAGAGCCAAACAAAGCTATAGTAGTGGACAGTTTTCCCCTGCCACAAACTGAGGAACTCTTTTACAGGCACAACGATTCTCCAAGCTAGATTTAGCTTCTGCATATCATCAGTCGTGCCTACAAATTTGACACGCCATGTTATGGATCTGGCACATGAGTCACACCAAGCAATAAGTCGTACCAAAGCTCGTCTTAGAGAGTCGTATTGGTGGCCATGCATGGATAATTACATTGAATAACTTGTGCGCACATGGGTAACTTGCCAGTCATGCCACAAGTTCGCGCGTACATCTGCAGATCCAATGCAGCTCGTCACTCTTGCCGAGATAGCCTGGGAACAAGTCGCTATCGACATTGTGGGACCTTTGGCGCAAGCGTCAGCAGACTGCCGTTTTTCCAATACAGTTATTGACTATTACAGCAAGTGGCCAGAGGTGGCTTTCGTACGAGATGCGACAACGTCTACAGTGAGACAATTTCAACTTGAACGTTTTGCAAGATAAGTATATCCACGTGGTATCGTATCCGACCATGGACCACAATTCTTTAAAGTGAATTTTCAATAATTTCTCACAGAGCGAGGAATCACGCATTACAACTCTTCTGTGCATTACCCGCAAGCTTATAGTTTGGTTGAAAGATTTAACAGGGTATTAAAGTCATATATTCAATTGGCCCTGTTAGAAAGCCGTGATATAAGAACAGCGATGCTTGATTACCTGCAAACATATCGGTGTTCGCCTCATGCGACTACAGGTATGGCGCCCGCTGTTCTTCATAGACGCAAACCTCCAACAAGACTCGACATTGTGGGATTTCATCACAAATGCTTCAGCACGGACCCTTCAAAAGCACTGCAGGGGTTGCGAGAGCGCATCAAGAACAAGCAAATCAAGTTGAAGAGTTACACCGATGAAACGTGCGGTGCCAAGGAACCCAACTTCGTCGTTGGTGATTACGTGTGGGTTAAATTACCTGCAGGTCATGAGAAGCTATCTCCACAGTTTTCTGCGCCCAAGAAAATTATTGAAAAGCGTGGACCCGCCTCTTGCCCTTTGGAAGATGGGCGTGTGTGGAATGCTTTCGAATTAGTAACCGTTCACCGTGAAGCTATCAACAAAATGAAGTTCGGTACCTCTGCTGCCATGAGCTGGTCACCGGCCTGCAATTATTCCGCTATTGCAGCTGTAAATCATCCTTCACAACCTGTCACGTCAAGCGCGGATAACTATGAGAATGCACCCCTCAACCATGAACCACCTGCTGCAGAGCGCACGCAAAAAGCTTCATTTTATCTGCCGGGTTGCGAAGCATGCGTGAGATGAAGCGCTCGTAACAAGAAGACGCCGAAGAAGCTGCAGGACTACGTTAGGCAGTAATGGACGAACAACCGTTCTTTTCTTGTTTTTGTATTTTGTACATTTATTAATTTATTTATATTTGCAAGAGGGGATATGTTATATAAGGCGTCACTTCCGACCGCAGCGCCATTAGAAGGCGCGTGCTTGGAGCCGCCGGAGAAAAGAGGATGAAGATGGAATAAGTGGTCAGGGACAGAGTATTGTCTCCATTGAGTATTATATACAACACAACAGTACGTACCAAGTTAACGAAGCGACCATGAGAGCACAGTGACGTAAGCGGCTAGATAGATAGATAGGTAGATAGATAGATAGATAGATAGATAGATAGATAGATAGATAGATAGATAGATAGATAGATAGATAGATAGATAGATAATAGATAGATACTGTCAAAGTAGCAAATGTTCGCCAAGAATTGCTTCGCATTTAAAAGCCGGCAGATCGCACGCCCTGTGGCAATCGATGTTATGCGAAGCAGTGTGCGGTGAGCCTACCAAGTTAACAAAACGGCCATGAGAACACCAAGACGTAGGCGGCTCTTTCAGGACCTACATGAGACCCATGCCATGACATTCACGTCATGAGCCTTCAGGAGTTCCTTTAGCCACACCTAAGAGACCTTAAAGCGAAAACCTTAGTCATGCACATGACTAAAGTATTCCAGTGGTTTTTGCGTGTTAATATTTTTTTTTCGCTGAGCCATTGTCATTTTTGCTCATTTATGGTCATGACTATGACTTTTACCATAATCCTTTAGTGTTTCCTCCCCTTAGTACCCTCGTCAGAACACATTTCATTGGTTTTTGAGTGTTTGAGAGTTGAGCTTTTTTCGTTGAGTCAATTGTCATTTTTGCTGAGTCATGCGTATGACTATGACTTCTACCAGCATCCTTTAGTGTTTTCTTCACTTAGTACCCACGTCCGAATCCATTTCAGTGGTTTTGAGTGTTAACCTTTTTCGCTGCGTCATTGTCATGACCTACATGACACGCATGTCATGACTTATCACTTATGTTCATCATACACGCCTGTCATATTATGCCAATTTTGGTGCCTACCAACTTAACGAATCGACCATGAGAGCACCAAGACGTAGGCGGCTGTTTTATGACCTACATGACACGCATGTTACGACAATAATGTCCTGACATATCATTTATTTTCTTCGTATGCTCTTGTCATGGTATGCCAATTTTAGCACGTACCAAGTTAACGAATCGTTCATGAGAGCACAAAGACGTAGGCGGTTAGATAGATAGATAGATAGATAGATAGATAGATAGATAGATAGATAGATAGATAGACAGATAGATAGATAGATAGATAGATAGATAGATAGATAGATAGATAGATAGATAGATAGATAGATAGATACGGCCAAAGTAGCAAATGCTCAGCAAGAAATTCTTCGATTTTAAAAGCTACCAGAATACATGTTCGACTAGACGAACATAAAGACAATTCTATGCAGTGCATTTATTTTAGGGGATGTGATTATTCTCTTCGCCAAACATTTGCTAGGAATAATTTTTATTATATGCGTTATATACCATTACTCTATTGCAATACAATGTATCATCATCATCAACCTCTAATTATCTTCACTGCAGGACGAAGGCCTCTCCCTGCGATCTCCAATTACTCTTTCCTGCGCTAGGTGATTACAACTTGCACCTGAAAATTTCTTCACCCCATCTAGTTTTCTGCCGTCCTCGACTGCGCTTCCCTTCTCTTGGTATCCATTCTGTAACCCTAATGGTCAACCGATTATCCATACTCCCCATTACATGGCCGTCCCAGCTCAATTTTCTTGGCAAACATTTGCTACTGCATTTCTTGGCGAACATTTGCTACTTTGACCGTATTTATCTGTCCATCTATCTAACTATCTAGCCATCTCATGTTCCTTTAGTTAACTTGGTATGTACCAAAATTGTCATACTATGACAAGAGTATATGACAAACATAAATAATAGGTCATGACAATAATGCAGCGAAAAAGATTAACACAAAACAACTGAAATGGGTTCGGACATGGGTTAGGACGTGATTACTAAGTGAAGGAAACATTAAAATGCTGGTAGAAGTCACGGTCATGACCATGACCATGACTCAGCAAAAATTACAATGGCTCAGCAAAAAAAAACGATTAACAATCAAAAACCACTGGAATGGATTTGGACGTGGGCAGCAAGTGAAGGAAACACTAAACGATGATGGTAGACATCATAACCATGGCCATAACTCGGCAAAAATGACGACTCAGTGAAAAAAGAATAATACTCGAAAACCATTGAAATGGGTTCTGACGTGGGTACTAAGTGAAGGAAACACTAAAGGATTGTAGTATAAGTCATGGTCATAACAATGACTCAGCGAAAAAGATTAGCACTCCAAAACCAACGGAAGGGGTTCAAATGTGGTACTAAGTGAAGGTAAAGACTAAAGGTTGATGGTCGAAGCCATAGTCATGAGCACGACTAAGGCTTTTGCCTTTAGGTCTCTTAGGTGTAGCTCATGACGTGAATGTCATGGCATGGGTCTCATGTAGGTCATTAAAGAGCCTCCTACGTCTTGGTGCTCTCATGGTCGTTTCGTTAACTTGGTAGGCTCCCCGCTCACTGCTCTGCACAACATCGATCCCCACAGGGCATGGGATCTGCCGGCGTTTTTCCTCCTAATGTGAACTAGAATATCGGTTATCCCCGTTTGCTCTCTGATTCACATCGCTCTCTTCGTGTCTCTTACCGTTAGGCCTCACATTTTACGTTCCATCACTCTTTGTCCGGTCCTTAACTTGTTCTCGAGCTTCTTTGCTAACCTCCAAGTTTCTGCCCGATATGCTAGTATCGGTAGAATGCAATGATTGCACACTGTTCTTTTGAGCGACAGTGGTAAGTTCCCAGTGAGGATTTGGTAATTCCTGCGCTATGCATTCCGCCCCCCAAACCCCTCTGCATTTTATCCTTCTGTAAATGTCTTTCTCATGATTAGGGTCACCCGTGAGTAATTGACCTAGATAAACGTACTCCTTTAGAGAATCTAGATTCTGACTGGCGATCCTGAATTTTTGTTCCCTTGCCATGATATTCAACATTATTTTTGTCTTCTGCATATTCCTATTCAACCCCACTCTTACACTTTCTCAGTTAATATCCTCGTTTATTTGTTGTATTCGCCCCCATTATTGCTGAATAGGCCAATGTCACTTGTAAACCGAAGGGTGCTGAGATATTCGCCGTTGACCTTCGCTCCTAAGCCTTCCCATTCAAGGAGCTTGAGTGCTTCTTCTAAGCATGCAGTGAATGAAGATATTCACGTATGCCTCCTGTACTCCTTGATTACGCAATGCCTCTATGACTGCTGGTATCTCTACTGAATCAAATGCCTTTTCATAATCTATGAAAGCCACATAGAGAGGTTCATTGTACTCTGCAGATTTCTCGATTACCTGATTGATGACATGGATATGATCCATCGTAGAATATCGCTTCCTGAGCCAGCCTGTTCTCTTGGTTGGCTGAAGTCAAGTGTTTTCCCGGATTCTATTGGAAATTATCTTGGTGAATATTTTATACAATACTGAAAGCAAGCAAATGGGTATGTAATTCTTCTAATATTCAAGCCTTCTTATCGATTTGTATAACGTTGGCGTTCTTCCAACTCTCTGGTAGACTTGAAGTCGTGATGCATTGCGTATAAACTGCACAATCTTTTCAAGCACACCTCCTCCATCTTTGATTAAATCGACCGCTATTCCATCTTCTCAAGCAGATTTTCCCCTGGCCATATCTTCCAAGGCCTTTCTAACTTCAGCGCTAGTTATAGAAGGGGTCCCTGAATCCTGTTCATTACTACTTCGAATGAAACTACCTTGGCTGCTCTGGGGAGTTTACAGGTCAGCATGGAATTCTTTCACGGCTTTTACCATGTTATCTAAATTGCTGATGATATTAGCATGCTTATCTTTCAGTGCATACATCTTGCTTTGTCCTATGCCAAGCTTTCTTCTTACTGATTTATAGCTGCGTCCATATTTTACGGCTTCCTCAATCTTTCTCACGTTATAATTTCGAATATCCCTTACTTTCTTCTTGTTGATCAGTTTTGACAGTTCAGCGAATTCTATCTGATCTCTTGAGTTGGACTTTTTTCATGTTTTGTCGTTTCTTTATTAGGTTCTTTGTTTCTTTGGAGAGCTTAACTACTGGTTACCTTGGTGCCTTACCTCCCACTTCAATTGATGCTTCTGAGGTCCGCCTAGTTACGGTTTCATTCATTACCTCTATATTGTCTTCATCTTCCTGTTCCAAAGCTGCATATTTGTTTGCGAGCACCAGCCTGAATTGGTCTGCTTTTCCCCTCACTGCGTCTAGGTTGGCCTGTTTCTTCTTGACTAATTTTATTCTTTCTTTCTTGAAATTTAGAGTAATCCTAGACCTTGCTAACATATGGTCACTACACTTTACCTACCTAATACTTCTACATCATGCACTATGCTGAGATTGACAGAGATTATGAAATCTGTTTCCTTCCTTGTTTGTCCAGTTAGAGCTTTTCCAGGTCCACTTCCTGTTGCTGTGCTTCCTGAAGAAGATATTCATTATTCGGAGCCTATTCCTTTCCGCACACTCTACCAACATTTCTCCTCTAGTGTTCCTAGAATCGATGCCATAGTTGCTAGTTGCTTGCTCACCAGCGTGCTTTTTCCCCACTTTTGCATTGAAGTCGCCCATGACTACTGTATACTGAGTTTGCATCTTTCTGATTGCTAATTCAACATCTTCATAAAACTGTTCTATTTCGTCTTCGTCGGGACTGGAGGTTGTGGCGTAGGGCTCGTACTACCTTCTTTCTATGCCTCCTATTCAGCTTTATTACGACGACTGCTACCCTCTCATTATTGCTGTAGAACTCATCAATGCTGGCCCTCTATGCCCTTATGGACTAGAAATTGTACCCCGAATTCCCTCTTATCTGGAAGAGCTCTGTAGCAGAGGGCGTGGCCATTAGTCAGCACTGTATAAACCTCACCAGTTCTTCTAACCTCACTAAAGCCAATAATGTCCCAGGCAATGCCTGACAGTTCCTCAAATGGCGCTGCTAAGCTAGCCTCACTCGAGTGTGTGCGTGTGTTGAACGTTGCCAGGTTCACTTTCCAGTGGCGGCCAGTTTGGACCCAGAGATTCTTAGCACTCTCCGCCGCGTCGCAGGTCTGGCCGCTGCCTTGACCAGGTGCTCCGCAGCTGCTGGGGACTGAGGCATATGGGTTAATTGTAGGAGTCGTAAGGGAGGAAGTGGCAGTGTACTGCACCAGGGAGGCCAATTCCTCTTCTGGTGAGGGAGTGAGAGAGAGAGAAACCAGAAGGGAAATGTAGGGAGGTTAACGAAGGTCATGCCTGTTTGGCTACCGTACAGTTAGAGAGAGGGAAAGGGGAAGAATAGTTAAGAAGGAGCGAGAACAAAACCAATAAAGAGCCAGTCATTCACACAGTCATTCGCAGAGGAAGCTCCACTGTCCCAAGCGTTCATACAGTCCATTCGCCTTCAAGTGCAGAAGGGCTTTTGCTGCCTTTCGCATACAAGAATGCATAGGTCGTGGTCCCAGGACCTTTTCCTCTGAGAGCACACTATTATTAGAGTCATTCCCATTTATGGAAGAGACTTTGTTGAAGCTTAGTGGGCCTTCTTAATTTTGTTGCACCTGTAATGGTATAGCCCAACTAGCTCTCCGGGAAAATAATTCGATATAATGAAGCAAATTGCCAGTTTTCCGAACTTCATTATATCAAGACCTAGCTGTGTTTCAGAACACAATTACGGTCTTATTGCTGGTGTGATGCCATTCCCGTCAGCCAGAACAGTAACATTCTCGAATGGCGCATGACCCGAGTACCATCTGGATCAACATCAAGCCCTTTCCTGCTCATGGCCACTATTCATTACCACTTGGACAGCGCTTGTGAGGACAACGCACTTGCTTCTATTTTGAAGAAGTCCTTTTATGTAGACGATTTACTGGTGGGTGAGGAGACATTCGAAGATGGTCTGAGCATCTATGAGCCATCGAAGGCAATTATGTGAGATACAGGCATAAATCTCAGAAAATGGAAGACCAATAACCAGCAAAACCAGCAACTACAGAACATTTTCGACCACCAGGAGGAGCGAGTGGAAGGTGCATCACGGGAATCAACTGCAGTTTTGGGAATGCAATGGGATACCGAAACTGATTACTTCAAGTTTTCTTCCAAATCTGTAGCCCAATATTTAGCCTCAGCTCAGCCGGACACAAAACGTACGCTTCTCTAGGCTGCTTCCCGAATTTTCGACCCTCTTGGTATTCTATCGCCTTTCACCGTCACTGCAAAGCTTTTGTTTCAACGCCTGTGGGTTTTAGGCCAGTCTTGGGATGACCAGTTACCAGAGGAGATCAAGACGCTATGGACCGCATGGTGCGCAGACGTCATCCAGCTTGGCTTCATCAAGATTCCGCGCTGCGTGAGAAATGGGCTATATAGAGCGGTCGAGAAGACAGAGCTGCATATATTCGTCGACGCTAGCCTGAAGGCTTATGGAGCATGTGCCTATTTGAGAACAGTTAATGACGGCTGAAATGCAGCTACATCACTAACATTAGCGAAGTCTCGAGTAGCACCTACCAAGATTTTAATACTGCCGAAGCTCGAGCTTATGGCCGCGGTAGTAGGAGTAAGACTATTAAAATACATCCGCTCATAGTGGGATTCAACGTATTTTTCCTGCGTCATGTGGAAAGACTCAACGATCACACTGAGCTGAATCCGGGGTGACCGTAACAAGTTGGGTCAGTTTGTAAAGCCCAGAGTGAATGCAATCGCAGCAATTGCTGACCCACTGCTATGGCGTTAATGCCCAGGATAAGACAACCCGTCAGATTTATTGACTCGGGGCGTATCTTTAAAGGTTCTACGTACATGTCGCAACTGGTGGAGGGGACATGAATGGCTATCCTAGCCAAGATTAACCTGGCCTACAGACTCAGACATGAGCACATCGATCTACGAGGAGTCAGAGTGTGACACGCATCATGTACTTCTTCAAGCACCGAGAATAGTGGACACTCTGATTGACTTAAGGAAGTTTGGAAACCAAGCTCCTTTGCATGACCACCTCGGTATTTCGATTTGTGCACCGATGTCGTCGTATTCAAACGTCGTCCGGTGGAACTCTTTCGACAGAGGAGCTAAACAAGGCGGAAATGTTCTGGATCTGTCGTGTGCAGCTCGAAGTATTCACGAATGACATTGAACACCTTCGGCTTAGAGGCACTGTCAAGAAACACTCCGTATTGCGCGATCTCCACCCTTACCTGGATCACAGAAGGCGGCTTCGGACTTGGTGGCCGAGTTGAAAGAATGAACGCTACGTATGACTAAAAGCAACCAGTTATTCTACCGCAGAGGCATCCCTTCACGGCCTTAGTTGTTACTGAGGCTCACTGTAGAGCTTTACATGGCGGAGTGGCAAGCACTATGATGCAGATTCGACAGCGTTACTGGATGATACATGCTCGACACGAAGTTAAACGTATCATCAATGCTTGCTTTCTCTGCAAAAAATACAGCGTCAAACCTGTGAAGGTGCAATATGCTCCAATGACTGAAGACAGGCTTCTCCCATCACGGCCGTTTGAAGTTGTGGGATTAGACTTTGCAGGCCCACTATATGTAAAGCAACATGAGACTGATGAAGTTACATACAAAGCTTATATTCTGTTGTTCACATGTGCGACCACAAAAGCTGTACACCTTGAATTGAAGAGTGGAATCTCTACAAGCTCCTTCTTGCTAGCGTTCCATAGGTTTTTGGCTCGTAGAGAAGTGCCCGCTACACTGTTCTCCGATAATGCTCTCGCATTTAAGAGAGCATCGCGAGACTTATGGAACGTTTGAAACACCCTGAAGAGCTCTTTATTTGCATCTTTGCTCTTGACGCATCGCATAGAATGGGAATTTATTATGCCAGGTGCGCCTTGGTGGGGCGGCCGGTGGGAGAGACTTATCCGATCAGTCAAATCATCTTTACGCAAAGTGCTGGGAAAGAGCAAGCTCGACAGCGAACAAACTGAGACCGTACTGCTGGCGGTAGAAGCGGTTATCAATTCAAGACCCCTAACCTATACGGATAAGCACGCTAGAGAGCCTTCTCCACTATGTCCTGCTCATTTTCTGGTCGGGCGCTCATTTCTTACCTCTCCAGAGCGAACCAACAGTGGCGACGAAGCTCGAAGTGCGCAGGCTACGCGACGTGATCTCAGCAAGAAGTTGCGATACCGCCAGAAGCTCGTGGACCACCTGTGGATCCGATGGAAGAAAGAATACCTCCTCGAGCTGCGGACACTTCAGCTCTACCCATCGCATCCTAGTAGCAGTCTACAAGTAGATGATGTCGTACTCATCGAGGAGCCTAACATCTTTAGAGGTATTTGGCCACTGGGACGAGTTGTGGACGTCTTCCCTGGTCAAGGTGGAATCATCCGAGCCTGCCGTATGACAGCTCAAGATGGCAAGTTTATGAAAAGACCAGTGCAGAAATCGCACAAGCGCGAATTGGACAACGCTACTAGGGGAGGGGGGGGGGGGGGGGGCGTATGTAGAAAAAGACGAATAAACGTGCGCAGACGGGCACTGCGAAGAGAAGCAGTTGCAACGATGAGCACTCTGTCTGGTTTCTTCGCGTCTCGTTAGTTTCCTACAACGGGTACAGCAAGGTATACGCCAAATCAAATATTTTCAAAAAATGCATGATCGCATTATCTTAGTGGCATATTGTTCCGAACGAGATGATTGTATCTCGAGAAGCGTGAGCATAATACTGCACCAATTATATGCGCCACGGAAGGTTTCAGCGAGCACTCCTTTTGGTTTTGCCATTGGTTACTCGAAACTTTGTTATACCGTATTGACGTGAAGCAGGACTGGCGCAAAACCAACGGCTCATTTACCCAGATGTAACTGCGATGGTTTCCCTTTTAGGCATAAACGGTGTTCATCAAAATTGCTTTTGTAAGTGTGCGCAGCTTTATTGAGTTATTCTCACCTGTGAATTCACCACTCGCTGATTTGTGCGCTTCGGTTATATCCTTAGCAAGCAGAGGGAGGCCTGCAAGAGATGAAGGTAATAATTATGTTCAAATATTTAATTGTTTGTCTTCCACTAAATGTTTTGTAAAATAAGTCATACACTATATTTCGTGGAGAAAATATCCAGCATCGTTGCATCAATAATTCTGCCTGTGATGAACATTAGAAGTAGGCCTTCAAGAGAGCCATAACGGTTATATAATTTTTTTATGAATTTTTATTCAGTAATCTGCCAAAGAGGGCCAATGTGACCAAATTTGATATCCGGCCTAGTGACTCACCGTGCGTGCAGCACAAAAACATACCGCAAGGTTGAAAGCGTTGCTGTGCGATAATGTGAAACAGGCAAAGGTTGTTTTGTTGGTGGTGTCGCCCTACAGGTTGAAAGCACGCTGTGACAAAAACAGGTCTCGAATGTTCGTTTCTGTAGGAGACCCTCATACCGCTGCGTTTTCCGTGCTTTCCAACAAACTTCTCTCGGAATGTCTATAGTTATTTACATAAAAGCCCTTTGCTGCTGTCTGTCGTACAGTGAGGTACGCTGGAAAATCCCATTTTCAGAAACCGAGCAGCCATTATAACAAGGAAGTGGTCAAATTAATGAGAACGACGTGAAGCGACGTATCTGAAATTTCGCATATCTCAAGCTTTTTGCTATTGCAGCTAGTTGTGATACAACACGCCTTCAAACCTTTTGTGTGTGTGAGTTTAAATAAAAATATATATATATATATATATATAGGGAGACGTCGACCGATGCGATACCTTTATTTCCGAGCAGCCGCCCGAAGCAGAGACGAAGCACCGCACGAGACAAAAGATCATGATGAGTCGTTTGTACAGATGACGACGAAGATATGCCCAAAATGCGCTCACACTACCCCCCCCCCCCCCTTCAGGAAAGCGGTCAGCAAGACCGCAAGCTAGAAAGGGGTTTTACGGCGAATGTAGGGTTTCAAGCGAGATACGTGAATGATTTCCGTAGTGCGGAGGCGGCGGTCAGTATCTGAGCCAGCAGGAGTGACGCGGTAGTTAACGCCCAAAGTTCTTTGCAAAACGGTGTAGGGGCTGAGATATCTGTGGAGAAACTTTTGACAGAGCCCCGGTGCCCGAAGAGGTGTCCACAAAAGAACTTCGTCGCCTGGGCGGAACGAAGCAACGCGAAGCGTCGCATCATAGCGAATTTTCCCTTTGTCCTTTATGGTAGCGGTGTTGGCGCGAGCAATTTGACGGCAGCGGGCGATGCGAGCAGCAAGTTCTTCAGGAAGCGACGCGTATGGACCAGCAGGTGCTGAAAGGAGTCTAGTTTCCAAGAAGAAAGACGGCGAACGACCGTACACAAGTTAAAAGAGACTGTAATTGGTTGTTCGTTGGACGGCAGTATTATACGCAAACGTCACGGAAGGTAGGATGGTGTCCCAGTTGGTGTGATCGGGTCGAACATACA
Source organism: Dermacentor silvarum (assembly GCF_013339745.2). Lineage (NCBI taxonomy): Eukaryota > Metazoa > Arthropoda > Arachnida > Ixodida > Ixodidae > Dermacentor > Dermacentor silvarum. The sequence continues at coordinate 75,183,693 of NC_051160.1, forward strand.
TTGATATCAAGTCGGACAAAGGTCGATGAAAACGCTCTGTAAGACCATTTGTTTGCGGATGGTACGCTGATGTGGTCTTATGGGTGGTGTCAGAGGCCTGGAGGACTTCACGAAAGACATGCGATAGGAACGTCTTGCCACGGTCACTCAGGAAGGACACGAGGTGCGCCATGGCGCAAAACGATACCGTGCACGAAGAACTCGGTGACTTCGGAGGCAGTACCAGAGCGAAGAGCAGCTGTCTCAGCGTACCGCGTTAGATGATCCACTGCGGTAACGATCCAGCAGTGACCAGCGGGCGTGAGTGGGAGGGGTCCGTACAAGTCTATGCCCACAATTTCGAAGGGGGTGGACGGCCATGGTAGAGGCTGCAAAGGACCAGCTGGAAGGGATGTCGAGCGTTTTCTGTGTTGGCATGACGCGCAGGAGCCAACGTATTTGGCGACAGAGGTGGAAAGGCCCGGCGAGAAACAACGCGTTTTGATGCGGTCGTAAGTCTTATGAAAGCCCAAGTGGCCAGCCGTCGCGTCGTCGTGAAATGCTTCGAATACTTGGAGTCGAAGAGAGCGAGGTATTGCTGGTACCCATCGGTTAACGGAGGGATGATAGATTGATCGAAATAACGCTCCATTTGAAGCTTAAAACGTGAAAGTTGTCGTCTTAAGCGACTGTTGGGGGGTCGTGCCAAGCCTGTAAGCCGGTCGATCAGCGTACGGCAGTATGGGTCAGTACGTTGGAGTGAGACAAGGTCAGTAGACGGGAGAAAGTCAACTGAGGCAACTGACTGTCCCGGGCTACTGGGCGTGTGCTGAGACGTGTGGCTAGATGGTGACGTGCAGACCGAAGGTGAAGCATGGGCGTTTGGAGAGAGCGGGCAGCGCGACAAAGCGTCGGCATCTTGATGTAGTTTGCCGGACCTGTACGTGACAGTGAAGTCATATTCCTGCAAGCGCAGTACCCAACGGCCGAGGCATCCAGACAAGTTTTTCGGGGACGACAACCAACAAAGAGCATGATGGTCGGTCACAACTGTGAAATGGCGGCCGTAGAGATAGGGTCGAAATTTTTGTATTGACCACACGATAGCAAGGCATTCCTGTTCTGCAATTGTGAAGTTGCGCTCAGCAGGAGAAAGAGTACGACTTGCATAAGCCACGACTTGCTCTTCAGACTTCTGATTCCGCTGCAGCAGGACAGCGCCAATTCCATGCCCACTGGCATCAGTGTGTAGAATAGTAGGGGCGGTTGCATCGAAATGACGGAGCACGGGCCTTGACGTGAGAAATCGTTTGAGGGTCTGGAAGGCGGCTTCACAGTCATCCGACCACACAAAGGACGCGCTAGAAGTCAGAAGTTTGTGTAGAGGAGCGGCGATGGTGGCGAAGTCACGGACAAAGCGGCGGAAGTACGACGCCAGTCCTAGAAAGCTGCGGAGTTCTTTAAGTGTGGTTGGTGGCGGAAATTCCAGCACTGCAGCGATTTTATCGGGATCAGGGTGAAATGCCATGCTTACTGACGACGTGGCCCAATACTTTAATGCTTCGGCTTGCAAAGCGACACTCTTTCGTATTGAGTTGGAGACCATCCTGTGCTAGACACGCGAGAACTTGGTCTAGACGTTGTAGATGCTAGGAGAAACTCGATGAAAAGATGACGATGTCGTCCAAGTAACAAAGGCAGGTCTTCCATTTTAAACAAAGGCAGGTCTTCCATTTTAAGCCACGCAGTACTCTATCTATCATACGTTCAAACGTACCTGGTGTATTGCACAGTCCAAAAGGCATCACGCTAAACTCAAATAGGCCATCAGGTGTAGCAAACGCAGTCTTTCTTTATCCGGCTCATGCATTTGAATCTGGCAATACCCGGAGCGCAAGTGGAGGCTCGAGAAATACTCGGCACCTTGTAAAGTATCCAAAGCATCGTCGATACGAGGCATTAGATACGATGCACCACATTAGTGATGAAGTTGGAGGGGTGTGGAAGAGAAAACAAAATTAGCCCAGGCTCTCATACCAAATCCAAACTGACAAGCCTAAAGGAAGGTAAACATTTGCCGAAACTGTAGGCCAACCGATACCGAAATAATTTGAATGCGCCTGTAAGCAGACTGACCTGAAACAGAAATACATAGTCACGTTCGCACTCAATGGCCTTTCGTGGAAGGAGATCACAGGAGAGGCCGTCGTCGAAGCTACTTCAACACACAGATTTTAGGGAAGCTATGATGCGTCCTCCTGCGCTTTCATTGATTTCAGGCGCGGTGGAATAACCTACTTGCTATTTTCTCTGAGGCATTCGTAACTGCTCAGTACATGCTGACGAGCCATCAATACTCGTGCTTTAGTGGTGGTTATTATTGTTTTCTATTCTTCGTTAAATTCGTTATCGGCGACTTTTACTTCTTTGCGGGACACCGGCCGAGCCACGTGTTCTCCAAATAGATGTGGATGATGCCTTCACACGGTGTTCCGTAGCATTATTGACTAGTTAGTGGGTGCGCTAGTATGATAAGGCACGATTTCATGGTTGTAACAGCGCGACTGGACACGGACTGAGGTAAACTAGCGCTGTTAATTGCAGCCATGCCGAGTCGCGCGATTTTTCATTCTGCTGAACGGAAAGGAGCATGTCTTCTACGGAGACACATTTGATGCTCCAGAAGACGTAAAGTCCTTCGGAGAAATAGAAGAAACCCTAGCTCTCGCATAAAAAGAAGGTTTTCGAGTAAACAACCATTTGCTCGGGGTATACTCCAAGTTTTCTATTCAGAACACGTACAACGTAGAATTGTTGTGATTAGACAATCGCGAGGCAAGTTTGGTTGCCATTTCATCTACAGAAATTTGAATGACAATGCGGTGTCCATTTACCATAGAGAGCACATTGACACAGCGGCTCTAAGCTACCTGTGGCCTCCTTGCATACCTCACCGCACGTGTTGCTACTCTCAAGTCGAATCTATAAGCAGACCGCGCGTCGTCAGTTTTCCTCACTCTCCTTGCGAATCTAGCGTCAGGTACTCCATCAGCAGTATTAAAGAGAACGAAAAATTGCTTTAAGGATAATGTACTAGCTAAACAAACATTGGAAACACAGAAGATCTCAGTGTCCCTAAAGCCTAAAATTGCTTGCTTCATGGTAAAGGGTCACATTCTAATTAACAGACCATGAGTAACTGATTTTCGAAATAAAGTATTGTGTCCTTGCTCATATTGCTCAGGACTATACGTCGTCTCTTTGTCCGCCTACCTTCGACGGTACCACGTCCTGGGTAAGCTTCTGAATTGAGCTTGAATCTGCTGCTGCTTTCTTTTTTCTGAACACCAGAAGGAAAACATGGAGTCCTAGTGGCTCAATTCGGTTCCATCTCTCAATACGCTGCTGCTTTCTTTTTCTGAACACCAAAAGGGAAACATTGCGTCCTAATGGCTCAATTCGGTTCCATCTCAGCTCATTCCATGTGTACCTCCTTGCTGTGTACGCTCAAAGCTCAGTTCAGACGCCTGCTTTCGTCCATTATGCATGACGGCATTGAGAACATTGCGACAAGGCCCCGCCACACTGCATGACGTCGCTGATACTGTCCAACGACTGGTACAAAAAGCACTTGTGGGAAGCTCTCAAAATAAATTCAATCTCATTCTTAAACAAACATTCATCGACGTCATAGCTAACTACAGTGCTCAACAGTTCATTCCCCTCGCTCGTCCCGCAAACGTTCGTGAAGCACTGTAACTCATTTCGTCTGTAACGACTTGATATATGCGATCGAGGATCCGTTCGGAGGCGCCTATTTTCGTCCAGTATGTCTCGCAGAAGTGAGAACTGTACGACAAGGCCGCACCAAACTGCATGACCTCGCCGATACTACCCAACGACTATCACAAAACACTCAGGGAATGCTCTCATTCTCACACTGTCATTGCTAGACACATTCATCTACGCCATAGCTGACCACTTTACTCAGACGGTCGTGGGCAGCCCAGGGGGTAGAGTTACTGGAACTACTATGAGCGTCTTCTTAATGCCGCCAATTGAATAAGGCTTGCCGGATCACTAACGGCTCTGGTTTTTGGGCTCCTGTTCATTTGGATGGAAGTAATAACTTCCGTCCGCCAAGGCATGCCGTGCTATCCGAGGCGTCCTAGGTGTACTAGGATATTGCCCAGGGCTATAATCCGCCAAGGCATGCCGTCTACGCTGCCTTAGACATGGATCCTCTCCGTCGTAGGTTCCTCCTGAGGCCCGGGAACGCCGTTCACGCTTCCCATGCCCTGGATCACTGCCCCATGACATTATCGCCATCTCAGCCAGCTATAGATGCCGTTCACGCGCCCCTGGCCCTGCTTCCGGCTGCAGTGAATACCACCGCCGCCAACAGTACTTGCTCAACGGATGCCGTTCAAGCTCCCTTGGCCACTGGTCCGGCTGGACCGAGTACTGCGGCCGCTGCCGCCCCCTCAAGGTGCGCGGATTCCACCCCTGGCTCAACGGGTGGTTCAGCCGGCAGCTTGACAGACGTCACGCAAGCCATCTCGCTGCTGTCGCAGCTGCTAGACTACATCGTTTCGGCCACCTCCGGGTTTCCGCTAGCCGCCTAACCATCACCGGCTGCCTTATAACTACCGGAGTTCCACAGATTTCATAATGACCCCATTCTGTGGGTACAAGCAGCCAACACGCTCGGGGAACGCCATGCCTGGCCAGACAACACGATATGGCTGGTTGCAGCGGGGCGACTTCGAGGTGGCGCCAAGGCGTCGGACAACTACACAGGCCACAAGTACCGGTATTGGCCTGAATGGAGTGAAGCCTTGGTAGCTGCTTTCCGTCCACTCGCCTGTGCCTGTAGCGACTCCGACCAGAATTGTTCCACGGTCGCGGCTCACGAGATGCACCGTCTGAACGAGGCCACTTTCTACTCGCAGTAGTCAGCGATGCGGCCTACAGGCTCTTCAATGATTAGGCACAGTGAGGCACCGGCTCCTCCTGTACCAGGCGTCCTGGCACTCCAGACTCCCGACGGGTCCACGTACCGCTCAAACGAGATAGTTCTGACCCTGCGGTGTCATATCTCTGTTTGCTCAGGGCAGCCATTGGCCAAAAGCGCGTCCCTTTGTGCCACACTCAGCCACTTCTTGTTCAAAGAAGTCGAAGGACCAACACCGCTCAGATCATAGTGGAAGATATTCCCGTGCAGCCCAAGACTACCTATCAGATGCGCAAGAGACAGGTTTTGGCGCAGACGCAACTGTACCTTGTTTGGAACGAACCACGTCCTGGTGGGCAACGATAGCGCTGTTGCAGTCGCCCCCGACACGGTGACCAGGAATTGCCTTTGGTGCCCTCATTGTAGATGCAAGACGCAGTGGCACGCGGCATTTCGCCGAGTTCGGGCGGTTCGAGTGCATTGGCAACGCTGCGAAGATGCACCAGACGAGTGAGGGGATGGTTTCGCTGCTGATACGGCACGTCGGTGCTGCCTCATCGGGCGCTTTTCAACGGCGGCAGTCCCGAAACAGCCAATGCCGCCCACCGAAACATCTTCAGCGACTTCTCATTCTCGGAGCTATTTGCGGCAGCGTGGCAGAGTGTAATGAAGAAGAAAAGCGACACTTGGGAGCGGGCGCTCGCACGACTGACGCTGGGAGAAAGAGGACGAAGGAGAGAATAGAACAGGTGGCCCAGTGAACGGGTATTGTCTCCGTGTCTCCTTGATTCCATTACAACTTTGATGGTTGCATTCCCTTCCAGCCTTCGCTTTCCTCGTGTCCGTGCTCGGAGCTTACCCCACCGCGAGCCATTACTTGCTGTTTAAGGATTATCTTTACTTCATCTGTTTTAAACTTGCGCGAGCCATGACTTGTACATGTACAATTGCACAGTTCTGGGTGAAGGCATGAGTCTTTCACCCCCTGCCATCCTCGCAAAGGTGCATCCAACGGCTTTATAATCTGGCATGAAATACCCAAGTAACTTGGGCAACTTCAACTTCGGCCCTGATTTAAGGACATCACAGTAGTTGCTGACATTTGTTTCTGCAAAGATATCGAAGCTACATAGCAGTTACGCAACGAGAACTTGGTTGTACGAACTTGGTTGGGCTCGCACGTATCAGTGAATGACACACAGTATCAACCGCATGCCACTATGCGTCATCCACTAATACGCGAGAGCCCGCGCCGACGTCAGAGCACACACCGAAAAGCACTGGCATTTCAATACAGATGAATGATATGCTTCATTGTGGTGTCATTTCCAATTCGTACAGTTGTCCTTCGCCCATGGTTCCTGGTGAGGGAACATTCAGCCCAAATCCATCTCACGATGACTTTTCATGTTGATGGGATAAGCGTTCACGCAATGCAGCGATTCATCGTCATGCAGAAGATACCTTTATTTAGAATATGTAGCGGTTATTTTACGACTTCCATAGCTTCTGCTATAGATTGTTTGCATTGACCACTTCGTGGCTGCCATCTGAGGGCACATCTACGTCGAGAAGTTGGGTAGGCAGCACGACAGACGCGTCGTCCACCAATCGATAAACCAATCTGGTGAAAAACGGTCACCATCCAAAAAGTTACCGTGACATTTGACTTCGTGAACGCAGTAGACGCGCAATAGGACCACCGTCCTGGATATTCTGCGGACTAAAGCGTGTGTTTTCGGTCCGCCACACTCTCTTTGGTTGGATCCAGCGGCTCGAGAAGGTGGACTCATCAGAGAAAACCACATACTTCCACTCGCTCTCGCTGCAGCTGCGGTGTTCAGTACCGAACCTCAGGCGAGCTGTTTTGTTGACTGCGGTGAGCAGAGGTTTCTGTGCGGCGATGCGACTTCGGAGTCCTGCTTCTCTAAGCCTTCGTCGTACCATGCTGTCGCTCAAGTTGTCCAGGCCAAGAGCACCTCAAACGTCCTTTGCACTTTGAAGTGGTTTGTCGCTGACGGCAGCCACGATGCCAAGGTATTGGTCGTTCATTGTTGATCGGGGTCGTCTGCGGTGTGGCGCATCGCTTATACGTCCTTCGTCTCGGTAAGCCTGGATAATCCGGTTGACCGTTTTCAATGGGCGGCCTGTCACGAGAACAATATTGCGCTGCGTATAACCTCTTTTAGACATTTCTACTATATCATCCCGCTGTTTAGGAGGCATTCGAGGCATCTTGAGGCTACAAAATCAGAGTTGACTGCTTTGCGTGGGCCACTGCAGTGTGCTACATGAATTGTTCTGAACGAACTTGGTGCAACAAAGTCGCACGAGAGACAGTTTATCAATGTTTCTTTTCATTTTTCTTTATTCTATTCGTCTGTCTTCATTGGTTCGAGTACCGTTGTTGTTCGCGGTGCCACTGACAACTGGGTGCGTCGATTCAAATAAAGAACCGGTTTGAAATGCAGGGCAAGCTTGGTCTAAGAGTACTATCAAGCGGTTGCGCGAAGACAAAAAAAAGAATGAACGAAAGAAAGAAAAGAAATTAATCGGTGTGAGTCACTGTGACGATTACCGTGTTATCGGCTGTCGGACGATACCATATTATCGGCGAAATGACGTAGGCTGCTGCTTTGTAGAAACTCCAGCGTGGTGCGAGTGCCAACAGTTAGTGGAAGAGCGCCCTCCCTTCCATCTTTGTTTTTCCCAGCGCCATCCGCGTATCGCTCCGAGTCTGTTTCGAGGCTATTTGCCACGCGTTCTGTGTTCCCTTTAATATTGCCCATAATACTGCCTATTTTAACGTTTGAATGGTGGAACCAGGAAAGAAATACAAGCGTATAAACTTTGATAAAAAATAATGTTTAATTTGTTAGAGGTCAACTACAATTGCCACTAGTGACTAATGAAGGAATACACGCTATACATGATGTTCATATTGAAGTTTTATGGAATTTTTACAAATCGCCTGTGGCAGATACTTCTTATCGTTGAGCTGGATTATTCAAAGAGGCGGACATTAGTAGCACGAGAAATCGAAAGACATATTCAATAATTTTTAATTCCGGGGTTTCAAGTGCCAAAACCACGATATGATTATGAGGCACGCCTTAGTGGGGGACTCCGGAAATTTCGCCAGCCTGGGGTTCTTTAACGTGCACCTAAATCTAAGTACACGGGTGTTTTCGCATTTCGCCCCCTTCGAAATGCGGCCGCCGTGGCCGAGATCCGATCCCGCGACCTCGTGCTCAGCAGTCCAACACCATAGCCACTGAGCAACCACGGCGAGTAAAGAAATATTCAACCAATGAAGAAAAATTCACTAATGAACTTCTTAGTTAATTACTTTACGGCACATATTGCAATTTACGAATTGTAGCCGGTGAGTTTGCAAGACGCATCCACTTGAAACGAATTTCCTGGATGACACCAGTTTCGAGATATTATTTCTGAAAGTGTGGGACGAAATACATGGGCGTTCCAGCATGCTTTTGTGCTTCAATTGATTTTGGTAAAAAGTAAGTGGAACAACAGTGCATTTTTACGGCGACTTTGATGGCGCATATCTCCAAACTGGTGTCATTCTAGAAATTCATTCCAAGGGGGTACGCCTGACAAGCTCACCGGCTACAATTCGTAAATTGCAATATGTGTCGTAAAGTAAATAACTAAGAAGTTACCTAGTGATTTTTTGTTAATTAGTTGAATATCTGTTTTGATTTCTCGTGCTAATGTCCGCCTCATCAACAACCCAGCTCAATGATAAGAATTATGCTACCTGCTGCAGGCAATTTCTAAAAACTCCGTAAAACTTAAAAATGAACACCCTGGATGTTAAAAATGGCACTTGCTGAGGAGGGTGGGCATGGAGGAAGGAGAAATTAGAAGAGAGCATCGCAATACGACTGACATCAAGAAGTAACGGCGCAACACGTGATCGCCAAAGCAGAGATCGCGGTCTCTGCAGGTGCAGGGGAACAGCGCAGCTGAACGGGTGTGCGCCGATTTGAAACTACAGCGAACCAAACATTATCGGTAAATACGTTGACTCTCCGAGTCACGTGTTGACTATATACTGCGAGGTAAAAAGCGAAGGAAATGGCTTGACGGTGAGTTCGCTTGCCAAGACTTGCTGCCTCACGTAATGCTCTCTCCTAGCATTGAACCGGCTGGACTCTCGACTATTTTCTGAAATGAAGATCCTTGGACCATGGCCGTATGCGTCGATGGCACAGAAAGCCACGAAAGCCTTGTTGCACTATCTAAAGTCGACAAGTCTTGGCGACCGTCTGTAGACTTCGTGCGAAGTTTCTTTGTGCGCGAAACTGTGCTCTATTTCTTTCTCTGTCTTTTCATCCCTATACCCCCTTTCCCCAGTGCAGGGTAGCAAACCGGACGTGCGTCGGGTTAACCTCCCTGCCTTTCCTCTCTACTATTTCTCTCTCTCTCTCTCTCTCCCTAGTTTATTTCTCCCTCCACGGGGGCGGCCTCTCTCCGGCCCCAGGCAGCCTGTGTGACGTGTGCGTAAAGCGGGGAAGCGCTTAGCCAGCTCGGCAGTACTCGGGAAAACAGTCGACAGTCGCTCTCGGTCTTCGCAGCCGCGCTGTCGTTGCTCGTACTCCGCATTCTATAGTACGGTATCAAAATTTTCACGCCACTTTAGTCACTGTCTACAAAACGATTAATCGAACTGCTTAAATCAATTAAACCGATTAAATTAAAGGCAGACATCGATGACATTTAATCGTTTTGCGGCATACTTTTAGTCGATTAATCGATTAACCGTTCATCGATATTGCCATCCCTAATGTGGTATCGCTTCGCGGTACCCCTAACAATACTAGAAAGTCAAGTACTTTCAAAATACTTCGCTTAACGACGATTCCCGCATTACGTGGGAATTGTACAATTATTTTTAGTTAAGCAGAGCAGATTAATTGGTACTCTAATTTCCTCTGATGAAGCTGGTGCATTTAGAATGGAATAAGTAAAACAATATCAAGCATAATTTTCCTGGACATTATTTGCGGGGTTGCGCTTGCTTCAAAAAAAAAAGTCAAGTTTGCATCATAGATTCTAATAATTAGGTGGCACATGACACAAAAATATGAAGGCATTCTTGAAGATTTCACAGCAATATTATATAGGCAATCGTTTGTTTCTATTAATTTTTCGGTGAACAACACGTGAGCTTCGACAGAAGCATCGTAGTTTGTAGCAATTTCATTCTTACGGTTGCTATATTTAGAAAGATGTCACTAAAATATGTTTTTTATCATATATGACGAGCATGAATTACTCTCGTTAACGAACATGACCAATAATATCATTGTGTTATTTCTACCCTAAGTGCTGCATTATAGGCTTTTTTAGCAATCGCTGGTGACAAAAATGATAGCGGGAACGAGATGTATGGAACAAAGCAGAAAAATTTTACGCTCCAAGAAATCACTACCCGCAGTAACAGCGCTGCTCGTTTATGGGTAATTGGAGTGCTTAGCAAGTGCGTTAAGAATAGTTTTCGTTGTGAAAGAAATAAAGTTCGAACGCTCAAACGGAAACAGGCAGGAAAAGCACTGGGAACCCAAAAATTTGATGAGTAGGCAAATCAATTAAAAATGTCAACCTGCTCCAGCAAGAACTCAAGCCGGAATATTTCCAGGGGAAATCAAGCTCACGCTTACTTGTACCTGGTATGCAAATATGAAAGTGTTTTCGTGCAATTTATAAATTGCCAAGGTTTTCCCTCAGGTCCACACTGTTTAAAAGCAAAATTTTGCAGCGAATGCATCTATCTACCTTTTCGTCAATTGAAAAGTGTTGTGGCTACCTAATGGTACGGCTGCCGTACTGTATGACCTAAATTCACGATTTGTGTCAGAGTCGCTCAACAGAGTCGCTCACATTCTGCTAGTCATTTTAGGCAATGGGACTATAAACCTTTCTTCGTGCGCACACGTGTGACATGTCTTTGGAGTAATTGTGCAGGTAAAATAGCGGAGGAATTCTACAAAGGCAACATCTTATATTTGCTCGTAATTACTTAAGTTTTTTTCTTATTACACCTTATAAGTTATTTGTACTTGGTTTTTGCAAGCACAAGATTTAATTGGCAGTCAGCACTTGTTCTTTGCACTTCGCCTACGTGTATCTTCACTATACTCTGTAATGAAAACGAATAACTTGTGTAGTGATAACTGAAGGCACATTTATTGTGTTGTAGTCTAGGGAACGCAGGCGAGCCTAGAAAATGTTAAACCAGCGTGGCATACAGTAGGTGGATGCCGAGATGTCCTGAGGAATACTTACCATTTGCCGTCATTATTTCCGCTTTAACGACGCCGCAGCTTTTAGTGTCACTGCCATACATTAGATATTTCGTTACATGGTCAGTTCGACCTGCATGCATAGAAAATAGATTTTGGTCATTCATAAACTAACCCCTTTCACAAAATGCGAACATTATCATGCAGAATTTAAAATTATCGGCTAAGCAAGGTTAAACGACCTAGATTGCACATTGAGATGAAACATTTTTGTTTTGATAAATTGCGCACCGCAATGCACGTGAAAAAATTGTTGTATAAAATCTGGTTAACTTTATGGAATTGCATACAGACTTGACATCATATTTTTATATCCTGAGACCTACTTTGCTCACAATTTGCATGACACGTAGACGCAAGATATATGGGCACCGAACGTATACTAGGTATTTCGGGGATATTACTTGTAAATATATACGCGTATATTGCAATTCGCATTCAGTTTGAAAATTACTGAAGTGTGTTGATGTAAGAAGCATGTGATGTTCCTATGTTCTCATGTGTTCACAGTAATGCTTTCCTTTACGGCTTTTGGTTCTTAATTCATTTAGATGGCAAACAATTTCTAGAATGGTTGCATAACTGCAAAATCAAAGTGGGCCAACCCAACCTAATCGGAGATGCATGGGCCGCAGTTTAGTGTGATATATAGCTTTTTTTTATTTGCGCAGATGCAGCATGGAACCATTGCGTGCTTTCCTGAGCACGTCTTGTAATGCCACGTCGTTTGTTTTAGAGGGAAGGCGGCTGTTTCTCTGTGTTTCCATAGAATACCCAAACTCAGAGACGTAGGCACTTCCAAACAGTGGAGAACTTTTAAAGAATTTTGAGCTGCATACATTTTGTTTTTGTGATGATTTCTGCAAGGTGTTTCAGCTAACTTGGGCCAAGTATTAAAAAGCAAACCTATGCACTACGGGTGTCGTATTGGCGCCATGTTGGTATGAGCCGTATGGAGCACGTCGTGGTATTTTTTTTCTATACCGCCAAGCTGGATCATCAACAAAGATTACTTCATTCACTTTTTAATATTAACTCTAGCGAAAAGTCTTCAGTTGTACCGCTTTTTCAGAAACACCGGATTATTTCCTCTGTGCTAAGACACCGGCCTTGTTTAATTTTTTCAAACGTTCCATTGAAGTGCGCGAAATATAAAAATTTTCACGTGACTGCCGACTAACGCGCCCCGCCTTTAGTGACCTCAAATGTAAGTTGAAAGAATTAGCAAAGGCTGCTCCGCGCCCAGAGTTCGATTGAACGCTGTCGGTGACTGCGATCATGTTTTTTATCTCCGTCCTTCATCGACCTCCATCGTGTTTCTTGATTGGTCAAAAAAAAAAAAAGAAATGGATGCGCTGCGTCACATGCTACCTCCGGTCCCGCATCGCATTCGCACGTGACTGCCTCCTTTTTGCTGAAGATTTCTTTCTTAAAATGGTACTGCCCTTTTTCCACTTAGCGTCCATCGCAGTCACCGAAAGGCTGTTCAATCGACCTCTGTGCGCGCAGCATTCTTCGCTAATTCGTTGAACTTACATTTGAGGCCAATAAAAGCCCAGCGCGTTAGTCGGCACTCTCGTGGTATTTTTTAAATTTCGCGCACTTTATTGAAACGCTGGAAAAAAATTAAACAGGGAAGTTAGCTTAGATGAAATATTCCGATGTTTTTGAGCAAGCGCTAAAATTATTGTATCGAACATTTTTCGCTAGAGTTAATATTGAAAAAGTTAATTGAGTAATCTTAGTTATTTACCCAGCATGGCGGTTTGAAAAAAAATATCCTGACGTGCTCCTTACCGTTCAGAAGAATACTGCACCAATACGACACGCGTAGCACCTATGTTTTTTTTAATACTTGGCACAAGTTAGCTGAAACACCCTGTATAAAACCGAAGAATTGACTGCTCCCTCTTCTTGACTTCGAGCTCCCGTGAATAATGCAGTTCTAGTCAGATGTGGCTGCACATTATAGTTCCATTCTACGTGCGTTACGAAGAAAGCGTCGCTTAACACACGGTCGCTTTAATCCTTAGCGTCGCCGTTGGAATTTTGCTAAAAGATGCTGGCCATGTATAAAGATTTTACCAGCGTAGCTGTTTAGGCTCGAAGTTCGGCTACAAATCGTTCGCAGAAATTCTGCCGAGCTATGACGTCACTGCGTTGCCTAGCAACCACTTGAGACAGCTCCGGCTGGCTAGAGCTGCGCCTAGCTCTGACGTCACTATGCGTCGCCTGGCAGCGTATTTCTATGTGCGCCCCCGTACAGCGCTCGACCGCTGGCGCCACGCTGCGCCGCTCGCGCGTACCGCGTTTCTAGGTGGTTGCTTTTGCCGAGGGCGCTCGAACGCAATCATATGGTTCGCATGCTTGCAGACTTTGGATGTGTTTGTATGGCTGAGTAGTTACGGCGCTCGCTTCGGGATAGTGCGTACGCGGGTTCGATTCCCGCCCTGGCTCGATTTTTCTTCTTTTTTTTCTTTTATTCTATCACGCTTTTCCTTTTGTTTTCCTGTCTGTTTGCCAGCGCGGTCGTCTGAACCCCGGCGCCACGGCGGAAGCCGTGGTGCCGGGCGCCGACGCGAAGCGGCGGTCGTTGGGGTGTTGCGGGAGCGCAGCGTAGCAACACCCCAATAAAAAAATACTGCTCCAGTCAGGTAGACTGCTCCCTCCCTGATAGGGAGATTATATTTGGATCATCAAAACAGTGATGCGGTTTATTTAGGAATACCACCGATCCCTAACAGCAGGCTAGTTAGCCCAACCCAGCGTGTTCTCCGTCAACCGCCTCCTCCGTTCCAACGGCGGCGGCTAGAAACATGGTACGCCGCGAGCGGCGCAGCGCGGCGCCAGCGGTCGAGCGCTGTACGGGGCTGAAATAGATCCCCACCCATGTCTGCCACGCCCACGCCTCCTCCTGTCAACGGCCGGCGGCTAGAAACCATGGTACGCGCGAGCGGCGCAGCGCGGCGCCAGCGGTCGAGCGCTGTACGGGGGCTGAAATAGAATACGCCGCCTGGCAACCACGCAGCATGTCTGCGCCAGGCCGCGCAACGCTGCACCGCCGCTTCCTGTACATCGTCAAGCTTCCACAGCCATGTCGGTGAAGAAAAAACAGCCATGACGCCACTGCGCTCCGCTTCTTTCGCGGCGGTCGTATAAAGCTCCGTGACGCCGCGGCGGCGGCACATTGTCTAGTGTCGCTGCGCCGAGTACATCGTTTGCGCCGCCTAAACGCACGGGTCGGCCGAAGAAGTACGTAACCCTCGAAGAAGAAGATGCTCGATGGCAAGCCCGTCGCATCGCTGCTCATGAACGAATGCAACGGCTGCGGTCAAACCCGGAATACCGTGCTGGTGAATCTTGGTCAAAGCGACAGCAAAAAGCGGAAGATTCCGAGGACCTCACCGTATGCAGGGAACGCTCTTGTCTAAGTCATCGCAAGCGCTGAGAAAGTGATCCTGGCTACCCTGTCATGCGTTACTTCCAGCGTCAAACCTACAAGTCCATGGGTGGCGCGAATGGCCGATTTCAGCGAGAGATCTTGAACGGCTGCCACATCTGCGATTGGCTGTGGTTTGACGTCAACCTGTGTACTCTCAACTCAGTTCTAGACTTTGAGAAGCGCAATGTCGCCGTGCAATAGCGCCGTGTTGCGCGATGAGTTTCATCGCGCGATGAGCCGTAAAGGACCCCAGAGAATGAAGGTTTGCAAGAATCTTGGAATAACACAGCATTACATAGCAAAACTTCGTTAAAATCTTCGCTTAAAATAGCAATACATAGCAAAAAGTCGGTAAATTCTTAGCACAAGGCAATAAATAGTAAAACTTGGTAAAATCTTGGCATAGAAAATAAATACATAGCAAAAACTTAGCAAAACTTCGTAAACCTTGGTAGACCCCCAGCTACACTGTTTCTTCAGCCTTGCACCACTAGTAACAGCTGCCCTCATTTTCATGTGTATTTCAATCTTAAAATAAAATACAGGTAGCGAAATTCATAAAACTAACCTAGGAACCAATTTTTGTGTAAGGACAATTTGAACAGCTTAATTCCACTCACAAAAACAAAAACAACGTTGCAATAGCTGCCTCAGTGCGCTCTGCCAAGGACCAAGCTGCGTTTGATGAACGCCGGCGTGAATTCGCTCCGGAAAGGGCTCGTCGTCGACGTGCCGATTCTAACTTGAGGGTTTCCCTAGCTGAGGCTCGCCGTCAGCGAAGAGTCGACGATCCCGAGGCTAGGGCTTCTGAAGCCAAAGCCCGCCGTCAGCGAAGAATCGATTGTCAAATTGTAAAACATCTGTTGAGAATGTTGATGCACTGTAGCCAGCAAGAAGTGCGAGAGGGAGTCGCAGTGTAACTATCTCGCTCTGTATACTCGAAAGGACGCGGTGGATATCTAGCAAAAGCCGCACTGCTGTAAAGCAAGGCAGAGTTCAATGCATGCGCGTTTTGTGCAACCCACTTCTAGTCCTTGTCGAAGTACATATTGAAGTACAGACGTAACTAAGGATGTATACAAAATTTCTTGTGAAATTGGGAAAAAATGGTGAAGAAATTTATGAAATCTTACAAAACATCTATGAAAAAATCAGTGCCATTCCACTCTGTGAAATTGGATGACCAGCGAAACTGTGTATGTTGTCTATAACCGTTGCTCCGGTGAAACATTTCAAGTTTGCGGGAACGGAACCACATGCATGGTTCACATTCCTTTCCGCCTCGCGGTCCTGATGAGCAGCACGCTTACGCTTGGCATCCGCGGCGCTCTCACTCTCACTGGCTCCTTTCGCCGCCACTATGTGCGCTAACGCACAATGAGCATAAACACGATATAGGAGAGTCTATGATTTTTTAATATTTTTTAAGACGGATACGTCAATCGCAGCGTGCGTACTCGCACTGACATGCTCCGCTGGCGACCACATGAGCACATGAGCGTCCGACCACATGAGCTTGGACCACATTAAAGAAGCGAACATAAGTTCCTACGAAAAGTGCGGTAGGGTACACAAGTTTTTGACAATCCTGAAGTTTAAAAATGCCGCCATCCCCACGTTTTCATGTGACAGCACTTCCTGTGAAAGCGCGCTGTGGTGCGAAAGTTTTTAACGATCCCGAAGTTTTAAAACGCCGCCATCCCGACGTTTTCATACGACGCCACAAGGTGGCGCGACGCGTCTGGAATTGTTTTATGATCCCGAAGTTTCAAAATGCCCCCATCCCGACGTTTTCATATGACGCCACAAGGTGGCGTGGACGCCGCCATCCCGACGTTTTCATACGAGGCGACCAGGTGGCGTGACGCGTCTGAAATAGTTTTACGGTCCCGAAGTTTAAATATGCCACCTTGCCGACGTTTTCAAACGACGTCACACGGTGGTACGATGCGTCGGAAATTGTAAATAAACACAATCTCAGAATTAAAGAGGCTCAAGAATAATTGGCCGCGCCAACCTTATCCTCTTCGGAGAGAGACATGCTTGCTCTCGTGTTCCTCACTTCGGTGTCTTCTGTGGCTGTTAGCTTCATTAGTTGTGACATTATCTACAACCAATACTTTGCACTCAGGAGGAGCCACCAATGGAGATGCTCGTCAAATACGCCAGTCTTGCGGCCACCCATGAATACATTAAACGCGTGGACGAGGTGGTCTCGAACACTTTGTACCTTTGGCCACGGGGGCACAAAGAGCAGTAGCGTCTTCAAATGGGTCATTAAGAAAGGTGCGGACTGGCTTTCCGAGCCATGAGTGCCGCCTCGGCGTGCCTTGCTCGGCCTGCGCAGACCTGGTAGGTGCGGAAGACATTACTATTCTTTAATGAGGGTGGTGCGGTTTAGAGATACCAAGGGCGCGACATTATATATGTTCTGCAATTTTTGTGAGCATTTATTTTTTATAACGTGTAACAGAGGTGCGGTTTCTACCACTACTGTGTCGGTTACCAAAAAAAGTGGTTGTATAAGCCCGTTTGCTGGTACTAGCATTCGGAAGGCCCGGGGATCACAATAAAGTTCGATATATTTAAGTTCGATTAAGTTCGATCAGAGGGCACGGACAGCTTGCTGGCGGACAGCATGCCTAAATCGCCATTACTGCTTGTGCAGGTTTTGCCGTGGTTTTTCGCCGTGCTATCTACAGCAAACAACGGAGACTCAACCAGGATTCTTCGATGTGCCGCAACGTGGCAATGACACTGCGGACCGTCTACTTGTCAACGCCTACCCCACAGGAGTGACGTCATCGCTGGACAACCTAGAAAAGGCGCATCCCGGCATCGATTTCTTCAGAGGGCACGGCAGCTTGCTGGCGGACAGCATGCCTGAATCGCCATTACTGCTTGTGCAGGTTAGTCAGCTTGGTAATTCGCCTGCTTATCGTAGTGATAATAGGTTTCTGTTGGTCATGCCGTGCCCTCAAAAGTGTTCTGCAATTTTGTCTGACTGCTGGTCGATGCTCATGTTGTTGCTTGTGTCCGGTGACATAGAACAGAACCCTGGGCTGAAGGTTAATGAAATGTTGCAGGTTATTATTGATAAGCAGGAAGTTGGCGACCGCAAGAAGGACCAAATAAGAGAGGAAATTGCTGCTGTTAATGCTAAAACTGATAAGTTACAGGGTATTCTGACTTTGTTTGAGGAGATGAGCAACAAAATTGAAAAATTGGAATCTGTTGTCCAACAGCAAGCATTGAAGTTAATCGAGTAGGAAAACAGAAGTAAGCGTAACAACCTCCTAGTATTTGGAATCAGTGAAAGTGCTGACGAAACAGAAATTAAACTCAGAGAACAGGTCCTGGACGGTATTTTTGACAATACGTTGGGGGTCCCCGTCAGGACAGTTGAGAGAATTCACCGTATTGGAAAAGCGAATCCGGATAGGTCAAGACCAATTATTATGAAGTTCCTTGATTCCAGGGAAAAGGACAGTGTACTAAAGAACTGTTTTAAACTGAAGGGCACTAATGTTCGTGTCAGCCAAGACTATGCTAAAGAAACAGCGGAAATACGAAGAAAGCTATGGGAAAGTGCAGCATCGGATCGGTCAAAAGGCACGAAAGTCAAGTTTATCTACGATAAACTTAAAATAAAAGACAAAATGTACACTTGGGACCTCACACAAGATAAGCGCACACTATGTGGACACGAAGAAAGTAGATCCGGTAAAGAAAAACAGAAAAAAGTTGATACGGCTAGCCGCCCGCCTAACTTGGACGATTCAGGAAGTTCGATGGTGACGCCCAGCTCGTCACCTACGTCATTGCTATGTTTCCTTGTTTTAAACGCACGCAGCATCGTTAACAAAATAACTGATCTGGAATTTCTGCTGCTTTCACAGAGCCCTCATATGGTTTTGATAACAGAAACCTGGCTGCACTGTGGTATACAAAATGACGTAATTATTCCCCCTGGTTACCAAATGTTTAGGAAGGACCGCGATTCACGCGGCGGAGGAGTGTGTATCATAATAAAAAATTCTGTCCATGCGACCCTAATTGATAGTGACATCCCTGAAACAGTTTGGTGCAGAATTTCTTTTCAAGGTGTTGTTTACCTTGTCGGTGCAATATATCGGCCACCTTCGACCTCCCTGGACATGCTAAAGCAACTGAGCGCATTCTTGTGCAACAATGTACATAGGAACACACGGTTAATTATGGCCGGAGACTTCAATTTACCGCACATTAACTGGCAGGACCTAGCTTGCAGCGGCGTTGAAGCACCCAGCGCTGATAAACTACTAGATTTAATGTTATCTTTTAATCTGAATCAAATCGTTCAACAGGATACAAGAATAACTTCTAGGTCGCGGTCATTGTTGGACCTAGTGTTCCTATCCAATAATATAGAAAATCATTTGTTGACAATTGAGGACGGCATTTCTGATCACAAAATGATTGTAGTGAATGTGACCGCTAGCAATGTGCCCCATAAGAAATACTCTACTGTAATTACGATAAAAAACTACAAACGTGCTGATGACAATTCAATTTTAGATTTTTTGGAATTTTCGTTCGGCCAATTTGAGCACACGCAAAGGAAAAATCTGTAGATGAGCTATGGAATGAATTTAAGGATGTAGTAAACCATTGTGTGGACCGATTTGTGCCAACTCAAAAAAAAAGTCTAAACAACGCCGTCCTTGGATTACCCGCGGTGTTATTCACATGAAAAGAAAGCTAAAACGACTGCGTAAAAGCAAAAAGGGTTCGGACGAAATAGCGAGACTTCGTGCAGAATTAATACGTACTCTGACACAATCCAAAAAGCAGTTCTTTGAAAAAACACTGACAGGGTTCCTAAAAAGTTCTCCACAAAAATTCTGGAGATATCTCAGCAGTAGGAAAGATAAAATTGAAGAAATCGTAAAAGGCACTGGAACGTTAACAAAGACTGCCGACATTGCTGAGCATTTCAATTACTTCTTTCAGTCTGTGTTTACTAACAACACAAAACGCGAATACAGGCGAGCATTTACAGTATATTATACATTATCCAATGGAAAATCTTGTAATCAAAGAAGAGGGAGTATTCGAATTGCTTCTGAATTTAGATGCAAAAAAATCTAGTGGACCCGACAGGGTTTCTGCTGATTTTCTGAAACGCTATGCTGAATGGATGTCCTACTACCTAACGATAATTTTAGAGAAATCATTACATACGCATTCATTACCCAGGGACTGGCGCAGGGCCGTAGTTATACCAGTGTACAAAGGCGGTGATCGCACGCTTGTAAATGGATTACCGTCCCATTTCACTCACATGTATCAGTTGTAAACTTCTGGAGCACATCATCGCAAAACACATCTTAAAATTTCTAGAAGAGAATAGATTACTTTACTCATACCAGCATGGCTTCCGTGCTGGACTATCCACCATTACACAATTAATCGAAGTGGTTCATGATCTCGCTGCAGCCTTAGACGAGAAGCACCAGATTGACGTCATTTGTATAGATTTTGCAAAAGTCTTTGATAAAGTGCCGCATGATAAGCTGATCTTTAAACTGAGAGAGATAGGTATCGATGAAAGGCTAGTGCTTTGGATAAAAGAATACTTAAGTGATCGCAAACAGACCGTAAGTTTAGATGGCAGTTTGTCGAGTCCACTCCAAGTGCTATCAGGTGTTCCTCAGGGATCGGTATTGGGTCCACTTTTATTTCTTATATATATCAACGATATCTCATGTGTTGTTGAACAACCGGTGAAACTGAAGCTTTTTGCAGATGACTGTCTAATTTATTCTACCGTAACCAATGTTCACGATCAACTCAGAATTAGTCGTTGTTTAGAAAATTTCAGTCAATGGTGTAATTTATGGGGAATGAAAATAAACTACTCTAAATCAACATACACACATATCACTAGAAAAGTAAACGCCCTACCTTTTAACTATTACATCGATGGTAATTTGTTAGTTCGTGCTAACCAGTTTAAATATTTGGGTGTTACAGTCACGCATAATCTGACATGGCATACGCACATAGAAAATGTGTGCTCGAAAGCGAACCAGAAACTAGGTTTCTTAAGGCAAAAACTACATCAAGCTTCGCGAGATGTTAAGCTGATAGCTTACAAAACTTTTGCTAGGCCGTTACTTGAATATGCCTCAGTCATCTGGAGCCCTCATCAGAACGCATTGACTACAAGGCTAGAAAAAGTTCAACGTCGTGCTGCGCGCTTCATATGCGCAAAGTACCGCAGATTAGATTCTGCACACATGATGTTG